>NW_020175731.1:325041-561465 GCF_003031525.2 Neophocaena asiaeorientalis asiaeorientalis | reverse complement strand
AGCTGGCCACCTGCCTGGCAGGGGAGGCAGACCTAGAAAACAAGTCACCCCACCACTTCGTGTGGAAGAGAAAGGCAGCATTCCACCTGGGGAGTCAAGGGAATCTTTATAGAAGGGGTGGGCTCTGAACAGGGTTTGGAAGAATGAACGCGATTCTCACATGGACTATGGAGCAGGTGCGTTCTCTGGAGGGGATGGAGGATGGACAAGGCAGAGGCAGGAGGAGCCCGTAGGGAGGGGGGATGGGCCAGCAGTTTGGACTGGCCAAGGGGGCAGGAGGGTGGGGGGATGCCTGAAGAGGGTCTTCAGGGAATAGACCATGGAGGGCCTCAACAGCTTTGGTAGGGGCTAGGACGCTAGCCTGAAGACTCTGCAAAGCCACTTGACGGAGAAGAGTTTAAACAAGAAAGTAGCCTAATTTGTGTTTTAGAAAAAATCACTCAAGCAGCTGTGTAGAGGGTTGGATGGAGGGGTGTGATGTGGGATAGAGAGAGACCAGTTAGGAAGAAGAGAGTATGTATGTGTGTATGTGCATGTGGTGTGCATGGGCAGGGTGTGTCCATGTGGGTTGTGTGTGTGAAGTGTGTGGAGGACGTGCGTGTGGGATGTGTGGGGTATGTGGGTGGCATGTATATTTTGTGATGTATATGTGTGGTGTTTGCATGTGCGTTGTGTGGGGTGTGCGGTGTTTTTGTGTGTGCAGTCTGCGTGTGCATGTGTGTGTGTGCACGCACTGGACATGGCTAGCTCTGCTAGTCCAAAGGCCTGGGGGAGAAACTCGCTCACACTGTTTACTGGGCTGAGGCCAGGAACATGCGGTGGTGTCCTGGGGTCAAGGAGAGGTCTTAGGAGAGCTTCCAAGGCCAAGTGCAGGGGAAGAGGCCAAGGCTTTGTGACAGCGATCTCAGGACATAACAGAGGCTGACTCCCAGCACCTGTGGACAGCTGGGTGGGTGCTCCCTCCCCTGTCATCCTCACTCGGACAGCAGAGGGGTTCTGAAGCTGGGCCAGCAGTGGGCAGAGGCCAGATCCACTGGGGGGCTGGGTGGGTGCTGAGTAGCCTGGGTGGGGGGTGGTCCTGGCCTTACAGCCTCTTCTAGTCCTTTTCTGCCCACCCTTCAGGCTCAGCAGTGCCCTGACCACTCCCTCCCTCCATGATGATGCCCATCCACATCTGCCCCAACTTCACAACTTACACGGCATATTCACAGCCCTCCTTTGGGACCCAAAACAGGATTGTGAGGCAGGCAGGGTGGCCATTATTATGGCCACTTAACATGGGGAAAGGGAGATTTTTCTCCTTGTCCAAGGCCATATAGCAGCTAAGCACAGAGCTGGGAATGAAACTCAGGACTCCAAAAGCACAGCTGTTCTTGGAACAATCTCAGGGTATCTACAAGTGCATGCCTGCGGTCCCGCCCCACAGATCGTAAACAGCGATGGGGAGGGAGGCTTGGCAAACCTTCTCTCTTGGCTCTTTGTGCAACCCAGCCTCAGTGGCAGGGTGCCTCCTCCCACCGGAGGCCGAAGCTACCCTTTGTTCTAGGTCCTCTAAGGCTCTGACTGCCTGCTGTTCCCTCCTCCCTCAGTAATAGGACCCTTAAGTTTTACCTGGGCATCTGGTCTCTCAGCTAAAGATTATTTTGTTCCAGTCTCCTTACAGGTAGATGTGGTCAAGTCTCTAAGTCTGGCCAGTGAAACTGTGAGTAGATGTGATGCGAGCAGCCTCCGGGTGGTGCCTTTAAGATGAAGGGAACCCTCCCTTTCCTTCTTCCTTCTCCTGACTGGGATGTTTACATGATGGTGGGAGCTGGAGCAGCCTTCTTGGACCACAAGATGGAAGCTGCATGTTGAAGATGGCTGACTAATAAGGTGGAAGGAACCTGGATTTCCAACACCATGGAGTCCCCAGTCAGCCCTTGATTGTGTATGCTCAGACTCCCACATGAGAGCAAAGTAAACCTTAATCTTGTTTAAGCTACGGTTATTTTGGTCTTTGTTAAAGCAGCCAAACTATATTTCTGCCATGTATTTTTCATCTCTTGCCCTTTATTGATTCTTTATCCTTTGGATTAACATGATCGTGGATCCACTAATCTCAAATTCTTCCTGCTTTTCAATACCTCAGTTACCACTGCTCTCTCTGTCTCTACATCCTCATTTCCCACTCACTCCTAAACCAGCTCTCTCTGGATGTCATTCCCCACCACTCCACCGAAACTGATTTGGCAAAGGTCACCTTCGACCTCCTCGTCGGCAAATACAATAGAGCTCCCTTTGCTCCCTATCCTGCTTTGGCATTCTATGGTATCTGAAGCCACTGAACTTTTCGAAATTTGGTTTTCATGCCACTATTTTCTTCCCTTTTTTTCCTGGCAACTTCTTCAAAGTCTATATTGCTTCCTCTTCCTTCCACTGCCCCTTGGCTGGTCATAATGTTTCATTCTCAGCCAACATTTGGGATCCGGTAAAGAGAGAGTTAACAAAATGTAAGAATGGGGGTGAGAGCTTGCAGGGACAGCTTGTCTAATTCATTTTTGTCACTGGGTGGATCTGGAAAGGACCAGAGCCACTTCTAGTGTCCCAGTCAGAACAGCATACACTGCAGGCTGTCTCAGAGATTTCTGGTTGTCCACAACATCCATTCTCTTTTTCTAGAGCAGTGGAGCACCTTGGTCTGGGGGCGCATGACCATCCAGAATAAACATTACACCTCCCCATCTCCCTGGCACCTGTGTGGAGTCATGTGATCATGGTTGTGTGATCACGTTTCGGTCAATGAGATGTGAGCAAAAGTGGGGCCTGAACTTCCAGGTCTGCCTTATAAGGGAAGTTTGTGTGGGGGGATGCTTTTCACTTCCTCCTTTCCTCGTCCCGCTAGCTGAAGTGGGCTCCATTGAAGACCTTGTGTCTGAAGGGCAACACCCCAGGAAGGAATGATCAACAGGATGGAAGGAGCCTGTTAGGTGAGAGAGAAGGTCCTAGCTTGTTTAAGCCACCTTAGGTCTTTGTAACAGCAGCCGAACTTCATCCTTAAGTAAATATTTGTTGAATGCATCATGCATGCATTCATTTATTCACAGGATAGACAAAAGAGAGCAAAGAGAGAAAGTATAGATGTAGAGGTTTAATTATTAATGAATTAGTGGTCATCCCAACCTCCCTTTGCGAGCCCTTCTCTCCTAGAGCAGTCGGGTTGTTTGGGGTGGGGAGCTCATCCTGCCCTCTTCAGGACTGAGCAGGTAACCCAGGTTTCTCATACATGGGCTAGTAATTTTGTTCTCAAATTGTGTGATGTCTGAGCCCCATAAAACCTGGCTCTCCCACTGGCTCCACACATGTCTGTCTCCCCATTAGACTGTGAGCTTCCTAAGGACAGACAACATGTCTCGGTCCCAGTTGTAACACCAGGGCCTGGCATGTTGCAGATCCTCCAGATGTGTTTGCTGGATTGATTTTAAGAAGCCTGGATAAAGATCTGCTTGTAACTTGGGAGGAGGCAAGCGGATGGAAGGAAAAATAAGGGTGCTTGGAAAAAGGCAAAGAAAATGTGTTTCAGGGAAACATGTTTTATAAGATGAATTTTTCTGTAAATGCTCAGGCTGGATTCCACACTCAGAGGTTTACCGCTTTCTAGTGTAGCGCCAGTGGTGCAATCAGTTAGCGTGAGCCCAGTACTTGTAAGAGGTTTACAGCTTCCATTGTGAGCCTTGAGAACCTGGTGAAGTCAGGGACCCTGGAGAATGGAGCGGGTGGCCTGGTGGGTGGTGTTGGAGGGGACTCTGGGTGGGTGCTCAGGCCATAAAGGGAGGTGGGGTGAGGAGCTATTGAGGACGGCTAGCCATGGGGAGGGTGGAACGGCTGCTGGCCCGGGGAGGGAATTACTAGCTGGAAACCCCTCCAACTGTTCACAGAGACAAGCTGAAAACAGGAAGCTTGAAATGAGCTGTGATTCAAGATTACCCATTTCCTGCTCTGGGGATCCGTGCTGGGGTGCCACACGAGCTCCTTGACTCTGAAGTCTCACACCCTCACGCTACCTCCCTGTCCCCTCTACGCCCCCTGTCTCTTCTCTCCTCCTTCCTCGCCCTCCCTCCCTCTCCTCCTCCTGGACCCCATCCTTCTTCTCTCCCACATCCACTGCCTTCTCCCAACCTTCTCCTCTTACTTTTAGTATCATTTTCCTCCTCTTTGTCCCGTTCCCCCTGTGTTTTCCTTTGTCACCTCTTACTTCTCCTGTCTTGTTCCATCTCTCCTTTTCCCCTACTTCTCTACACCTCCCTTCGCTTTCCCTGACCCCTTCTCAGTGCCTGTCTCCTTCTTCCTGCTTCCCTTCCATGCCACCCTCACCCTGCCCCCCATCTCTCCTACCTCCTTTCCCTCACTGTTTCCCTGTTCAGCTTCTCATACTTTCCTCCTCGCCAGCTTTGTGAACTGCTTTACCTCCCCGGTGTGAGTGCGTGGGTGAGTGTGTGTGAGTGTGTGTGCGTGCACACCTGTGCTCCATCAGCAGGGTGAGAGAGGAGGGAGAGTGAAAACCGAGGGAGAGGAACTGGAGAGAGGAGTCAGGGGACAATTCCGAATCTCCTCAGTGGGATTCATCTCAGAGGCCTCCTACTCCAAATCCCAGCTGGGACGGGCAAGCCATCTTCTACAGCCTCGGAAGACTGTGCACTATTTGCTTGAACACCTCTAATAACAGGGAGCTCACTACTGGGCAAGGCGGCTCATACCATCTTAGGGAACTTGTTCTACTGTATATTAGACCAAGAGTGAGCGAATGGTTCCAGTGGTTGATCATGCAGGGTACATCTCGGCCCTCTGCCTTGTGTCTGCTTTTCACCCACTGGATGAGAGCCACTCAGCTGTGCCTAAGTCACTCTTTTCTTTAACCCATCCCAATGTGAGCTGGTTCCAGACCCTTTACTACCTTAAATGCTCCCCTTTGATACTCTCTTAAACTATGTGGTGTCCAAAAGTACACACATACTCCAGATGTGGTCCTACCAGCTGAGATTGGATAAGACCGTCACCTCACTCTATCCGGAACACATCTGGCCTAATCCTGCCTCAGGGCCTTTGCACTTGCTGTTCCTTGCTTGCATGGCTCACAGCCTCACTTCATTCAGGTCTCTCCTCCAGCCTCACCTTCTCAGAGCTGCCTTCTCTGACCACCATGTGTGAGGTTACTCCTCCCACCCAGCACTCCTCATTCACATTACCCTGCTTAATTTTTCTCCATAGCATTTCCACCACCACTTCCTTATCTATTTATTTGTTTGTTGTCTTTCTTCCCTACCATTCCACTGGGATATAAGCTCTGCAAGAGCACTGTTGTATTTCAAGCACCTAGAACAGCAGGGAAAAATAGGCGCTCAGTAAATTTGTTTTATGATCGAATAAATATATGTAAGTATTTACAAATATGTATTGAGTGCCCATTATATTCAGAGACTAACTGATCATTTTTCCAGATACTATGCTGGGGGCTGGGGATGCAATAGAGAACAAGATTTATGATTCTTATCCAAATGGAGCTTTGTGCCTATTAATTATCTTGCTCCTATTAACGTAGCTAAATAAAACATTAGCATTTCTAAGATCCATGTGGAGCTTGTTCTAAGCTAATGTCTCTAGATCATTTTTAAACACAAGATCCTGAGAATCCACATCTCTCCAAGCTTGGACTTGAGTGGTTTTAATCCCTGAGTAGGACTTTATGTCTACCTTTTTCAGTCTTGGTTGGAATCCAATATTGATTCTGTCATCTGACCTGTTAACTCTCCCTCTCAGCTCTATGTCATTCAAGATTTTAGTACATTCTTCCTATACATGTAATCCAGCTCTTTGATCTTACCTAAGTTACTTCTCTGAGCTTTAGTTTCCTTACCTATTAAAGGTGATTATAACAATCACCTTGCAGGATTATTATGATTTTTAAATGGAATTGTAATGAATGTCAAAGGACCTACCTAGCATAGCGCCTGGCACCTAGTAGGTGCTCAACCAAAGTTGTTTATCTTTAATTAGATAGTTGTTGAGATTCTTTGCTGACCTTGAACCATCAATCAATGCTTTTTTTTTTTACAGTTATTTATGCAATTATTCATCCAGTGCCAAAGCTATCTCCTGTATAGTCATCCAAACTGATGAGGAAAAGTTCTTCTTTTTAGATGAGTGCCAGCTAATAAATGCAGAATAAGTAAGAGAATGAGAATGTCAGCCTTCTGCAACAATTATGTTACTGCAACAACAGATCTAGGCAACAATGCTCAATGCCAAAGACCATTGGGAAAGACTGATGGAGAACTCCCTGATGCGTATATCAGGCAGACAACACCTGAACTCACAGATCAGTCTTAAATCCTAAAAGAGAGTCGGACATGATTACATCTACAGATATGCAAGAGAAACACTCACTACCACCTATGAAATATTCTTGCCAAAACCTAGAACTTGAATCAGACCAAGTCTCTACATTCATCCACCAGGTTATAAGAAATGCAGACACTGGATAGGCACCACAGAGCTGTGATCAGCTGAATTCAGAAGGTAGGAAATTCTGCAGGAAAATGACCTTTTCTCCCCCCTTCCAACAAATAAATGACAAGAAAAACAAAACCGAACGAAGGGAACTGCTGCAGATCAAAGGAGACTTCCATCATTCCAACCTTGCGAAATGTGAAGGCTTTATCTGGATACAATGAAAGAAAATCAATTAACATAGGACTATTGAATACTGACTATTTACTAGATATTAAAGAATTATTACCAAAGTTTTAGGTGTAAAAATAGTATTTGCCTACGTTAGAAAAGAAGTCCTTATTCGGACTCTCAACCACTGCGCCACCAGGGAAGCCCTGAAGTATTTTTTTAAAAATATTTATTTATTTATTTGGCTGCGTCAGGTCTTAGTTGCGGCATGTGGGCTCCTCGCGGTGTGCGGGCCTCTCTCTAGTTGTGGTGCACAGGCTCTAGAGTGCGTGGGCTCAGTAGTCGTGGCGCACGGGCTTAGTTGCCCCACAGTACGTGGGATCTTAATTCCCTGATCAGGGATTGAACCCGCGTTCCCTGCATTGGAAGGCGGATTCTTAACCACTGGACCACCAGGGATGTCCCCATACTGAAATATTTACAGAGGAAATGATGTGATATATGGGATTTGCTTTAGTATAAGCTGGTGATCCACAGAGACAGAAAGTAGATGCATAGTTGCCAGGAGCTGAGGTAAAAGGGGAATGGGGAGTGACTGCTAAAGGATATGGGGTGAGGAAAATGCCTTGGAATTATACAGTGGTGATGGTTCCTCCTTGAGGAAGCCACTGAATTGTACTTTAGAAGACAAATTAGTCACGTGAGCCAATTCCTTAAAATAAATCTATCTATCTATGTATACACTTCTTATGGCTTCTGTTTCTTTGGACAACCCTGATGAATGCATTGTCTCAACTAGAGCTGCAGCAAGAAGACAAAGATGCCACCTCCCAAAGTGATCTGTGACAGAGACCACTATGGCCAAGAACTGGTAGATTCACCCATGTTGATATTACAAGGTTGGGTTGCTGGAGATTAGAGATTCTGAGACGGTGATTTCTTAGGAAAAGTTTATGCCAGCCTACCACTCCTCCCTTGTGCTACGTCTGGTAGGAGCTTCAGTGGGACGCCCAGCAAGACTGATATGTGTCTGGTGTTGAATCCTTCCCAGGCCATCTGCAGGTAAGCATCCTGCCTTTGGTTTATCCAGGCTAAGGATGTACGTGCTTCCTGTGGCCACAGGTGGGTTGTGTGGAGAGAGCAGCGGCTGAAGGAGAGCGGCATCTCCACTGCCACCACCGTGGTGCAGGCCACATCATCCCTCTTTGGACTGCTGCAATCATCTCTTTTAAAATTCCTCTTGCCTAAGCCAAACCTCAGACTGATTTCCTCAGGCTCTCTGGGTGTGGGCCAAGTCATCAGTATTTCTGGAAGCTTCCCAGGCAAATGCGTGCAGCCCAGGTTGAAGAGCTTATATGATCTGGTTCCTGGTCATCCCTCTTTTGCACTCAGCCAAACTTGTCCCTGACTTACTGCTTTTGTACTTGCTATTCCCACTGGTGGAATAATTTTCCTGAATACTTTCCCATGGCTGGTTTCTTCAGGTCTCAGCCCAGATGACCCCTCAGAGGCTTTTCCAACTACCTGATATCAAGTAGCTACTCCTTCCTGGGAAGTTTGTACTGAATTATCACTACTTTTTCTTACCATCTTTGACTATCTGAAATTACTTATTTGCTAATGTGCTATTGTCTCTCTCCTCTATTAAAATGTAAGCCAAATAAAACCAGAGCCTCCTGTGTCTTGCTAGGAGACAATATAACAGAGTGTTAAAGAGTGCAAGCTCAAATCCCAGCTCCATCACTTATTAGCTGCATGACCTTGGGGAATTTACTTAGCTTCTCTGTGTCTCACTTTCCTTATCAGCAAAATGTGGGTAACTTGTTTTTGTTTTTGTTTTTTGAATGCAAGCTTTTCTTTTATTATAACTCTAAATAAAAGTCATACTTCTAAAATAAGCTACAAATTGCTTTTTTTGTGTGAAACTGATGTGACTTGGTGCCACAGCTAACCTTTCTCTCATAGTAGCAGTATCATCAGCCCCTGGCAGCAAGGAAGTGTTCATTTCTGGCATCCCATGGGCTCCCACACAAGCAACTTCATAAAGCATGCAGATACTACTCTGCTGAAGTTTCAAATGAATAGAAATGATCACTGTGCTTATGGGTCTCATACCTTCCAAAATATACATAAATGGTGACAAATCAAAATAGCAGTTCTTTGCTTACCAATAAAATCATAAGGCAGAGGGGTTGGAGTTGGAAAGAGAATTTGTTAAAAATGCGGGAAAAAATGCAAAACAGTGCTAGCATTCACAAAAAAGATCATGCTAAAATCAGATCCACATTCATAAAAATCAATCATTAAGCCACAATCCAAAGAACTCTGTCCATGAGTCCAAAGGCATGCATGCCAGCCGAAGGAAATGCAGGATTCTTCTGACCATAGTTTCTTCAGAGCAGAATAGTAACGTGTCACTGGAGTAATCACAACAGGGTGAACAAGACGCCATCACGTGGAGTAGGGGTCTGGGGCTATCCTGCCTTCGTGTCCACGAGCTGCATCTGCACGTTGGCAGCCATGCCACCCCCGTAGCCCCCCTCGGACTGCCTCTGGTTCTGAACGGAGCTAACGGAATTCATCCCACTGAACACAGGTCTCCTGACCCAACGTGAGCCGTGTGCACGAAGTCTGTGGGCTCTCCAATCATCCCTCGGTCAATCCGCCGGCGCCTTTTAGGTTGAGGCTGTTCTGCAACACAGCAGTTGAAACACAACCAGGATTCACTCATGCTTACAGTCCAAGTCATAAATGATCACCAGTGAAGTCTCCAAATCTCAACTCAGGAAGCTTCACACAGCAGGCTTCTCAATATGATATATGTCCAACGATGCCAAAATAGTAACTTTATCACTTCTCTGTGTTTTTGTTCCTGGAAGTCAAGTATCTTATATAGTCAATCTAACAAAGAAAAGGTCAGATTGTTTCCTTTCTTTGCTTCTGATTCTACAGAGACTAGTTCCTGAACCACCAGGAAAGGTATAAAAATTGTTGTCTTGACTCAGGACCTTAACAGGTAGTCACTCACTCCTTGTCAACAGAGCTATCTCTGGGTTGAGAACATTCCATAATATGCATACAGATGACTGTAGACTCACTGTCAGTATAAGTTGTTCCTTGAAGGTTTCTTCTCATTTGGGTTCGAGGTTTTACTCAAAAATCCACACACTCACAACTGGCCCTATCGTAGCCTTTGTCTCCACTGCTCTCGCTCTGGCCACAGCCGCTCTCGGGCAGGCTCCGCCGCTGCTGTCCCCCCACGCCCGCAGCTGCGCTCCCCAGCGCGCTCGCCGCTCAGTAACTTGTTAATATGAAGAAACTACTCCTGATCAAATGTGGATGACTTGAATTGTTGTTGAGCATTAAATGAGATACATGTAAATAGTTTAGAAGAACTCTTTGTTCATTACAGGCATTCAATAAACGTTAACTATTATCATCGTTCCTTTTTATACCCTTGACACCCAGCATAGTGTTTGGCACACAGCAGATGCTCAATAAATATTTGCTGAAAGAATAAATGAAGGGGCCAGTCATGGGAATAGCTGGGTAAAGAGAATCTAGGCAAAGGGAAAAGGAGGTGCAGTGGCCCTTGGGCTGATGCTCCTGGTGGAAAAGAGACTCACTCACAAGCATTAGCAGAAAACTGAGCCTTGACATCTTTTTGTGGAAGCTGAGGGCTAACAGGGATTCATGCTTGAGGAAGGGCAATCCCACTTCCTCTTAAAGGTGAACACTGGGAACGGGGTCAAGATGCTTCCTAGAAGAAGGTTTGGAATTCAACTTGATAGACTTGAGCAATTGAAGTCCATCGCCCTATTTCAATAGCCTAGAAAACATTTCGGGCAAGTGTGACCGGGGGCTCACGCCAGCCACATCCATCTCCCTCAAGTTCCCACAGAAGGCCCACTTTGGAGCATGCTCCATCTGGTGTGATGGCTGGGACAAGCTTGTTTTTTTCAAAGATAACTATTTGAGGCAATTTACTGAACCAGGTTATTTACGAATAAGCTAAAAGCTAAGAGAGGATCTACCAAAAATAATAACTGTAGCTTCGGAACACTTGCTCTGAGGTCTCCTTCTGGCAATAATTAGCTGGTTGAGCCAGGTGGATATTTAGGCCACTCCTAGTTCGAGATAATAAAACCGTAACTCTGGCTCACAAATGGATGCTTGTTTTTCTGTTTTTATAACAGGAAGGCGTTCTTCCAGCTCATTAGAAAGTGGTCTACGCTCCTTAAGAAGCTAATTAGATGGAGTGAAGGGGAAGAGCTAAATCTCAGTTTTCCCTCCCAGTAAATGTTTTCCAGTCTTGCCCCACCTAGACTCTCAAGGCAGGACTAAGTGTAGGTTCTGTGCTTACATCATTAACATCAGGCCATGCTTACAGAGCTTAGCTCAGAATCTTTCCTGAGCTCTGCATCAAAAGCTTCAAAGAGGTAAATGTGAGTTTCAAAGAAGCCAATGCAGAAATTCTGAAACTTTCTGGATTTATGGTGCCTATCTCAGGAATGATTTCAAGGCATTCCAAGGCCAAAAGAAGTACTAAGCAGCTTCATTTGTTAAGTAGTTAGAGCTAAATAGCTTAATAAATATTTATGTTCTAACAACTTAGTAACTGAAATAAACAATGCACATAATATTTTTTTTTTTTTTTTTTTTTTTTTTTTTTTTTTTTTTTTGCTGTATGCGGGCCTCTCACTGTTGTGGCCTCTCCCATTGTCGAGCACAGGCTCTGGATGCACAGGCTCAGGGGCCATGGCTCACGGGCCCAGCCGCTCCACGGCATGTGGGATCTTCCCGGACCGGGGCACGAACCCGTGTCCCCTGCATCGGCAGGCGGACTCTCAACCACTGCGCCACCAGGGAAGCCCCCTGCACATAATATTTTTATTTCATTCTTAAATAACTACAATTACTTACAAATGAGATGTGTGTGCTTGCTGGGCACTGCACAAATTCCCGAACCTTAGAATCAGAGAGGGCACTTCGCCCGCATTTCCTGTTCCACACTGATTTTCAGAGCACTTGCCTTTGAGCACAACTACCGCCCAAAACCCAATTTTGCAAAGATGTGATGTCATCGAAAGGAACATGTTGTGATCTAATGTTGAAACTGTGAACCACCTCGACTAGTAATTTGCATGGTGTCTGACCGTTGCCCAGAACTGCCATGTTTCCCTTGAAAATTCAAATATGCTCTGCCGCCCTAGGGCGTTGGGTGCAGGGTTTGGGAACTGCAGGCCTAATGTTACTACTTTTGGCACCCTCCCCCCAGCAGTGAATAACACAAGCCTCTGGTGCAACCTCCCTGGCGAACAGCCTGTCTGCCGCTCCTGTGAAACGTAGGTCTGAGAAACCCATGGGGGCGGGATATCCAATAAACCCGCCTGTGCTTTAAACCAGTCCCTCGTTTAGGAAAATTACAAGGATACTGCGCTTTTTAAAATGATGTAAATTCTGTTCTAGATTGACTCATCAGGACCAGGCTCTTAGGTCAAATGTGGCTTAGTTAACGAGTGTAAGGAGACTATTTGGACTAGTCCTTGAACGTATCTGAAATAAAATAAAATGTTATCTAAGTGCTGTATTAAACAGATAATCAAGGCACAGTCCCTGCCATTGAGGAGTTCACAGTCCATGGGAGAGACAGGTACACGGACAGGCAATTCAACAGAGGGTGATGCATGTTGCAACAGAGGCCAGGTGTGCAGCACAGGGACCCTGATGCACCCTGGGGTGGGTGCCAGGGAAGGTTTCCCAGATGAGGTGATGGATTCTACTCCAACTTCCTTTGTCATGATTATGAAGAAGAGGATGAATTTAAATACAAAGCTTCTCTTCTCTTTTAAATCACAAAGAAACAGTTTGAAGTGGGTGTTGGCACAGGGCTTTACATGTATCTCGTTATTTTCACATGTATTCTTTCAAGATATCTATTTCTTATTGAGCACTATCTATGTGCCGGGAACTGTACTACACAGTTCACCTATAGTATCTCATTTAATCTTCACAAACAACCCTAAGTGCTTCCAGTCACGATGTACCCACCCGAGCCCTGTCTCTGTAACCAACTATAAAACTGGAAAAAATTAACGAGGCAACTGTTTTGAGGCAGTGGGAACAGGCCATGCAAGGCTGATCCCTGAGACAAAGGACAGCAGGAGGTGGGCCCCATGTGGGCCCAGCCCCTTTCCCAGCCTCCTCTCAGGCTCTCTGCATGCGGTGGTGACACTGGCACTTCCTCAACTACCCTAGCTCTTTTCTGCCTCTGGGCTTTTGCATGTGCTGTTCTCTCTCTGCAAGGTTCTTCACTCTTGTCCTTGCATGGCCAACTCGTTCTCATTCCTCAAAGCTTTGCTCATGTGTCACCACATCAGAAGTTCCTCCAACAGCTCTGCCATGTTTTTCTCTTTTAACAACCCGTTCTTCTCTGGCCTAGTACTGAGTAAAGTTTACAACTGTATTTCTTTGCTCATTTATACCCTATCTGCCTCTCCCACTAGCCCATGATTTCCAGCGCTAGCACAGCAGCTGGCATGCAGTAGCTGCTCAATAAAGAGATGTTGAATGGGGACTTCGGTGGTGGTGCAGTGGTTAAGAATCTTCCTGCCAATGCAGCGGACACGGGTTCGAGCCCTGGTCCGGGAACATCCCACATGCCGTGGAGCAACTAAGCCCGTGAGCCACAACTACTGAGCCTGTGCTCTAGAGCCCGTGAGCCACAACTACTGAGCCCGCGTGCCACAACTACTGAAGCCCGTGTGCCTAGAGCCTGTGCTCCGCAACAAGAGAAGCCGCCGCAGTGAGAAGCCCGCGCACCGCAACGAAGAGTAGCCCCTGCTCACAGCAACTAGAGAAAGCCTGCACGCAGCAACAAAGAACCAACGCAGCCAAAAATAAATAAATAATAAATTCATTAAAAAAAAGAGCTGTTGAATGAATAAAGGAAGGACGTATTAGATTGGTCTCTCCCTTTCCTGTGGGAGGTGGGGGAAATGGGGAGACAGGGAATTCCTCCTCCCCTTTTACAAAAGTCACAGAAACTCAGAGACCATATAGGGCAGATCTGAGAAGGCTTCGTTAAGGAGTTGGGACTTGAAGACATGACCACTCAGTCAATCCTCCTGGTATCCATGAGAGGGAGATGTTATCCTCCCCATTTCACAGATGAGGCTCAGAGAAGCGAAGGACATGTCCAAGGTTTCCCTGCTAGTAAGTGGAGGGATAGAGACTCAGATCTGGTCTGGTGAGTTCAGAACCCCACGATCTGTTCACGACATTGCCTTGCTTTGAAAGCAAAGGATCGAGGCAACTCTTCTCCTTCCTATCTTTTTCCTCCCCCCGCCCCCCGCACCCCGTATCCTCGCCTGGCTTTTTGCAAACTCTACTGACAGATGGACTTGAGCTGGCAAAGGGTAGTTCCTGAGAGCACAATGGGGCAGGTGCCCAGTCTCTTCCTGGAAGGACCTGGGGAGGACAAACTCTGCCAGCCAAACTCCACAGCTGAGGTGTCCCCCAGCTGGAATCGTGGCCTTGATGACTCAACCCAAGGGCCCCTTGGCCAAGGCAGCCTATGCCAGGGACCCCGGCACGGCTGAGGCTAAGAGCTGACTCACAGGGCAGGCTGCCACCACCTGAATCACCCACTCCACCTCTGGCTGGAGAGAAGAGGTTGGGGGCTGGGGTGGGGCACTGGGCTAGGACCGCGTGACTCATCTGGTGAATAAATAAAAACAATGATTGTAATAACAATAATGATGGACCATGACAGCTACTCTTAATGAGTACTTTTCATGAGTCAGGTGCCATTCTAACAGCTGTATATTAATTCACATAGCCTTCGTAACAATCCTATGTAGTAAGAACTATTATTTCCCTATTTCACACACGAAAAGACTGTGACCCAGCAAGGTTATGTAATTGGCTGCAGGACCCAAAGCTGGCATGTGGAAGTGCTGAGATTCCAACCAAAGTCTGTCTGACTCCAAAGCCCAGCCATTCATTCAATAAATATTGAGCCCCTGCTATAAGCCAGGCACTGTTGTGGGCACCAGGGATACACTGATGGGGTTGAGAAGTTAGTAAACAAATAAATATATGACATATTAGGTAGAGATGAACATTATGGGGCAGATAAATTAGGCTAAGGGGGTGGGGCTTACAGGGGTTAGGGTGGGGATGTGATTTCATATCGAGGTTGTTGGAGTTCTCCCTCATAAGATGGCATTGAGCAGAGACCTGGAGGAAATGAAGGAACGAGTGATAGGCCTATCTTAGGAGGGGAAGGATGAATGCCAAGGCCTGAGGTTGACCTTGGATTGCTGAGTGTGTCTGACGAGCAGCAGGGAGGCTGGTGTGGATGCAGATCAGAGCAGTGGGGCAGGGGCACAAGTCACATGGGGTCCAGAGCCATTGGGAGGATTTCAGCTTTTACTCTGATGCTGGGGGGAGCCAGGGAGGGCTGGGGCAGGGAAATGACACAATCTGACTTACAATTTAAAAGGATTCCTTTGCTGTGAGAAGACTAAAGCAAGGGCTAAAAGGCAGGGAGACCAGTTGGAAGGCTACTTTAACAACACAGGTAGGAGACATCAGTGGCTTGAAGCAGGGTGGCAGATTCTAGAAATATTTTGAAGGTAGAGCTGAACGGATTTGCTGATGGGTAGGACGTGGGATGTGAGAGAAATGCAGGACTGAAACATGAGCTCAAGGTTTCTGGTTGGAGCAACTAGAAGGATGGGTCCCCTCTCCCCCTTGCCTCCTCCCCAAATGGGAAAGGCTGTGGAAAGAGCTGGTTTGGGGGGAAAACTAAGTGCTCAGTTGTATCCATCCTCCGAGGTCCTGGTGGACGTTTGGTCATGCAAGTCTGGGGTTCAGAAGGGAGGGCTCCCCTGGAGATTTAAATTCATGAGTCAGGGATGTACAGATGGTTCTGAAAGCCATGGAATTGAATGAAATAGTCTACGGGCGGGGAGGAGCTAGAGGGGGGTCAGAAGACTGAGCCTTACGAGCCAGAGTGTAGAGGTTGGGGAGATTAGAGGGAAGCGGCAGAGAGGACAAAGGTACAGCCACGGAGGCAGGAGGAGAACCACAGCTCTCTCTGTGACACCATCCTGTTAAGGAACCAAGTGGGCTGAGGCTTCCCAGAACTCTGGACTTTTCTGTGCAGGAGAATGGATCTGGGTGGTCATTCAGGGGCCACTCGATTGCTCTTCAGCCCTCTTCTCTTCCTTAAGGTGAGTCTAGGTCCTTCCCTCCTATTCTCTCCCCCTCTCTCCTCCCTTCCTTTCTTCTTGCCTGGTTTGCAAAGTGCCTTCATGTTCAGTTCCCTCCTGTGGCTGCTCAGGGGAAGCTGGGGGTGTTCAGAGCAGGGCATCACGGGAAGGACTGCCATGTCACCCCAGAGCCCACCTTGGGTTCTCAGCAGAGACAGATACTCTAAGACGGTTCCTGCCTTCTGCAGTGAATCCTGTGGTGTGCCACCCGGATCCCCCCTTAAGGACAGACGCACCTGTTCCCCGAGCTGCCTGGGGTGGTGGCTGCTGAGGGCTCATGGCCGCGTTTCTCCCCAGGAACCGCCCTCAGCTAAGGGGAGATGCCCTGCCCAAGTTAACACCACATTCCTAGGACAGCCCACATCCAGTGACTGATTGCGGCTGGAGTTCAACGGCCCAGTCCCTTGCCATGATTTGGGACAATTCTGAAGGGCCATCTCAGCTCTGGAACTCCTCATGGAGCCAGCTGAGGTCCCTATTGTAACTGCACTGCAGTTCAACTTCTCCCTCTGCCTAATCTAATCCTGCTTCCCTCACTTCCCAAGGCAGTGTTCCCAAGTGCAGACCCTAATGCATAACGTGTAGCAAGTCCCCATCTCAGAGTCTACTCAATATCGATTCCCCGCTTCCTCCATCCTAATAGAACCCCAATTTTGTTTAGGTATCTACCCATCTCCACTCAATCATGGGTTTCAGGGGGAACTGAAGCTACTCCCCATACAAGAGGTGATTACATTCAGTCAACCAGAACACAGCACGCTTCTCTCACTGGCCCAGGGCTGGACTCATGAATGAACTGTCTCAGTGAGGCAGAAGAGAACATCTCACTCCATGATGGACGTGAACAGGGAGGCACGAAGCATATAACCCAGAATGCCACTAGCAGCCAGGGTAGGACAGAGGAACCTGCCCAAGAATGAAGCTGGGCCTGAGGCCAGCCAGCGGAGACAGAATGAGCCTAGGACCTCGGCGACACTGAGACACTAATCCCAGGCTTTCAGAGTGTTTAAGCCAGTTTGAGGTGGAATTTTCTGTTACTTTCAGGGTCGATTCATTTACTTGCTACTGGCTGTCTAAACCTGCTTTGCTGGCCCATGGGTGTGTCTGCAGGAAGGTGTTCTTGTTGAGGCTCTTGTCTGAGGCACAATTTTTCCCTCCGAAGGGACTTGGGGGCACGGGGTCCTTTTCTTCAGCAGCAGCAGAGTACCTTTAGGTTGGGGGAAAGCTATCAGGGAACTCTCTTATTTCCAAACTCCTGCAGTTTCCTTCCATGTGGAGGGAGTGACACTGCTGGCCCATCTGCCCCTGTCATTCACTCCTCCTCAAAGGGTGTGAGAGACTCAGATCAGAGGGTCTGAAGGAGAAACGGGGCACACATAGGAGCCCAGCCCATTCTCTTCTTCTTTATCTTTGGGAGCTGTCTTTCCCACAAACAGCATGTAATCTGCTCTGCTTCCCAGACTGTAAGTGTTTTGAGTCAGGCCCAACATGGGGAAGCCTGAGGCAGCCCAGCAATGTCTGTGTTTGATGGGCAAATCTGCTAATTCTGGGGTTTGGTTTTGAGAAGCCATTTGCCTGCACACTTAAGCCACAGTCTTTAATACCTTTATTTGTACTAACGCACTTGATTTTTCAAATTCCTTACTATTACTACACCCCGGCAACTCCCACAGAGCCTGCAACATGGCTGACTGGTTGGAAGAGGGTATTGTAGGAGCAAAGTCAAGCATGAGGCTGGTCGATGACCTTTAATGCTTCTTCCAATCCCAGACTCAGTGATTCTATTATCTGACAAAGAGAAGTACCCCAGTTGTGTTGAAGAGACAACCCCCTAACACTTAATTTCAAAAAGCATTCATTCAGTGGTTCCTCATAAGAGACCTTCCACAATGAATAGCAAATAGCACCATTGCTAGTGGTCTTATAAAAGTTGCCGGAATCTTCCCTTGACCCAACTGGAACCTCTCTCCTGCCCTTTCTCACCTTCCTTGCATGACCTACTGGCTTTGTGGGCTGAACAGAGGGCAGCAGGCTCCTTGCAGAGCTCATTAAGGTCTGCTTTTTACTTGCCTGAAAGCCATGCTTAGTAAATCTCCTTTCTGGGGTCTGAGAACTCGACCTTCGGGCAAGGTACCATCTTGGTTGACTTGCAGGGTTTTGACTCACTGTGAAATGATCGCCCTCTATGTGACAGGCCCTGACTGCAAGCCCATCTCCCCCGTGTCCCTGCCTAGCACCCCCCTTTGTCTGGGCTTTTCACAGGGAGTGTCTCGACCCTGGACTTGACCGCTCTGCCTCCCTGTCAGCACTTCTTGGTTAAGCTGCTCCACCCCACTCTCTTTTCTGCCCAACAGGAGAATAAAGGGAGCCTCGGAGCCTCCTAGCCGGATCAGATTCCAGATCGTTGTGATGAAAACACACTAAGCCAAGCAAACAAAGCAGATGCTCCCTCAGCCAGGCTTATTATGTCCACCTCTCTGTGGACATTTCACTGCTTCGGGCCATGTCTGTCTGCCAGCCGCCCAGGGTCCCTCCTTACCATCGGGGCCATCAGCCTGGGCTTTCATGGCAGGGGCACATGACCAACCAAAACCAAGAAAAAGAACACTGAGAGCCAGGAGGCTGGGAAGGGACCTCACTGGGTGACCTTGGGCAAGTAACCTTCCCTCTCTGAACTCCTGGCTTCAAAATTAACCATGCTAGCTTAGGTTATAAAAGCAAAAAGGGCAGCATTGTCCACAACAGCTAAGATATGGAAACAGCCTGTGTCTGTCAGTGTATGAATGGATAAAAAAATTTACGGTGTGTGTGTGTGTATGTGTGTGTGTGTAATTGAGCCACGAGAAAGAAGGACATCCTGCCATTTGTGACAACATAGATGGACACTGAGGGCATTATGCTGAGAGAGACAAATCAGGCAGAGAAAGACAAATACTGTGTGATCTCATTTATATGTGGGATCTAAAAAAAGCCATTCGATAGAAACAGATTGTAGAATGGTGGTTACAGGGGCTGGGTGGGGGGGGAATCGGGGAGATATTGTTACAGGGTGTAAGTATGCAACGAGAAGATGAATAAGCTCTGGGGATCTGATGCACGGTGAAGTGATTACAGTCAACAATACTGTATTATATATTTCGAAGTTGCTAAGAGAGTAGACTGTAAACGTTCTTACCACAAAAAAGAAATGATAATTATGTGATGGGATAGAGGTTTTAGCTACACTAAGGTGGTAATCATATTACAATACATAAATGTATCAAATCAACATGTCGTACACCTTAAACTTACACAATGTTATGTGTCAATTATATGTTAATTTTAAAATGTAAATTGAGGTTAAGAGTGTGGTCTCTGAAGCCAGACAGTCTGGCTTTGAACTCTGGCTCACCAAATGCCAAAAGGGGGTTACTTGACCTCTATCTCCCAGCTCCCTCAACTGTAAAGTGGTAATTAGTACCCAACTCAGGCGCTCTAGATAAGAGGGGTAAGTTAACCTGTGTCCAGTCCTCAGGCAGTGCTGGCACATAGCACGCTCTCAATAAGCCATCATCACCCTCATTGTTCCTAAGAGGCTCACGGTTGGTAAGGGGAGTCAGGCATGTAGCTGAAAGTGCGCCTAGGGTTCCGATGGGGCGGCAGAATTGTGCGCAGGCACGGTGCAGGCACAAAGTCGGGATCACATCCACTGAGGGCTTGGGGAGAAGTCCAGGGAACGCTCGGACTTGAGCTGAGCCTAGTGTTGAAGAGGCTGACGCGGCGCGGGGTGGCCGTGGAGATAAAGAGGGAGGGAAAGGCAGAGGAGCGTGAAACCATCTGGCGTGTTTGGGGACTGGACAGGGAGTGGGTGTGAGGGGCCCTGGGTGTGCGGCCAGTGCTGAGAGGACCCCAGAGGGTTTGGTGGATGCTGGGGGACCTTGAAGGCTTTATTCATGGATAATGTGGAGCTACTGCTGGGTTTTAAGCAGAGGAGGGATGTAGCAGTTCTGCGTTTTAGGACCCCAGTTCAGCAGACACTGTGGAAAATGGATGGGTGGGGCCCGCCGGGAGCCCTGGCGAACATTTATAGGCAGTGATTGCTGTAGTTTACACCAAAAGTGATGCAGAACTGACCTGAGGCAGAGGGAAGAGAAAGGCAGGGAAATGCAGCGAATGCTCGTGGTGGATGTGGGGTCCAGGGAGCCAAGCAGGAGAACCCTGTGCTGAGTGTTGATCACACGGCGGCCATTGTGGGAGCCCTCTGCACTGGGACTCTGGCCATGACGCAGTGAGTCCCAGGGAGGGTGGAGTAGCTTCAAGGTCACACAGCTGGTGAGCAAAGGAGAAGGATGCCTATCCACAGTCTGGTTTCAGAGCTCCCAGGCATGACTACCATGCATGGCCGCCGCTCTACAAGAATGGCTTTTATCCAGTGCCTTGCATGCGCCGGGCATTGCTCTAAGCCCAAGATCACCCAGCTAGTAAGTGGCAGAACTGTGATTCAAACCCAGACAGTGGAGCTCACGCCTTATCACCATGCTGAATTAGTTTGGGTGTCATTCTGATTCAGGTGAGGCCACAGGAGTGGACGCGATTGTCTAAGGCATTGCTGTCCCTACAGCCACGTGTGTAATTCTAAATTTTCTAGTAACCACATTAAAAAAGGTAATAATAAAAAAAATGAAATTAAAAACATGTTTTATTTAACTCAGTGTCTAAAAATATTTACATTTGTAATCTTTATAAAAATTATGAATGAGATAGGTTCTCTTCTTTGTACCTTAAGTCTTTGAAATTGGATGTATATTTACACTCACAGCCCATCTCAATGGAGCCACATGTCAAGGATTCAGCAGGCATGTGTGGCTGGTGGCCACCGAATAGGACAGCACAGGCCTGAGGAGTCACCTACAGTGAGAAAGAGGGAGGGACAAGGATGGGACCCCAGGGCAGCCGGACAGAAGGGCGGAAGAGGGGAATGCAAAGGAGGTGAAGAAAGTCTGGCTGGAGAGGAAGGAGGAAAGGCGGGTGAGAGTGGTGTTCCAGAAGACGAGGTAGAACTGCATTCCAGGAGACAGGGCAACCATGACAAATGGCCAAGGAGCAAAACAAGGGGCTTAGGACTTTATCAGATTTGTCCATCTGGAAGGCATGAACGATCTCTGCCAGAGGAAGTTTCGGGGAGTGGTGGCAGCTGATTTAGGAAGGCTTCACAAAGACATATTTATTCTTTGCAAGTCGGAGTGAGATTTGAACATGCTGCAGTGTTGGAAAGATGCCAGTGGAGAAGTAGCACTGAGAACCAGGGGTGAGAAGGAATGGACGGGTAGCCAAGTCTCAGAGGATACGGGTGGAAATGAGAGCCAGAGCTCAGAGGGAACACGAACTCAGAACAGGAGACACGACAGCACTGAGACAGGGAAGATGGGTGTGGGGGAGGGCAAAGGCATGGCAAGGTGTACACACGTGAGGACAGAGGTGATGAGGTGACTCTGCCAGCATCAGTGAGCTCTGTGACAGGGGCGTGGTCCTCTTTTTGGGGGAAAGATGTGGGACTTGCAGAGTGCAGTGAGGTTCTGAAAACACCACCATGGGGATGGGAAAGGCAGCTGACTAGGGAGATGTAAAAGCTTTGCCAAGACAACTGGGGGCTCCTAAGGCTAGAGGCCATATATTTGTAGTTGCAGCATCAGATCGGTGGTCTTGGTTTAGAAGAGATGAAGGTTCATGGCCGGACTGATCCAAGGTTGGGAGTTCCAGGGCAGGCGTGACAGGGGGACTAGAGAGATTGCTCATTGATTCAGCAAACAGGTGTACATGGCTACTCAGTGCCAGGTACTGTTCTAGGTGCTAGAGATCGTACGCAGTGTCAAACGAGACAAGATTCCTGCCTCCACGGAGCTTATGGGAATGGTTTTCTCTAAATGCGTAGTAGCCTCCTAACATAGAAGGAAAGAGAAGTGTTCTGTGGTGGGACTCAGCTTGTTTGGCAAACAATTGAGATGGACTGAAGTTTAACATTCCACATGTGGAGCTGACGTGCTCCACTGTCAGCTCAGGGGACAGGGGAGAAGGGGCTGCTCAGGACAGTGGGTACTGATCCTGAAGTCACGGAGGCAGGGATTACCACCTCCATATGCCTGGAGGGGACTGATGAGGCTCAGAGAGGGTCTAAGACCACACAGCCAGTAAGTGGGAAGATTGTCTGGGCCCAGAGCCTGCTGCTTTTACTTCTCCATATTCTCAAGTTGATGAAGCCCCAGAAAGAACAGGTTTGTTGAGCCCCTTGTGGACATGGGTTCTCTACCTCTCTCCTTCTTCTCTTGCCAACCCTGGTTTGGCCAGAGCCATGGCCATCTTATACACAGATGGAGGTGTCAGGGGAAGCTTGCTAATGAGGATGGTCCCCAGGTCCAGAGGGGACTAGACAAAGGTGAGTCAACTCCTCTGGGTGATTCAAGCTCCTAAGGGGGAAGGGGCTTCCTGGGGTGGCCAGGACAGAAGCACAGTCAGACTTTGCTTCTAGCTGTTCTGAGGCAGCTCTGCCTCAACGTCCTGGATGATGCCAGCCTGCGCTCTCTGTGCCTTGGCTCTGGTCTCTTTTCTGCCTGGAATGCTCTCCTTGCTCCTCTACCTAACATCTACCATCCATCAAAGCCCTAAAACTCGTCGCCTTCTCCAGGAAGCCTTCCTGGTCCACTCCAGCTCATTAGAGTTCCTCCCCCCACCCTGAACTCCTGCAAGGTTCTATACTACTTTATTTCACTTTAAGCAAAGTCTTTATTTTCAAGGAAAAAGTGCATTTTCTCATTTTCTGTTCTAGGCATAAACTTTAATTATTTCCAGTGGAAGCAAAACCTCCTGAACCCCTTTTAGTGTCATCTAAAACTTGAACTTCCTCTATTTCTGGGTAAAATATGTGTTCACAAATGAGATGTGCAATTCGATCACATTTTTTGAGTTCAAACTTTTCTTTGCCAAAATTAAACAGTACAATACCAACGTTTCCTCTATAATCTTCATCTATGACACTGGCTCCTACATCTATGAAGTGTTTTGCAGCCAAGTCAGAACGTGCAGCTACTCTCCCATAGTACCCAGAAGGAAGAGCTATCTGAATGTCGGTTTTCAGATGCCAAGTAGTATCGTTCAGACGCGGAGGAGGAACAGGTGTTTGTTTACTGTTCACTTAATTATGAGCATATGTTCATTCACTTAGTCCACAAATATTTATTGAGGGCACTGTGCTAGGCACTGAGAATATGGTAACAAACAAGACAGATGCAAGGGAATGTTCTGGTGGGAGGGGAGGTGGAGAATAAATAAGCAGATAGATAAAGAAGTGGTTAGGTAGATGGAAAGATAGGTATAACAGGTAGGAAACAACTAGTTTGCAAGTGCATTGAAAGACACAAGCAGGAGAGTGAGACAGAGGATGTACTACTGTGTACTGAGAGAATTTTCAGGGACTTCCACAAGCTGATTAATCCGGCCAGGTTTGTAGAATCCCATTTAATAGGATATAGGCTCTACTACATCACACTTTTTTTTCCCTCACACAAGTCACAAAGTTGTTAGATAAATCAGATGAAAGTCTACAGGCAGCACAGTGAAAGCACAGACTATGGGGTCAGGCTGATCTAGGTTAAAATCCTGACTCAGGCACTTGTAGATGCCATGACCTGGAATGAGTTCTTAAATCTTCCTGGGGCTCAATTTCCTCATGTGTAAAATGGGGATGATAATATTTATACCCATCCTCACAGAATTGGGAGATTAGAAATGACATCTCTGTCTATGTCTATCTAGCCATCTATCTATCATCTATCTATCTAAACATCTATTTCTCTAAGTGATAGTTATTATTAAATGCATAAGAGTTCTAAAAAATACAAAATGACCCATACAAGGAAGGTATTGCTTTGAGCATGGGTTTGGGAATCAGACTTTACTGCTCACTAGCTGTGTGACCTTGGCAAATTTCTCAACTTCTCTAAACCTTGATTTTCTCAACTGTAAAGTGGGGTTTATAATAGTACATACCTCATAGAGTTACTACCAAGATTTAGTGAGATAAACTATGTAAGCAACTGAATGGTGTCTGGCACAAAACAACGAATGTAAGCTGCTTGTGATTAACTAAAAGGACCTCTACGGATAAGGTACCTAGAGATTTTGTGAAGTCACTATACACAAAGTATAGAGATACACAAGTATCTCTTTTACTTTCCTGGCCCTAGTGGCTTATATTTTCTGGGTGTGGAGGCCTCTCTCCCAGTTGTCTGTAGAGTGGTTTTAATAGGGGCAACGCTGAAGGCGTGTTAGGTATAGAAATGCCATACCTAATCTTGCTCGTGGGCAGATCCTGCGGTCGATTAAACATGGTATTTAACTCCCCTCCCTCCACACACTGCCCTTTTAGGGAGGGTTCGAAAACCTGCTGACTTTCCTGAAGGACTTAGATGTTGTCTGTCTCCAGCCAGACAGTGGAGGAGGATGCTGAGTGTGGCGGTCCTACCAGGGGATGGTTAGACTCCGTGTCTGTCTGGCTCCCTTGTGAAACATTGAGATATTAAAGGCCATTGTAAACATTTTTCAAAAAACAATAGAGAGATTTCCTTTGTGTGGGTTGGGATGTGACTCCCTGGCAAGGGGTATTATTCACTTTACCAAAGTTAAGGAAGTTAAGAGAGCTGTGCTGAGGTTTGGAAAAATTTAGGTGTTTTTCTTCTAATTAAAAAACTTAATTTTCATTTTGGGGTTGGATCTGCGCAGGTTTCTCTCCCAGGAGGATGTGCCTTGTAGTAAGGAAAGGGGGTGTAACAGGGAGGTGTGGGGAAGCTTTGGTGGGAGGAGAGAGGGCAGGGTGCTGGAAGCTCTGGCCTGGGTATGTGGCCTTCAATAACTATGTTTATTCAGTGAACAGCTCAGAACCTCAGAGTGTGAAGGGACCTGAGAGGGCATCTGGTCAACCCTCTCATTTTTCAGATGAGGCAAATGACACATAGGGAGGGGTTCGAATCAAGGACTGAGACTGTCTCCAAGTCTGCCAACTTCTCTCTACCAGTGCACCACAATGTGGTGTGCATGGCATTGGCGGTCCAAGGGATGACTTAGAGGGTACGCAAATGAACATTTAACTTTTAACAGTTAGATATTTATTTCAATGTGTATTAGAAAAAACTATTTGGGCCATAAAACTCATAATCTATGATTATGATATAAAATATCATTGAAAAATACATTTATTTAAGCAAAGACAGAGGGAGCGTGTTTGTGTGTATGTGTGTATGTGCGTTGTTTAAAAAATGCTGGATAAATAACGGAATAGGTCTGTAGGTTTGTTATAAATCAGGGCTACAGTCCACCCCATCTTTAGGGTTATGGTGCTGCACAGTGAAGACTGGGGAGGCCCTTCTAGGTTCTCCTAGAATTTGGCATTTTCACTCTGAGAAGCAGCAAACCTCTGACTCCTCAACCCCCAGCATCCCCTTTCCTTCACCTCATCCTCTCATTCAACTTTCTTCACAATTTCTCCCTTCCCTTCCCTTTGTCTTCCTTCTGATCCCCAGTGCCCAAAATAACCAGCAGGCAGTGGGAATAGCTGCTAATTCTGTGACCTCTGGGCTAATCTGTGACCTCTCCTCATCCCAGAATCTGGGATTCACACAGAGCCCTGGCTGCTGGGAGCCAGAGTCGGGGGCCTTTTTCTCATCCTGTCTCCACGAAATTTCAAGCTTACCCCATCTATTTGCCTTCTTCCTGGATCTGCCTAAACTGTAAAAAACAAAACAAAACAAACAAAAAAGCCCCCCAAACCCCAAACAACTCCCCTTAAAATATTAATGGTTGATGGGATAAATATGTCACCAGCAGCCTCCTCCTACAACCCCTAGTCTGTGACAATGGTACATTAACAGGCCTTGGGATATTCCCAAATCATAACTAAAAAACAAAGTCCAAAGACTATGAAGCTACAATGAAACATCATTGTCACCCAAAGTGTACACCATCACAGTATCATACAGAATACTTTCGCTGCCCTAAAACTCCTCTGTGCTCTGCCTATTAGGCCCCCCAGCTTTAGCCCCTGGCAAACACTGATCTTTTTTTTTATTAACATCTTTATTGGAGTATAACTGCTTTACAGTGGTGTCTTAGTTTCCGCTTTATAACAAAGTGAATCAGCTATACATATACATATATCCCCATCTCTCTTCCCTCTTGCGTCTCCCTCCCACCCTCCCTATCCCACCCCTGTAGGTGGTCACAAAGCACCGAGCTGATCTATCTGTGCTATGTGGCTGCTTCCCACTAGCTGTCTATTTTACATTTGGTAGTGTATATACGTCCATGCCACTCTTTCACTTCGTCCCAGCTTCCCCTTCCCCCTCCCCATGTCCTCAAGTCCATTCTCTACATCTGCATCTTTCTTCCTGTCCTGCCCCTAGGTTCTTCAGAACCATTTTGGTGTCTGCACCCAGTGGGTGGCTTGCATAGGCTTCCTGGTGGAGGGGACTGGTACCTGTGTTCTGGTGGGTGGGGCTGGATCTTGTCTTTCTGGTGGGCAGGGCCGCGTCCGGTGGTGTGTTTTGGGGTGTCTGTGAACTTAGTATGATTTTAGGCAGCCTCTCCACTAATGGGTGGGGTTGTGTTCTTGTCTTGCTAGTTGTTTGGCATGGGGTGTCCAGCACTGGAGTTTGCCAGCCATTGAGTGGAGCTGGGTCTTAGCGTTGAGACAGAGATCTCTGGGAGAGCTCTCACCAATTGATGTTACGTGGGGCCGGGAGGTCTCTGGTGGACCCAATGCCCTGAACTCGGCTCTCCCACCTCAGAGGCTCAGGCCTGACACCTGGCCGGAGCACCAAGACCCTGTCAGCCACACGGCTCCAAACTCCGGAACTCCACACTCCGGATGCAGCCCTTTGGACGTGCCAAAACCTACAAATTTTATAAGTTGTGCTTTTAACTTTTTCCTTGCTAAGAGTCTATATGGGGAAATGGCAGGGGTTAGACTGGGGAGAAATATGAAGGGTTAAGTGTCCAAGTTTGAGCAAATTATGTTCCAATTGGTAGGCTGACCTCTTTGCTTATTGTCTTTTCTGCTAGTGGCTTTCAAACTTTATTGACCCAGAAGTGATGAAGCAGGTTCTCTTTGTATTATATGGTGTCAGTTAGCACGACAGTCTCTTCCTCTCAGCTCATTAAATTCTGGATTCCCTCTTTCCTGATCTTTATTTTCAGGAGGGCCATCTCCGTGTAGTCAAATACCGAGCTGAGTACCTGGAGAACTGGGCTCTTGCGTAGGCTGTACACTGGGTGTGAATATGGGTAATTTCTCTCTTCTGGGCTTTCGTTTCTGTATCTCTGTAAAACTAGGGCTCAGGTGTTTGGATCTACTGTCCAGGCCAAGGGAAAAGTTTTTCTACCAGTCTCCAAAACCTCGCTAAGGAGGAACAGAAAACTGCCAGAGGTATGTATATTGTTCAGATCAACCCCAAAGAAAGTCTCCTCGAGCCAGGGATCGTCTCAACAGAGGACATCCCTTTGTGGCCTCCTCCTCCAATTCAAGCCTCAAAGGGGCTGCCGGTGCTGGCTGTGGCTAGGCAGCCGTCTGAGCCTCACCACTGATCATTTTATTGACTTCATAGTTTTCCCTTTTACATATATTTGAAATCACATAATATGGAGCCTTTGCAGAGTGGCTTCCTTCACTCGGTAACATGCATTTACGTTTCCTCCATGTCTTGACAGCTCGCTTCTTCTTAGCACGGAATAAAACTCACCAGTTGCAACAAACGTACCACTCCGGCGGGGGTGTTGATAATGGGGAGGCTGTGCACGTGTGGGGGAAGTGGCCACATGAAATAGCTCTGTACCTTCTGCTCAATTTGGCTGCGAATCTAAAAATGCTCTAAAAAATAACTTCTATTTAGAAAAAAAAAAAGACTATGAAGTGCGGCCACGTTTATGAGTGGGTTCTATGCTAGGGTTAAAATAAAATAAATGAAAACTCTCATCTCCTAGTCTTTTTAAGAGTAGTGATCATAGGGGCCTATGAGACAATAATTTAATATGCATTGAGTGCCTTCTAGAATCAAAATCCTCATGAAGGCAGGGATTTTGATTTGATCTCTACTGTATTATCAGTGGCCAGAACACTGCCTGGCACTTAGTAGGAGCTCAATTAGTATTTGTTGAGAAATTAACAAAACTATCAGTCCCTATGCTAGGCGCTGGGGCTCCAACCATAGTTTCTGCTCTTGAGGTCTGGCCCAGAACACTGACAAGCAGATATAGAACAACAGGACAGTAAGATGATGCAGTAAGAGGGATCTGGACTAGGTCCAGAGCTGGCTCAAAGGAGGGCAAGACGATAGAAGGCTTTAAAGGGGAGAAGTTGCTTCCGCTGGGTCTAGAAGGATGAATCCCAAGGGGGAGACATCCCGAGGTATGATCTGAGGTGTGTAAAGTACAGGTAGGTTTGGGAGGACTTTAGCTTAACGTGGTGTCACCACACCTGTCCCTGGGGTCACACTCTGACCATTTCTGACAGCAAACCAGGCCCTGAACTTAAGGACCCCAGCTCCTCTGCTCTTCAACCCATTCTAACTGCCCCATCCCTGGCTCCAGCCCAAAGTCTCAGGGCCTTGTGTGCCACTGCAGGTGTCAGTTTTTGGGTGATGGCCTTCAAGTGGGCTCTACCCAGAAACGCCAACTATGCATAAGGGCTGGAAGCAGTGGTATCCTGGAGCTGGCTCATATTGACTTATAAGAGGCGATTCTTAAATATTTAGAAAATTTGTGAGCCAGTTATTAAACCATTGTTAGCTTCATGCTGTCCACAGTGGAAGGATTTACACCCTAGAAACTGGCAAACACTACAAATTTGGGCACTTTTTTCCTCCCAGAGAGCCAGTTTGCCAGAACACTATTTGCTGGAAGACAACTGATGCTGTTTTTCTGTGTTCCATGGAAGGATTTGAAGTATTGCAACAAAAATTTGATGATTGTTTTGTTAAAACAAAATATTTAAGAGCTTGATTTTCCAGCATCCAAAAAGCAGACTCAGATGTTTACTATACATTAACTTGAGCTTCCTGGGCAATCCTTATTTGTTCAGCCCCTAGAGTAAGGTTTCTCCTTCCATTTTGGTTTATTTAGAGAATAACCTCAGATTGCAGAGCAAGTCGGTAAAACACTACTGATTTTCTCAAAACCATGCCGTGCAAGGACACAAAATATAAAGGGAGGCTGGGTGCTGAGGCTGATACAAGACCAAGTTCATCAGAGGAGTCTCCGTGTTCTCCTGGTGGACTTGACAATAGATGGTGTGAATTAAAAGCTACAGAATGAAATGACAGCTAATATAATACTACATTTATGTCTGTTATCATTTCAAGTTCTGTGTAGTATTTCATTGGAAAAGAGAGTTTTGATGTCACCCAGTCAACCTATGTTGCAGAAAAGGAATCTAAAGCCCCCTGGAGAGCGACATGGCTACTGTGCCTCTGGTGGTGCAGCTTCTGGAAAGAAAAGGGAAGGGAGGAAACCTGGAAGGAAGGAAAAGGACTTTCTGAAAGTTAGAACTCCTGGCCTCCCCATCCAATGCCATTTCCTGTATGTAGGAGGAATGTGTCCAAATTTCATTACAGATCTTCCTTGACTTAAAATGGGGTTGCGTCCTGATAAACCCATCCTAAGTTGAAAATATCATTAAGTCGAAAATGCATTTAATGCACCTCACCTGCTGAACACCAGCGCTTAGCCCAGCCCACCTTACACATGCTCGGAACACCCTAGCCTACAGTTGGGCAGAATCATCTAACTACAAGCCTATTTTATAATCAAGTGTTGAATACCTCATGTAACTTATCGAATACTATACTGAAAGTAAAAGACAGAATGGGCATCTGGGTACAGGATGGTTGCAAGTGTGTCTGTTGTTTACCCTCGTGATCATGTGCTGACTCGGAGCACTGCGGCTCGACGCTGCTCCCCAGCATCATGAAAGAGTATCACACCGCGTATCACTAGCCTGGGAAAAGATCGAAATTAAAAATTCCAAGTACGGTTTCTACTGAATGCGTATCACTTTCGCACCATCATAAAGTCAAATAATTGTAAGTTGAGCCATCCTAAGTCAGAGACCATCTGTATTTCAGCAGGGGACAAAATTACCATAGTGGTGGGTGCCCAAAATATCTGAACCTGACCCATGCACACTAGTGTTCCGTAAACATCCACATACAAGGGCCAACATATCTTGGCCCTGCTAATCTCTCTGATCTCATTTCCTTCCATCCACCCCCTCATTCTCTCTTTCAGTTCCTAGAATTTGCCAAGCTCAGTGCTGCCTCAGGGCCTTTGCACTCATTCCTTCTGCCGGCAAAGCTCTTGCTGCAGACAGTCTCACTGCTGGTTCCTTATTGTCTTTGTTCCATTGTTCTCTGTCCTCCTCAGAGAGGCCTCTCCGGATCTAGAGCAGCTCTTTCACTCTGCTATGGCATTCTATGACATCACCCAGTCTCGTGCTCTTTCTTGCACTTATCATGGTCTCACGTTATCTTATACTTGTCCATACCCCCCACAAGGATATAAGCTCCGTGAGAGCAGGGACTTGTCTGTTAGATTCACTACTATATCCTTTGCTCCTTGTACATAGTAGGTGTTTGGGATCTATTTTTTTGAATGAATAAGTGAACAACAACTGCTGACCATGACCTCTGGGCACTCTTTTGACCTAAGGGAGTGGTTTTCGACCTGGACTTCATGGAGTCTTGAGGTACCTTAGAGAAGCTTGGGGGTTCCATCTTTGTGGGCATGGACCCATGCAAGGAGACCAGTTGAGTGGAACTCTAGATCTCCTCCCTTCATCTGGAGCTGCTCCACACAGATCTGGTTATATACGTTGAGTGTTTTTATTGTTCATTGGGCAGAGGGCTCAGAGACCAAAGAGCAAGGCCAGGTCATTGCTGAGGAAGTGTTGTGGATACCTAGGAGTCCATGAATGGGACACAGGTGGAGTAAACATTGTGAGGGGGGGGGGGGGGGGGGGGGGGGGGTGTTCTCCAGGTATGAGGAGAGGGTCTTTGGGGGTGGTGACCTGATTCTAAGTCTTCCTTCCAGCTGCCTCAGCTCCTTGTCCCTGCGTCACTAACTAGTGATGGGCTCGCTGATGCTTTTTGCTGAGGCCATATGAGAGACACTGGCATTTTCTGACCACGACTTTAAACATAATGTTTGCTTCTGCACTCACCAAGTGAGCAACAGCCTTGCTCTCAGTGGCCTCATTAAATGGGATTCTATTTTCATAGCACTCACTTTTAGAACATTCCTATTTGCTGTTCCAAGCTCTTGGAGAGACAGCCCAAGAGGCTCTGCTGATAAAATGACTCTGGGCACGATAGAGATGGGGAGATGCCGAAATGAATAGCAGCTTTGTTTACTTGGCATTGGAACAGTTGAGAGGAGTTATATTTAAAAAAAATAAATAAAGTTTCCCTTCTCTCCACAAGAAAAAAACCTACTCTGGCTGCATGGCCAGCAACACAATTTCCCTCATAGAACAGAACAAATGTGAGTAGACTGAGATTAACTTTGGGAGAAAAATTAAAGAAATAAAATAATTATGGGGTTGGCATGGGGTAGGACTGGAGAATGGGTAAGGTCAAGAGGCATTTGAGATGTCTAATTAAAAAGCCAAAAAGAAAAAGCAGCAACAGATGGAGTATGAGTATAGCGACATATATACACACTAAGGCATTTAAATATACATCTCTATATACTATGTACGTACATATATACTAAGTATATATACATCTATATAGAAACAGGGCTTCTAAATATGATTGGTTCCCTTTCCCGCAGACTTGGCCTGTGTTTCCTTCCCACGGTGGAGAGAAGATAGTAATAATTAATATTACTGCCATTTTCTGAGCCCTCACCATGTGCCCAGCTCTGCAAAGTGGCATGTGCATACAGTAAGTTATCATTCTTCTCACTTACCGAGCTTCTCCGACCTTCAGTTGTCCCCTCTGTAAAGTGGGGACAGTCAGATTATCTACCTCATAGAGCTGCTGTGACAATTAAGTAAGACAATGAATATAAAGCATGGAGTACAGGGCCCAGCACCTAGTAAGTGCTCAATAAATGGCTTGGGATGATTATTATCGTTGTTATTTTCCACTCGTACCTCCAACTCAAAATGTTAAAAACTGAACTCATTATCTTCCCCCTCAAGCCTAGCCTTCTTGATCTCATATTTCAGTGAATGGAATCATTATATTCTCAGTTTTCTTCTCCTGCTCTGCATCTGGGCAGTCCCTAAGTTATTTCAATTCTGCTTTTCCCATATCTCTTGACTGCATCCTTATCTCATCCCTCACTGCCTTGGTCCTGCCTGGGTGCAAACCCTTATTTCTTCACTGAACTGATGCAGTGTCTCCCTAATAACTCCCAGGGTTTCTAATCTTCCCCTCCTGGCCCCCACTCCTCTCCTCTCCTCTTACACTGCTGCCAGAGTGCTTTTTCTACCTTATAAATCCAACCATGCCCATTCTTTGCTTAAATCCCACCAGTGGGTCTCTCTCTTACCTAGAAGATAAAGTCCACATTGTAGAGGCAGCATAAAACGCATCTATGATCTGGCCATGACTCCTGCCCAGTCTCACCTACTCTTCCATGTCTCCCTCCAGCCCAGAGCTCTGAAGTACTGGTGTCACATTAGCATCTCCTGGAGATAAAAAAATGCCAGTGCCTGGGTCCTCTTCCAGCCAATCACTGCAAAGTCTGGGGGTGGGCCCCAGGTAGAAGTATAATTTCAAAGCTTCCTGGGTGCTTCTAACACCCTGCCAGGCTTGAGAACCACTGTTCCCACTGTACCAACAGCCTGCGATGCTCTCTTGGGCCTTTATGCCTTTGTGTGCGCAGGTCCCATTGCCTGGAATGCTTTTCTCGGCTTTATCAACCTGCATTATATCTCCTCATCCTTCGAGATGCAGCTGAGGTTTCCCATCGTGTGGAAGTCCTCCCTGGTCCCCCCAAAGGTGCTCCTGCTTCCCCTGACATTTCCCTCTGTCATGGTGTATTTGCTTGCATGGCCCCTGTCACTATGAGAAAGGGAGCTCCTTGAAGGAGCTTATTTGTTGCCTCAGCACAGTCACTACGCACACTTACAAGACGTGATTTTTGGACAAATCAATAAATCAGTGGAGGTTCCCCCTCCATCATGGTTTAGTTTTATCTGGACCTCCTTCTCAGCGCTTGTCTTGTCTTTCTGCTATAGGGTTTATTCATTCTGCTCTGACTGCAGTCAGTTGTCTACATGGCCTTCTACCACCTCTCCCCAACTCACCAGCCTTACTTCCATCACTTTTCACCTCAAGCACTCACTCCTGCCCCAGGGCTTTTATGCATGCTCTCCCCTTTGCTGTCATGCTCTTCCTCTACGTGTCCACGTGGCTCACTCTCTCCTTCCTTCACATGCCACTTCACAGGAAGGCTTCCCTGATAGCTGCCCCAGCCCCCTGCCCCCATCACGCTCTCTCCCTCTTATCCTGTTTCTGCCTCCAGGGCCCTTCTTGTCACCTGACATATTGCAGTTTAATCTGTTTATTTTATCGTCTGCCTCCTCTTACAGGATGTATTACTTACTGGGGTTTGCTATACAAATACTTGGAAAAGCATAGCACTAGACCACGGATTGGCGAACTTTTTCTGTGAAGAATACAGTGGTAAATATTTTAGGCTTTGCAGGCCATGAAAATGATTCAACTCTGACGCTATAGTGTGGAAGCAGCCATAGACAATATGTACACAAATGGGCAGGGCTGTGTTACAATAAAACTTTATTAACAAAACCAGGTCTGGGACTGGGTTTGGCCTGTGGGAGGTAGTCTGGCAAGCACTGCCCTAGACTGTGGTCCAGTGTGAGCCTGTGTCTTTTGTGGGTAAATTTCCTGCATTCAGGAGCCATGTCTTTTCCATGTCTGGATCTTAACCAAGAGTCCTCCATCCCAGGGTCTAGCCCATTCCTTGCATATAACAAATGTTCATAAACATCTGCCAAAATATTCAATAAACATTTACTGAGTCCCTAACTCAGAACAGCTGGGCACCAAATCCATTAATGTTGGTTGAATGAACACAAGAGCCCTGGTCTCAAATTCTCAAAAGCCTTTGCCCCTCCCCCAATCCTTCCAAAGGCTGAGCCCCAGAGTCCAACGGATGTCCTCACCCTGGCTGCTTGGGTCACGTGCTACCAGGGGTCGGAAGGGGTGGTGGGAAGTGATGGGAACAACGGAGGGTTTGATGGGCTGTTTAGGGAACTGCCTAATTATCCTGCTTATCAGTTTGCTGGTTCCTTTCCTTTGCTCTTCCCCTTAATAAATCAAACTCCTTCTGTTGTTATTGAGCTCTGGGTCACTGATTCTCTTGCGCGTGTGTTTATAGAGTTAAAGTGTGACCGTGAGATTGAATGGAAGGGAAGGGAGGCACCTGACAAGTGTCAGCTCTGAAAGGCAACACCTCAGCTTCCCAGGGCCCCGTGCAGGGTGCAGCGTGAAGGAGGGGGCTTCCCGCTGTCCAGGGCACTGGCCAGGTCAGGAGGAAAGGTGGACTTAGTGGTACAGCTTGTGCACCCAGCGAGTTTATAATCCAGTGGGGGAGGCTGACTGTAGGTTTTTGTGAGGTCCATGGGTTAAGAATGGTTTTTAAATGGCTGGGGAAAAAAAACTGAAAGAAGAACGATAATTCCATGACATGTGAAAATTATATGAAACTCAAATTTCAGTGTCCATAAATTTATAGTGGAACACGGCCACATGCTTCATTTACCTCTTGTCTAGGGATGTTTTTATACCACAATGGTGGAGTCCAGTAGTTGCAACAGACCATCTGGCCAGAGAGGTTAAGATGTTTACCATCTGGCCCTGTACTGAGAAAGTCTGCTGACCCCTGACTGGCGTGACTAACTGACTGGGACCAGCATCCCTGACATTACCTGGGAGCTTGTTAGAAATGGAGACTTTCAGGCAGGCCCCACCCAGGCCTAGTGAATCAGAGTCTGCATTTTAACGAGGTCTCCAGTGATCTGTAAGCACTGGAAAGTAGAGGGAGCATTTAGGCCCTAGAGGAAGTGAATCAACGTCTCTTTAAGTATCCACAGATTTTTAAAGTGCTTTATCTCAGTCAGGCTGCAGGGCAACTCTTCACCCATTAGGGGGACTTATTAGGGCCACTTTACAGATGAGAAAACGAAGACTCCAAGTCAAGTGCTCACCCAAGGTTATAGAATAGACCTGGGAAGTGGCCGAGCTGGGACTTGAACTCCTGGGGCTGTTGCAGAGTCTGTGGCATTAACCATTAGGCTGCATGGCTCCCTGTAAAGAGAGGGTAAGACCACACTGACTCTAAAGCTGGAGGCACCCAACTGGTGCCCCAGGGTGTTCAGTGGACTACAGATGTGTTTTACTTGGCCTGTACAGCGTTTCAAAAGATTTTAAAATTAGTTTTCAATACATTAAAATCAGGAGAATTCATATCAGAGACCCAGCGAATTGGCTTAGGAAAGAATCAGGTGATCAGGTCTGCACAGTCTCTCAGGGCTTTGTCCGGCTGGGACTGAGTTGTGTGTGGCTGCCCATGCAGGCTGGCCTGGGCTCTCCGGGTCAGCACAGGCCCCACCTGGACTCTTGACTCATTATGGTAAGTATCTTGACCCGGTGAGCATCTGAGCTCGCGTCCTCTGGGCGTGTAGAGCAGCACGTGGGTCACTGGGCATCTTGTTAAAATGCAGCATCTGATTCAGCAGGTCGGAGGACATGTCTGTGCTCTGCATTTTTAAGGGGCTCCCAGGTGACACTGAGACTGCTGGTCCTTCTACAAAGGTCCCACTTTGAAGAGAAGGTTGTCAGGAGCTCAGGCCTGTCTGACTCGGGGGCTGCACTCAACTTGGCTCGTCATCCCCATAGGTGCTCTCGCTGCTGCCCCCTTATCCCTCAGAGTGGCCGGAAGTCCCAGGCTCTTCTCTTCAGCTGCTGGTAGCCCCTGCCATTGACCCACTCAATCCTCAATAGAACCATTTTCCACAAGTGTCATGATATGGGAAAGCCTGAACAGCATTCACTGTCCCACGTGGCCTCCCTTGCATCTTATGGCCTCACTACTGGAGGATGGGGTGTTGGTATGAAGGTTTCTTGGGGCTGGGGGTCAGTAGTCAAGGTGAGAGAACAGGTTCTGCCAATAGCGTTCATTTGTCTGGAGGCTAGGTAGAGGATGCCGATAACTGTGTGTGAGGTGTCTGCTCACCCTGCCCCCAAACACACACACTCTCTTCTCTCTCCAAAACGCAGGAAGCCCACTGTTTACATCCTTCTCTGGTTTCCTCCCACAAACAACCCTGCTGCTGCCACCTGTTGGCAACAATGCCAGCTGCCTCCAAGTGGATTTATTTGCAAGAAGCCAGAGGTGTGGCTGGTCTCATCTGCGGGAAGCAGGGTGGGAGGCTGGCCTGGGCTGCGGCTGCGGAGAGCAGGTGGCATCTGCTTGTTTCAGGACATCACTTCTACTGCCTGCTGATAGTGACAATGGGCTGCGCCTGCACATTTTGGCTGAGGAAGACCTCAGTGGACACGCAGGCTGTGTTCCAGGTGGGCTGGCAGAACTCTCTGGAGGCTTCCCTTCCCTGGCATGGGTGCCAGGACCAGGGGAAAGAATGTGCAGCCTTCCCAGCACACAATGTGCAACCTTGTGCCAAATCATTTCGCCTCCTCGATCTCTGCTGGTCTCATCTGTTAAATGGGTATCATGATAACCATACCCTCATCAAAAGATGCTGGAACCTGAGCAGGCTCCCAGTGTGGATGAATTTTGTAAATTGCACGTGACTGTCTAATGTTGGGGGAAAAAGTATGGAGCTGGTCATCAAGTTGTGGGAAATTATACAGAGTACCCCCCAACAGGTGATGTGTGCCCCCTCCTCTTTTGGGGAGACTCCTAGGGAATGACTTCTCTGGCCTTTCTTGCATACTATGCCAGGATGGGTCAACAGACGTTGCCAGAAAAGGAGAGAAAAGAAAAAGGAAGTACTACTGTTTTTCAATGTTTGTCAGCTCCAAAATATTCTGTTTTCCATGGAGGAGTGGTGTGGTCAGTGCACACAAGAGCAGGTAATGTATTCTTTCCAGATGAGTCTGTTCCTGTGTCTCTGTCCCTCTTGACAAAATGGGGCCTGTGATTGGGGGTGTACACTGTTTTTAAGACATAGTGCCAGGGGGTGATAGTCTTCCTTTTCTTCTTCTCATTCTCTTGCACAAGGGTTCTTATTCTTGGCTTCAGGCCTGGAGTGAGATCAGTCCAGCAGACAACAAGAGCAGTTCATATGCAAAGGTCAGTGCTCGTCTCCAAGGTACTGACATGTTTCTTGGGTGGAACCCTGTGAAATTCTTCATAAATCAACTCTCCAATTAAGTTGGCTGGTCGCCTTATGATGGGAAGAGGTGATTCCACCAGGGCGTTCCTGAGGGTCCCAGGCAGCAGGAAGAAAAGAGCTGAAGAACCTGACAACCTCATTTCGAATCCCGCTTCCGTCATTTACCTGTGACTTTAAGCAAAACAACTCTTGGAACCTCTGGAAAGCTGGGATCAGAAATAGCTCTCAGGGCACCTTTGAGGGTTAGAGACGTTGAAGGCACTTATCCTGTTGCACCAGCTGGTGTACCTTTGTTCATCCCATCTGATCTGCTTTGAGTTATCCCAGAGAAGGCAAGGAATTTGCACCAGGTCACAATGCTAGCCGATGGCAGAGCCCAGACCAGAACCCAGTGAGGTCTAAGTCCAAAGCCCATACCCTTCTTCGTTTACCTCTCCACCTCACCTTCACGTGGCGCTTCATACTTTTTAAGGCACTTCTACTCACTAGCTCTTCCAAGTGATTGGTGAGGAAAATCGTGTATATTTGACATATTTGGCACCCTGCACTTATGTGTTTAAATGACTTGCCCAGGTGGATACTGTGGGCCCCAGGGAGTGCAAGGCTGGCAGGAGGACCCAGGTTTCCTGAACCCAGGCCAACCAAGGATGGTGTAAATATGCGGGGATTGGCAGTGTAAGCGTCACCAGTAGAGATTTCAGCCTTAAACCCTCGTAAGGAAAACGAGCTGATGATCCAGGTGATGTCATCTTCAACATGACAGATGTCAGGCTGGACAGAGTCATGAAATAACTGTTTGAGTTTGCTTCTGTTTGTGCTTAGAAGCGTGGCAGTTTGGCATCCAAAGGAAGAAAGAGGCCCTTAGGACTCTTTACAGAATATGTGTGTTTGTGTGTGTGATGTATACACATATGTACACACACACACAGAGTCCATTCTCATTATTCACAGTAGTTACATTCTGTAACTTTGCAGCAAACACTGAATTAGCGAACCCTGAGCCACTGCTCCTAGGGTTCGTTTCCTGCAAGCCTATGGTCACATTTTCATCAACTCATCAATATATAATCTTGTTATGTGTGCTTCCTTTTAAAGACAACTTATTTAATATATATGGTTGATTCATTAACATTGAACTCATAGCCAACAACACCATAACTCATACCTGAATGAAGCTTATCTAACACATACATTTTTTTCCATAAGAAACATCACAGCCTGCTTGGGGTTAGCAACACCAGACAGCACTTCAGCCCTACGCTTGGGAGTCATTTTAAACAATGAAATCACCAACACAAGGGACAAAAATGCAAAAGTGTGGCACTAAATACACCAAGAAGAGGACACTTGTTTACAAGCTGAGACAAGAAGAGTGTTTCCTGCTCGACATCAGTTGGGAAGGAACACGCAAATTATTCACTGCTCTGCACGTGTCTGTGAATGACCACGAAAACACTATGAGAATTGATTCTGGGGTGACGAATATATTCCTAGTGAGCAGGTGAATTCAGAAATACAGAATCCATGAATAATGAGGATCGAGAGTATTTATTGTGCTTATAGAGAGGGCAGCCTCATGCCAGAGGCTCTGAGATGCAGAGCACAGTGTTTACAATTTTCACTACGGTGTAAAGGACAGATGGAAGCCCCTTAAGGGCCCATTTTGTTCAAGAGAAGCAGAGAGTAAAGGAGGCAGTGGTCATCTGCGGGGCAGGGGGGACTTGGTGGGTGGTGGAGTTGAGAGGCAGGCTGCTGGAGGGAGTGTGTGTCCCTCTCTCCTCTCCTCCTACACAGCTTGGCAGCGGCCGTGAACACTGCTTGCCGGCACGCCTTGCAGGCTGGAGCCTCTCCCCCTCTCTCACTTGATTCAGCTTCTGCTGAGCATGAAACACAGAGTGACTTTCCTCCCTGGTGATCTCCCAGGTGCTGGGGAGCACTTCATTTCTTAACTGTTCCCCTGGGTTCCATTCTCCCATTTGCTTATTTTCTAGCCCTTTCTCTCCATTACCGTGTTATCTGGCCACCTACTCCCACTTTAAAAAGTGGACAGTGCTGGAAAGTGTTATTAAGTGAGTCAGCCTGAGGGAAGAGAGCAGAGTCCAGGTCGCTGGGAGCTGATGACAGCAGCAGCCCTGGCCAAGCAGGGGTGTGCAAGATGCCGGGGCGACTGGAAAACAGTGCATTTAGGAGCTTCCACCTGGTCCCCCCAGAACAGACAGGCTGTCTGCCAAGGCGCCTCATCCCTGTCCCTCATCACTCCAGGCTCCTCTTAGTAGAACAACAAACCCTGACCAAGCCCGCATCTGGGCTTACTAACCTGTGACCATGGCAGTACGCTTTACCTCTCACTGAGCTTAGGAGCCAGAGCCAGACTGCCCAGGGTTGAACCCCATTCCACCCCTTACTCCCTGTGCCTCAGTTTCCTCATCTGAAAAGTGGGGATACCCACAGTATCTTCCTCATAGGGTGGTTCTGAGAGGATAGTAGTCAATGAGTAATTTATAAAGCACTTAGAACAGTGCCTGCCCAGAGTAAACTCCATAGAGCATTAGCTTTTATTATTATTCTGGCTATTATTACTACTACTGTTCTTACCTGTAAAGTATGCAATGGGGTTGAATAATCTCAAAGGATTTTCTTTCCCTTCCTGTTCTGTTACTGGGGATGCTTCCTCACTATGTGGCCTTGGGCAAGACCCTTCTCCTCTCTGGGGCCTCAGGTTCTTATCTTTTAAGAGGGGTGCTGGGACTTAAGTCCTGAAGGTCTGTGAATTTATGAAACAAGGATAAGGTGACGCCCAGGGTGGGGTTTGCGTGTTATCTTGGCCTCTCCTGGGAATGCTGGAATCCCGTTTTCCTTACTTTAAGAATTTACCCAGAATTTAATTCTCCTTCCCTTTTTGTCTATTATGAGCAACTGCTTATCTCATCTTAGTTGAGATAAGCAGTTAGGTAATCAGAGTAATAGTTTATGTTTGTAGTGAGTTTTTAAGGCTCCCATTCACTGAGTGTTGACCAGGTACCTTCCTAAGCCTGGGCTGATTGATTCTATCATCAGTACAATTCCAGGAGGGAGATTATTGTCCCCACATTAGAGATGAAGAAATTGAGGTACGGAGAGGTTAGGCAACTTGCCCAAGGACACACAACTAGTAAATGGTTAATCCAGATTCAAACCAGAAACACGCTTTCAGATTCTACAAATGCTACCCCCACACTATACTGGCAGTTGGTCTTGAACTTGACTTCTATGATAATAACAGATATGCCATTCCTTTCAATAGACCGCTCATAGTATTGATCAAAACCACAGATTCTTTTCATTGGAAGATACTGTAGTGGTCACCTTCAGGGTACGTTAAACTTTGGGAGGGTCATGGGCCCCTGTGAAAAGGTGGAAGAAGCTATGGACTCCTTTCCCCCCCCAAAACATTCATATCCCATCCACACATAAACATATGCAGATGTGTCTCAGTTTTACAGGGTTCAAACATCTCAGGCTAAGAATCTCACATAATGCTTAAATTCCCTTGAAACTCTCCAGTAAGTATTCATCTTTGCTCCAGTTCTGCATCTATGAGAACTTCCTACCCAAAGGGGCTCTTCATTCCATTAATATTCACCTCTGATTGTCAGAAAGTTGCTCTTTCAACACAACCCTCATGCATTTCCCCCTGACCTTGGTCCCATTTTTGGCTGCTACATGTTATATAGAAGCAGCCCAGCTTACCTTCCCAGGACAATTCTCCATGTTTCTGGGGACGGTGGCCACACTGTCTCTAGCCCTCCTAGCCTGGATGCCTCTGCCCTCCATTGCTCAGTTCATTTTCCCCTGGACATACTCATGTGTCAACGGCTCTTTCAAACATCCAGAATGGGTTTATAGCCCAGAACCGAATACAATGTTCTAGCCATGGAGGAATCAGTGCAGTGCAGGACTCTCACTTTATTTTGGAAATCAGATCTCCATTAATATGTCCTAAACAAGGTTTAGAAAACCTTATTTTATTTTGAAATATAACACACATGGAGAATTGCCCAGTATAAAAATGACAGTTCAATGAGCTGTCAATCACAAAGCAAACATCCACATAACTACTACCCAAGTCAAGAACTAGAACTTGGACCACTCCTGCTGTATCCCAATGACCACACCTCCCTCCTCCACAAAGGTAACTTCTATTTTTTTATGGTAGTAATTTTCTTGCTTTTCTTAAAAGTTGTATCACCTTAATATGTATCCCACTTAACACTATAGTTTAGTTTCCCTGGTTTTGAATTTTATATAAATGAAATCATATAAATAGGCATCCTTTTGTATCTGACTTTTTTCATTCAATGGTGTATTTGTGAAATTCATGCACGTTGTTGTATATAGTTGTAGTTCATTCATTTTCACTGCTGGAAATTTTCCATTTGTCTGAATATACTGCGATTTATTTATCTATTCTATTTCTAATGGACAAATGGACTGTGTCCAGATTTTGGTAACTATGAATAAGCTGCTATTAACACTGGAGCACACACGCATGCATTTAGGTTGGGTATACCTAAAAGAAGAACTTCTGTGTAACTTCAGCTTAGTAGATGATAACAATCTGTATTCCAAAGCAGTTGTATCAATTGACACTTTCACTAGCTCTGTGTTTGTGTTCCAAATGTTCCATGTCCTTGCCAGCACTTAGTATTATTAATCTTTTTAGTTTGAGCTAGTCTAGTGGTTATATAGTGGAATCTCATCATAGTTTTCATTTGTATTTCCCTAGTGATGAATGAGGTTGAGCCCATTTTCACCTATTTATTAGGTGTTTATGGATTAGAGCTTTTGGCAACTCCTTACTCATCTGATTCACATTGAACTTGCAGCCAAATAAAATATAGCCTCTGACAGAGGATGCTGTTTAGTCACATCTCCCCTATTGACTTCAATTGGATTTTGGGTTCTCAGAGCAGGTTCAAACATTCTTAAAAATAATGACAGCTAATATTTATTGAGTGCCTACTGTGTTCCAGGCACTGAACTATGTGTTTGACATGAATAATGTCTCTTAATCTTCACAACCAGCATATAAGGTTGATACTATTAATATCCTCCTTTTACATAAGATGAAACTAGGGTTGGGGAGGGTAAGTAACTTAACCTAAGGTCTCACAACTAACAAGTAGATTCAAATCAACACCCTTAGCCACTATAACAAACTGCCTCCCAAAGTTGGAAACATGTGACTACAATTGAAAAAAAACCTTTAAAAATGGTTAAATACTGAATAATAAAATGGATATGTAACTGTCAAATGGAGAAAAATCATTGCAAAGTATGACAAAGGATGAATGTTCTTAATGTGCGAAGAGTTTTTACAAATTAAGGAAAGGACACGCATCTCAATTAAAAAACGGTGAAAAGTTCTTGAGTCAGGTAAATCTGGAAAATTCTGCACAAGTTTTCATGTTCTTGTACCCCTAGGAGGTATATGAGCAAATTTACGACTCTGAGAAGTTCTGCCCTAAAAACCTACTTTAACATAGAATTTTCGTATTTGACTAAAACAGTCTTTAGCATAGTCCTTTGGAACAGACTTTGAAACATGTTGAACTCCATAATAACCACTGCTTCCTCTGGTTTCTAGTCTGGTAAAACTTTCCACAAAGGAAATGAAATTAGTTTTGTCCAGGGTTTCTTAACCTTGACGCTCTTGACATTTTGGGCTGGATAATTCTTTGTTGTAGGGGGCATTTTAGGGTGTTCAGTGGCATCCTTGGCTCCCACCAGGTAGATGCCAGATGTCCCTAGCACTTCCCTCACCCCCAGTTGTGACAACCAAAGCTGCCTCCAGACATGACCAAATGCCCCTGGGGGAAGAACACCACCCTCTTAAATTGGTCTAGCCTTACTGGTTTCTTAGAACTCCTGGTGTGTCCCACGATTACCTCCTAACTACCTAAGTGCTCCCCAAACTGCACAGCGTTTCACTATATTTTGATTTCTGTGCCTTGTGATCATGGCTCATGGGCCCAGCCGCTCCGCGGCATGTGGGATCTTCCCGGACCGGGGCACGAACCCGCGTCCCCTGCATCGGCAGGCGGACTCTCAACAACTGCGCCACCAGGGAAGCCCTGTTCTTTGTTTTAATAAAGAGGGTATTGGTCCATCTCTTGTCTTCGAGTCTTTCTTGTTTGTTAGAACTCCTTAAATCTCCAGGCACACCAAACCACGTAGTTACCCTGACAGGGAACTTCTTTCCATCCCTTAGGTGGAATTAAGCTCCTTCCTTCAATCTCCACACTCCCTGCACAGCCTTCTATCAGATCCTCAGCACATCTTATACTTATTTACTTATGTGGTTGTCTCCTCAGTTTCTTGAGAGCAAGGACTGGGTCCTATTCATCCTCCGATTCTTAGCACAGAGTAGGTACGAATTCATATGTGTGAACAGAGAAGCAAAATATAATTGAGGAGGGTCAGGAATTTCAATCATGGGATCCTGGGTGGATTTCCAGTAAGACTGAGTTAATTGACAGTCTCTTCACCAGTTTCCTCCTAGAAATGTTCTCCTTGCTTCTCTCCAGACAGACAATCTTCCTTCTGGAGAGAAACTGGAGGTACTGTAGAAGATACCGTTCTGTTTTTCTCCCCCTCAGCCACGAATATGACATCATTTGCTCAGTCGGCATGTCCAGGCCGTTCCTGATACTTTTCTCATTCCAGACAGAAGGAGAAAAGTCCTTTCCCCTTGATCTCAGCATTTTTGCAAACCTCAGTTTATTCCAGCGGGTGACACTTCTTATCCTCGGAGATGTGGCCTCCTTTCCATGTTCTGGGAGTTCCTTTTGGGCTTGAGTTTCTCAGAGGCATCCCCTCCCCCAACATTGCGTCAGTCTCTTTAAGTATTTCCTTCTTTTTATTTCCTGTCTGGGATTATTTTAAGCTTTAGAAACGGAATTTAATTCTTGGGAACCCTCTAACTTTACCAAAGCTGTTCAAGATGGCGACAGTAGGCGGAAAGAAAGGGACAGGTTTGAGAAACATTAACAAAAGGGCAAGTGACAAGACTTGATGACCATTGGGAAACAGGGATGGGGAGATGACTCCCAGATTTCTGTTTCAAGACAATGGAGGGACTGGTGGGTCCTGTTGTAGAGATGGTCCCAGGAAGAGGAGGAGGATAAAGATGAGGAAGGAGGGTGGGCTGTCTGAAAACAAAATGGACATGGTCTGGGAAGTTCAGCGTCAGAGGTTTCCATGGGGCATGCAGTGGAGATGTAGAGGAGGTAACTGGGTATAAGAGCCTGATGCTCTGCATAGGAAATGTGACTCGGGGGCTGTTGGTGTGTAGATGGGAGCTGAAGCTGAAAGAGCAGACGAGAGCTTGGATAGCGTGTGCTGACGGAATAGATGCGGCTAAAGATGCAGCAGGAAGGAAAGCACTTGAAGGAGACTGTGAAGGAGGGGTCAGAGAGAGAGCAGAGAGACAGGAGAGGGGCATGAGTTTCAGGGCACAAAGGATGGCCATCAGGTTTAAATGATATAGAAAGGTAAATTCAGCTATGGACAGAAAAGTGACAGCTGAATTAGCAGCAGAGGGTCATTGAGGACCATGGGGAGGGCAGCCTCAGGAGTGGAGGGAGCTATAGCCAGATGACAGGGGATGGAGGAGGGGTTGGGAGAACAGGCAGTGAGGAGCAGACTTAGGGTGGCATCTGAAGAGGGAGTTATTCATTTATCCACTCGACCAACAAACTGAGAGGCTAGGGGTACACCAGGAGCCATTCGGAGCCGTAGGTGCAGTAGTGGGCAAACAGGTAAAAATCTCCGCCCTCACAATGTGTCCTTTTTAGGGAGAGGTAGTATGGCGGGAGGATTAAAAATTTTTTTTTCCTCCCAGTTTTACTGAGATATAATAGACAAGGATTCATTTTAAAGGTGGTTATAAGAAGTATCATTGTTTGTGCAAACTATTACATTTAGAAGGGATAAACAACAAGGTCCTATTGTATAGCACAGGGCACTATCCTCAGTACCCTGTGCTAAACCATAATGGAAAAGAATAGGAAAAAAGAACGTCTCTATGTGTATAACTGAGTCACTCTGCTCTACAGCAGAGATTGGCACAGCATTGTAAATCAACTAGATTTCAATTAAAAAAAGTGTCATCATTAGTCAGATGAGGCCAAGAGAAGTTAGATGGCAACTTGCTCCACTTCACACAAAGGTCAGAGCTGAGGTCACGCCCTGACCTGTCTGACTCTTTCCATCCTTTGCTGCTTGAAGGGGTTGGAGTTTAGGTGGAAAGAGGTGATGCAGAAGGCATAATGGGGTGGGAAGAACGAAGGTGCAGGGTGTGGGGTTATTCATGGCTGGGCTGGGCCTACACAAAGCAAGGTTTCTACTGGCCCCTGCTGCCCTTTATCTAGGACGCCCGGGCTGGGCCTTGTGCATGGGCTCAGGTCCCTCCAATGGGGACGGCAGGCACTGAGATCCACATGTTCTCACATGGTTCTGCCTGAGCCAGAAGCTTGAGAGGTGGCCTGTGGTAGCCCCCGACACTTCCCCATCCCCACTCCCCTTATTTAGGAGTAAATCTCCAGAAGCCCAAGCACTGATCAGTATCCCTCCATGAGATTTACACAGAGATGCTGGAAAGAGACATGGTCTTTCTTCCTCTGGGACAGGTGAGCTTAGGGACCAGAATGGGCCACCCACAGCCATCTATCTCAACTATCTGAAGAAACAACAAGTAGAGATAAACAGAGCCAAGAGCTCTGATATCATTTGAGCTCTGCCTGAATCTATCAAGAACTATTCCAGACTTCCTGATCCTTGAACCAATGAATTATCTTTTGCCCCCTAATTTGATTTGCGTTTCTACACTTGCAACTGCAAAAATCTGACCAGTACAATTTGTCATAATACGTTGTAACCGAGCAGGACCCTATAAGGCCTTCCCAGGACAGACTCCTTGCCCATATCTTCTGCTGTAGCTCCTCTCTGAAGGACCTAGATAACAGTATCTGATGCACACTTCTTGAGTTGTTTTACAGATGCTAAAACCACCACCAAATGGAAGAAACGAACTATTTGATGATCATAAGTCCCCAGACCTACTGGTGCCTAAGGATTGATCATGTTAACCACTCTGTTACCTCACCATCAACCAATCAGAGAATTGTGCATGAGCTGATGACATTCCCTGCGACCCCCTCCCTCACCTGGCCTTTAAAAATGCTCTGCTGAAGCCTTTCAGGGGGAGTTCGGGGTTTTAGAGCAGGAGCCACCCGTCCTCCTTATATTGGCATCTTTACAATAAAAGCTGCACTTTCCTTCACCACAACCCAGTGTCAGTAGATTGGCTTTACTGCACGCGGGTGAGCAGACCCAAGTTTGGTTCGGTAGCAGCGTCAACTGTGACTATGTAACATATGCTATTTACTTTTGTAGAAACTGACTCCAGGGGCTTCCTCCTGGGAGCCATATGCATTTGCCACCTTCCAGGTGCTAACACTGCAGGTGATAAAGAGATGAGTAAGACATGAGCTTACACGTAGCTGTGGAGATGATGACAGGAACAGAAGAATCACCATCTGCAAAATGCTTTACATCTATTTCTCTGAATTCACAATGACAGGAAACAATTAGCCGGGTAGGGTTTGGCTAGTATGGCCTGAGCTGGAGAGATGCTCCGTGGGAGCTCAGAGAAAGGTGGGTTGGGGAGGAGAGGGAGTGAATTTTCGTCTCCTCTAATACTCTGATCTGGGTGGCTGGGCTCAGGTGGGGGTGATGGGGGATACAGGGGGAGGAGAACAGGTAGTCTGGGGAAGCCGTGTGAGTATTAACATAAGCGGAAGAGCTGCTTCTCATACCTTTCCCATTCCGGCGTGGGCGTGTCCCAGCTTGACCACCACAGGGAAGTGTGGGGCTGTGAGCTGAAAGAGACAAGAAGAAATTACTCATTAGCATCCCAGAGCATCACCACCAAGACATTGTTCACTGCCTGTTCTGTAGAAAGGTATGGTCATCTGATATCACCAGCAATCCCCAAAAGAATGCTTGGACAGATGGTCATCCCTCTGTGGCTTAAACACCCTAAATGACATTGCTTTCAGCTTCCAAAGGAAGCCCCGAGCTCCTAAAACCAGCCTGCCCAGGGCATCCACCAACCTGGGGAGAATGCAGAGCAGAGCAAACTGACTGGCTTCAAATCCTGGCTTTACCACTTGTGCAACCTCAGATAAGCTACCACATGGATCTGTGCTTCAGGGTCCTCATCTGTAAAATGGGGATGATGAGCATCCATCCCACAGGGTTGCTATGAGGATTAAATGAGTTATTACATGTGAAGGCTTTACATTGTAAACACTCAATGAACGGCAGCTTAAATATTCCTGTCTTGGCTCTGCCTTGTGTGATTCCCGACAACAACCTTCATGTATCTGGAAACTCTCATTCCCTCCCCCAAGCTCCCTCCAGGCCACGCTGTGAGTTCTCTTAATGACAGTGGTCACGCTACAGCACAAGCATTTATGGGCTGCGCTGTGTGGGTGCTGTGCTGAGCAACCGCCCTGGGTCATCTCCTTCAGAGAGCAACAGGGCAGCAGCCTGTCCTGGTTGGTTCCCTGCTGCATCCCCAGCCATTAGAACACTGCCTGACCCAGGGAAGGTGCTCGATATGGAATCTGTGCCTTAATCAGTCCTCTGAGCAAGACCTACGAGGCATGCATGCCTCTCCCTATGATACAGAGGAGGAGAGGGGCTCAAATGGTTAGGTGCTCCCCCACGCCCACGCTTACTCAGCTAGCAAGTGAGGGGACCAGGTTTGAACCTAGGCTATGCATTTCCTCCTCATTCTGTTCATATGTTGTTTGAGATGGGTTTGCTTGGTGTCTAGAAATATATTTGGAATTGCTTGAGGGCAAGGGTTATCCCTTCTCGTTATTTAGTAATAATACCACTCCTCTGACTTGAGCCAGCCCTAGCCAGAGGTAATCACGTCCCACTCTCTGTGCTGTGCAGTTGTCTCTTCTGGTGCCTGTCACTCTGTCCTGGATTGCCCCCCGACACTCTGGACGCTTTGAGAGGAGGAACCCAGCTCTTCCCTCCTGGTGCCCAGCACCTAGTCTGACACTTAGGAGTGGCTGTAGCTGCGGCAGAAGGGTCTGCTGTGGGTCACAATCCCACGGGATGGACCTCATCTCATTTTACCACCACAATGGTCCCATGAGGCGAGCAGGGAAGGTATTCTTGTTACCATTTCACAGGCAGAAAATTGAGACTCAAGGAAGCTGCTGGGAAGGGGTGGCGCTGGCTCTTGAACTTAGGTCTGTCAGACTTCAAGCCTGATGTGAATGGTTTCCTCTAAGACCTAGTACAAGGGCTTCCTGCAGTAGATGCTGAATAAAAAATTTTCTCCCTGATTTCAGGCTAAAATTTATCATATCCTGGTGTCTAGAGTTAACAAATGTATCTATTTAAAAAGGGGCAATATTTATTTTTGATTCCAAAAGCAACATGTACTCATTATAAAAAGTTTGTAAAATATAATAAGGTTCTATGTTGTTATGTACAAAGAAGACAATAAAAATCACCCTCAAAATTTGAGCAGTTTTGGTGTATTATCTGGTGGTCTTTGTTTTTTTTTTAATCTAAATTTTTTCTTTTGATTTGTTCTGTTCTCACAAAATTGGGAGTATAATGCATACCCAATTTTGCTCGTTGCTCTTTCCGCTTAATGTTATAAGTGGTAAGCAATTCCTGGCAGTAATTACTTGTCAGTTTAAGAGTTATTATGGAATATTTCATATATGAAAGAAGACTTAAAGAGCAATATTGTGGACATTATCTAGCTTAAGAAATAAGCCATTGTCCAAACAGTTGAAGCCCCTGATGTACTTCTTTCTTATCAAATTTCCTTGTATTTATTCATATTTTAACTATTACATATGATTCCCAGTCAATATACATTACACGTGTTAAACTTTATGTAAGTGGCATCAAAAGAACCTATTCTTATCGGGAGATTGGGATTGACATATATACGCTATTGATACCACGTATAAAATAGGTAACTAATGAGAACCTACTATATAGCACAGGGAACTCTACTCAGTACTCTGTGGTGACCTAAATGGGAAGGAAATCTAAAAAAGAGGGGAGGGCTTCCCTGGTGGCACAGTGGTTGAGAGTCCACCTGCCAATGCAGGGGACATGGGTTCGTGCCCCGGTTCTGGAAGATTCCACATGCTGCGGAGCGGCTGGGCCCGTGAGCCATGGCTGCTGAGCCTGCGCGTCCAGAGCCTGTGCTCCGCAACGGGAAAGGCCACAACAGTGAGAGGCCCGCATACCACAAAAAAAAAATAATAATAAAGAAGAGGGGATATATGTATACATATAGCTGATTTACTTTGCTGTACAGTAGAAACTAACACAACATTGTAAAGCAACTATACTCCCCTAACAATTAGAAAAAAAGAATCTATTCTTTTTTGAAATAATTTAAATTTGACCCTCTACTTTTAAAAAAATCTAAATACATAAGCTTTTTAAAAAATGTATTTATTTATTTACTTATTTTTGGCTGTGTTGGGCCTTCGTTGCTGCATGTGGGCTTTCTCTAGTTGTGGCGAGTGGGGGCTACTCTTTGTTGTGGCGCGCGGGCTTCTCATTGCGGTGGCTTCTCTTGTTGCAGAGCACGGGCTCTAGGTGCACAGGCTTCAGCAGTTGTGGCTCGCAGGCTCTAGAGCGCAGGCTCAGTAGTTGTGGCACACGGGCTTAGTTGCTCCTCGGCCTGTGGGATCTTCCCGGACCAGGGATCCAACCTGTGTCCCCTGCATTGGCAGGCGGATTCTTAACCACTGCGCCACCAGGGAAGCCCCCACACCCGCCGCCAAAAGAATCTATTCTTTTACAACTTTGGGGTACATTATGTTTGTGAGGCTCATGTATGTTGATGAATATAGCTCAGATTTATGTTTAACTACTGCAAAGTATTCCACTTTATGAACACTTTGCCGTTTGTTCATTTCCTGCTGATGAACATTTAGGTGATTTCTGTTTTTTCCAATTATAAACAATACTAGTAGGGGAATTTCTCCAGGGCACACACACCGGAGCAGAATTGCTGGGGTTAGGCAATGCTTGTCTCAGCTTTGCTAGATATTGTCAAATTGCTCTCCTAAGTGGTTGTACCTGCTTACGCTCTCACGGACAGGAAAAGAGAGCCCAACACTTGAGGTTGAAAGACTTAAATTTTACCAACCCAAGGGCTATGAAGTGGAATGAATGGGTGCATTTTCACCAAGTGGCTGTTGTTCCCTGGCAGCATCGTCACACCCAGCCATTCACCCACAGACCCTAGATATCGACTCCCCCTCCCCCAGCAGTCCAAGAACTGCCCAGGTCACTACTGGGGCTTCATCTCCATCGCATTTTAAGGTGAAGCTTGAGGTGAGGGGAAACGTTGTGCTCTCTCTTCCTCTCCATCCCTCCCAGCCTGATCATTTCACCACATGCTGACAGGTACTGGAAAGAATTGAATGCTGGAGTTAAACTTACTCTCTGTTTGACCTTGGACTAGATATTTAACCTCTCTGAACCTTAGTGCTCTAATCTGCAAAATGGGGACAATAATGGCCAACTCACAGGATAACTGGGGGAAGAAGAAATGACATAAAGAATGTAGGGTTCCCCTGGTGGTGCAGTGGTTGAGAGTCCACCTGCCGATGCAGGGGACACTGGTTCGTGCCCCGGTATGGGAAGATCCCACGTGCCGCGGAGCGGCTGGGCCCGTGAGCCATGGCCGCTGAGCCTGCACATCCGGAGCCTGTGCTCCGCAACGGGAGAGGCCACAACAGTGAGAGGCCCGCGTACTGGTAAAAAAAAGAAGAAGAAGAAGAAGAATGTAAAGCTGCTTAGCACCAAGTGGAGGTTCAAAATCAAAGTGTGAAGTAGAATTGAGAGGAGGAAGGAGATGATTCTAGCTTTGTGAGGCAAGGAGAGAGATAAAGGAAGGCTGGATGATGGAGGAAGGAGAGCAGAGGCTCTAGCTTGGCAGTGTTTGATTAATAGCCTGGGAGGGAGTGAAATGAAGTCCAATGAGGGAAAATCAGGGAGCTACACCAGAGCGAGTCATCAGAGGTGATTAAAGCTTGGTAATTTTAATCTGTAAGAACCTTAGTAATCTACTTGCCTATCCCCCCATGTTACCATGATGCAGCAGGTAGAATTTCTAGGAATGCTCCCCAAGATGTCCTACCCTAATCTCTGGAGCCTGTGAATGTGATGAGATTGTCATACAACGACTGTTCTATTATATGCACAGGTGACCTTAAAATAGGGAGATTAATCAAATTACAATGAGCCCTTAAAAGCAGAGAACCTTCTCAGGCTGGCGTCGGAAGAGGAAGGCAGAGAGGTTCAAAGCATGAGAAAGACTCAACATACCATTCCTGCTCCAGGAGCAGCCCCTGGCTGATAGCCAGCAAGGAACTGGGGGCCTCAGACCTACAGCTGCAAAGAACTGAATTATGCCAATACCAAGAATGAACTTGGGAGAGAACCTTGAGCTCCCGAGGAAAATGCAGGATGCCAGCACCTTGATTTCAGCTGGATGAGGCCCTAAGCAGAGAACCTTGTCACGCCATCCCAGATGTCCGATATACATAACTGTGAGATAATAAAGAGGTGCTCTTTTAAGCTGCTAAATTTGTTAGAGCAGCAATAGGAAACTAATACATGTGTCCTCTTAGATGCTGAAGCCCAAAGAGTGAAGTGATTGTTTTCATGCCACACAACTGGAGAACCGGTCAAGCTCATGTGTTTTGACTCTTAATCAAGCCCTCTCTCTACCCAGGCACACTTCCCAGGGATATGCATCTCTGGGATACAATAAATGCTCCTCCCTAATCATAAGAATCAATAAAATAATATTAAATCTAACCAATTCAGTGGGCACTAACTGAATGAGAACTCTGTGGCTGGCTCTGTATTTCATGCTGTGCAGGACACACAGAAGATTGAGACAAGATTTCCTATCTTAGAGAGATGAGCTATGCAATGAAAGACCAGAACAAGCAGCATGGTGGGTACGTCTGGGCAGGTGGAGTCATGAGCTAGTCTCCATAGGAAAGGAAGACTCAGTGAAGGATTCTGAAGGATGAGTAGTTTGTGGCTGGGTGGAGGGAAGGCTCAGCATTCCTCAAGGGCTGAATGGTGTAGAGTCTTGTGGTCTGCTCGTGAAAGGTGTAGAGATTCTTCATGAGCTCTAATGAACACAATCTCATAGGAAGGGAGGATTTATTTTATGATACTTAATAAGAGTTTATCATCAGTAAAGTTATTTTGGACATAACTGCTAAGTGGAATGATATATTTGAACTGAGTACCCTTCTCTAACACTCTTAAATGAAATTGGAGGAATGTATTAACTGTCAAAAATAGTGGGAGTAGAAATTGCATCTGGATTTACAGGACACAGAAAGTCAATCTAGAAACATCTGAGAATTTACAGTAAGGTATTTCAAAGAAAGCATTTTGAGAATATGTTTAAGGCAATGAATTTTCCTGATACCACGGGAGAGTTTCCTTTGCCATGTTTTGCTTTGGTTGAGAAGAGCATTGTTTTTAGAACCAATTGGAAAGGCTCTGGGCTAGTGTTGGGTTGAGGTAGAGGCAATGTGAGGCCAGATTACTGGGGGCCTTCAAAGCTGAAGGGAAGAATTTAGGTTGCTTGAATGGGCTGGGGATATAGCTCAGTTCTGGGACACGAGCGTGACCTGTAAGCTGAGGGAAGGTTAAATTGCATCAGGAGAGGCTGAAGGGCCAGAGACCAATCTGGAATTAGTTACAACCAACACGAAGTGCCACTGGTTGGGCTTGGACTGGGGTGGGGATGGTGGAGAGAGTGGGGGCACTCCCAAGAGTTCTTCTTTTTTTCAAGTGACACTTTTGAAAAATAGCAATATTTTCTTCAAATGACCTTAGAAATTCAAGGCTAGTTTTGTCTACGACTTTAGCATCTAGTCAAATCAGTGTTTGCTTGGGCCCACTTTACTTTATAATCCTCATTTAAATGTCCAATTAAAAAAAGGGATACTCTGCAATAATATTAGAGATAGAATTTGAAGTTTATTCACTTAACATCACACCATAAGTTTTCTCCTATTTTGCCACAATCTTTTTTTCTTTTCTTTTTTCCTTATAACACTTCCCAGCCCAGGTAACTGATCTCACCTTCTTGGTGATTTCTGCCCAACACTTGTCATGCTCCATCTTTGCAAACGTGTATGCACATATATGGTTGAGGTTGATTTTCTTTCAGAAATGGCTCTTTTCACTTCACATCACACCATGTGGACCCCCTTCCCCATGTCAGTAGCTACACTCCTGACCCGAGTTTCAATAACTTCACAATATTCCACAGGGTACATGGGCTGCAATTCTTTGGCCATTTTCCTATAATGGACATTTGTGTCATTTTCTTTCTCTCTCTCTGCTACTACAAGGAAGACCACTAAATGTTTTGTACACATGAGCTTGTAAACTAACATCTTAATATCTAGTGGCCAGGCCAAAAGCTTTTCAAGGGTAGAATCAGCAGAATTTGGAGGCATTCTGATAGGTCTCTGAAGTCATTTGTTAGAGCTCAAGAAATGTCCATGGTACAGCACACTGGGTGAGTCTACCCACCACATGCTCTCCCAGGCTAACGACAACGACACTTACTGAGTGTCTCATAAGGGCCAGGGATGGTTCTAGGTACTTTATATATGTGAGCATTCTTCCCTTTCCCCATGTGATAGATAAGGAATCAGAGGCAAGACATCTGTCAAGGTCAGGCAGTTAAGAAATGGTAGAACTTCTCCACTGCCACCCAGGTCTTCTGCCCACTTTTTCCCTTTCCTTCCCCAAGCTGTTCAAATGGGTTTCAAAGGCCACTCTCATTTCCACTCATCTGCAACATGTCAGCCCCTCCCAGAACACAGACAGGTCACAGAGAACAAAAAACATCTTGTCGGCTATTTTCTCTCTTCCCTTCCCAACAATAGCTTTATTTAGTTCCCCCGGGGATGGGAGGCCTGCACCAGTCTCTCACAGGCTCCCTGTCCCCGCTCACATGCCCCCGGGTGCTCCAGAGTTCAGCACTGCCCAATGGCGTGAGAGACCTGACATCCTGTTAGAAGGGGCAGATCAATTTTTGAAACCAGAGATCCCCACCCTGATAAGGGCCCTATTCAAAAAGTCTCCCAAGAAACCAAAATAAGTGGGGGTAGCCCAGTGCTCATGCTGGGCGTTCTCTTGGGGGGTTGGAGTCGGGGCAGTATGAGCCCGGGAAGCGGAGAGCTGGGACCTGAGTGGCCCGGTGCAGTTTCCCAGTGAAGGAGGCACTTCCTTCTACATTCATGACTCTCTGGAGATTTAAATACGTAGCGTCTGGTCCTGGCTAAGTGATGGAGAAAACAAGGCCTGGAAGAGTCTGGAGGAGGAAATCAAGGACCAAAAACAACTGGGGAGATTTCAAGGAGGAGCTGGGCCTCCATTCCATGCCTTGAAGCTCTGCCTGATCTAGTTCTTGCCTACCTCCTCTGCTTCATCCTGTGTTTCTCCCTCCTTCCCACCCCAACTTCTGTCTACAAGCTATGTTCCAACCCATGGGCCTTTCAGTTCTTTACCGAATGGGCCACATTCCCTCCAGCCACAGGGTCTTTGCACATGCTGCCCCTTTTCTCCGAAAGATTCTACCTAGCACTCTTCTAGGCCACCCCTTTTCATACTTGAGGTCTCAGCTGAAATGCTCTATCCTGAGACAGTGCTTCCCTGGCCACTGGTCTCAAGTAGGTGCTTCCTGTAGTCTTCTTTATCACACCGTGAACTCTCCCTTCATAGAGACAGCCACTATTTGTAATTGCACGTTTATTTCTTTTGTGTCCATCTCTCAACTCCCCTGTAGGTGCTCTGACAAAACAAGGTGCTTTGCATGTTTTGCTTACCACTGTATCTCTAGGCTCCATCCAAGGCCTGGCATACAGTAGACTGTGTATGCAGTGTATTTGTTGGATGGGTGTTACACAAAGCCTTCCCAGGCAGAGTCAGACAGAATTTGGGGAAAAGCTGTTAATAAAGTTGGTTTGCATAGAGGCTTGTTGGGGAAGCAGTGGGGATTAGGGTGAAAATATGGGCAGTGGCAAGCTTGGGGGGCCCTTACACCAGAGGAAGGAATTTAGGATGTATTCTGTGGTTACTGGGCAGCCATTGCGGGTTTGGGTGCAGAGGGTAGACACAGACAAAGCAGGTTCAGGAAGACTCTTCTGGAGGCTGTGTTAATAACAGTTCCCATTTTTGGAGCACTTACAGTATACCACGCATGGTGCTAAGCACTTTACATATATCACCTCATTTAAATCTCTTGCTACTTCTATGAGGCAGCTCCTATTTTTAGCCCCATTTTATATACAAGGAAGTGAAGGCTGAGAGAGGTGAAGTTTCTTGCCTAGGATCACTTAGCAAGAAAGGGGAAGAAACAGGATTTGGCCAGAGCCCACTGTCCTGCTGCTGCTTCTGGAAAATCATGTTATCCATCATCGAGGGCTTCCATGTGCCTAGAACTGTGTCTACTCACTGACTTTGTTGGAGAGGGTAGGTGGAGGCCAGCAGACTCCTTAGGACATGACTGGCTGCTGTAATAACCAAGCATCTTGGGACATGGTGAGCAGCGTGAGCTGTGGGGCCAGAAAGTCCCCAGATTTCACGTCTAGCTCTGACACCTATGCTTATGAGCCCTTGGGTGGCTCGCTGGCCGCTCTGTGACCCAGTTTCCTCATATCCCAAGTATGATCACTTGATGAATTGACATTATAATAGGTGTCTGTCACTAAATGGTCACTGCCAGTGAAGAGGCTTAAATCAAGTTTGGGGATGTCCAAGGCCTGGCACATAGTAGGACAGCAGTCCATACTAGTTCCCATTCCCTTCATATCTGTGATCTCAGGGGCACAGTGACCAGTGTGGGTAGGGGGATATCAAAGGCTGATGGACAGAACTCAGTCATTCCTGGGACACAGGAATGGGAGAGAAGGGGGGTGATGCCATATTGTCAGCAGGGAACACGATGAAGCTTTGACAGAAATGGAGCAGCCCAGAAACAGGGCTTGTTACAGGCATTTAAAAAGATTCATTTAAAAGAGAGAACAGAAACATCCCGACAGCTGCTTGAAAAACCTTAACCTTGATATGTAGTATCTGACAGAATCTCCTTGGAGTTTAAGCACTGCACACCAAGAAATTTCTGTCTGGCAGGAAGAGAATGGACAAGATGACCTTTGACAATCCTTTCCAATCCTTTAATATTGTGACATCTATAAAATACCACCTAGGTGACTGAAACATGTCACGACAAAACTCCTGATCACAGCTTACAGGGCTCTGTGATCTGGCTCCAGCCTTTACCCCCAGCCACATCTTACCCATGCTCCCCCATCAGCCTCTCTATCCCAGCCTTACTGGCTTTCTTTCTGACCCTGATACTAGCTTTGTTCCTTCCAGCCACAGGGCCTTTGAACATGCTGTTCTCATTGCCTGGACCACTCTCCCCGCTCCTCCTTTCCATGCATCAGATCACAGCTCCAATGTCACTTCCCTGAGAAGCTGGCACTCACTTTCCTGCCTAGGTCATGGCCCGCTCATCTCTGTTTCTTTCTTAGCACTTTGCCATTTTAAATTTATCTGTATGACTGCTGGGCAAAAGTCTGACTCCCTCACTAGCCGGTAAGCTCCGTGAGAAGCTGTGGGTCTGTGTCTGCGGTTGCTCATCACTGAACCCTCAGGCCTCTCCTGAGTTACAGACCTGCCTCCCGAACCCTGCCCCAGATGGTCCCACAGGCACCTCCAACCCAACACTTCCAAGCAACCTCATGAACTTCCCATCAGAAAGGCTCTCTCCTCTTCCTATATCCCGACCTCAGTCAGTGGTCCCACCACTCACCCAGGTGCCTGAGATGGAGGTCCCGCCTGCCTTCTCCCTTTTTGTATCTGCCCTAGACCCAGGTCTGGCATATAGGAGGGGCCCAGGAAATGTTTGCTGAATGAGGTCTGTGGCCTCACCGCCCAGCTTAATGCTCTCTGCCCTTAGAACCCCACCTCTGAACTCTCTGCATCACCTCCTCCTATTTCAGTGTCTCTTGGAAAAACACTGGTAGCATATTTAGAAAAATTAAACTAAACCTGCCCTACCAAAATACAAACATTCCTTTCTCTTACATTTCCTGTTTCCCTGAGAAATGGAATAGTCAAAAATAAACACACCGATAGGATGGCACTATTTGTCTGAAAATGCACTTTTCTTGTTCTCACCCCTGTGATGTTGATGGCATCGAACAGGCTTGGGCTGCCAGCTCTCCTCCCATGAAGGTTCTCCTGGGTGCTGCCCACAGTTTGGACAACATCCCAGCAAAACCGTGGCTCTGGGAAGGGTCTGAATGATCCAAGGTGCCGAAGACCACCCTGGACTCATGGATATGCGCAGCCATGTGATTTTAAGTCCCCTAGGTTTTCCATCATAATTTACTTTTATTCGCAATCTTGTTCCAGATCCATCTCTAGGTGTGGAAAAGCCCCCTTTACAATCAGATGATCCCTAACATGGAAAATTAATTACTTCAGAAAATAGCTAAATAATAATTGTGCTCCTTCAGTATCTGCATTTCTTTGCTTCAGTTTATGTTCACAGTGTAATGTCTTAAGATTAAAGATAAATGTAATATTTTGGTTAAAGCTACCTCTGTTGACGTTGCATAGAACTTGCTTACTGAGGGCTACAAGCAAAGGGACATATCATTTCCTCTTGTTCAGGGAAGGGCTATTCGTGGAATGCCATAGAAGGAGGAGGAAGAGCGAACGTAGGCTTTGAAGCCAGACAGAGGAGCTTAAATACTGCTGTATCACTTCCTATTGAAGCACCTTTGGACAACTCAGTTCTCGGGTGGTTCTTTTGTAAGTGGGAATAGGCATACCAGCAATTAAGGTTATTGTGAAGATATGAGTTTGTATGTAAAATACATGCTACATATAGCTGGATTCTTGGCCAGAAATTCTCTGGGGATAATTTGAACTAACATTCATTTAAAATCAATCTAAAACCCCCAAATTACCACCTGATGTAGTCATGGATTTTTTTTTTTTTCCAAAAGTTTTCCTTTTTGTACTATGTATTATAAAAACCTGCTTTGAAATTATTTTAAAAATTATCATTAAATTGAAATAATGGATGGACCTGATATTCCTTATCTATAGAATGACTCTGTACTTATTTTCCTGTACAGAAATGTACTCAAACTCTGATGATTGCACGCTGCCTGGTTTTTTATCCCGTAAACCTTGCGTAACATCTTATTTAATACTGTGAGATCTGACCTACCACAGTTGCAGTGATGGTGCCTTTTTTTTTTTTAAAAAAACAGTTTAATTGAGATAAAATTCATATACCATAAAATTCACCCAATTTAAAGTGTACAACTCAGTGCTTGTAGCATATTCACAGAATTGTGCAACCACTATCACTATCTAGTTTCTGAACATTTTCATCGCTCAAAAGAAACCCCATACCCATTACCAGTCACCCCCCATTTGTCCCTCCTCCCAACCCTTGGCAACCAATGGTCTACTTTCTGTCTCTATCGATTTGCGTATTCTGGGAATTTCATCTGAATGGAGTCATACAATATGTGATCCTTTGTGACTGGCTTCTTTCATTTAGCCTATGTTTTCAAAGTGCCTCCGTGTTGTAGCCTGTATCAGTACTTCATTCTTTTTTATTGCCTAATAATATCCCATTGTACGAATGGTGCCTGACTTTTAAGTACATCTTGGAATGGGCTAGATGTGTATCTCCAGTGACTGCAAACCATGAAGGCAAATGAATGTCTTAGCAAATTTCAGTGAACAAGGATAATGCTTTGGCAACACCATGGATCTGAAGTAAATATAATATCCAGTTGGGCATCTTATGAATTTATAATACTTGGGAAGGAGGAGGATTTTTTACTGGTAAAGTGACACTGGCTTGCAGGGATTTGCATCCTGTGTGTGCCAAACCTTGTCTGCCTCATTCCCCACTGTTTCTTCAGCCCTTACAAGCAGAGGGCCTTAGCCAGATCATTACTGAAATTTGTCATCCCGTGAACAAGTTGATAAAGACAAGGGCTAAGAGGGAAAAATGTCTAGGGGCCAAAGAAGGAAGTAGCAAGAAATACCGGTACTGGGGACCCATGAGCAGAGTAAGAGAGAGAAAATTATATCTGGTGCTCGCTCCCCCTTACAAGACCACTGCCCCTTCTTGTCTGTAAACCACCTTAATTTTCCAAACCATCACGGCTAACTTTGAAGCCATTCAGAGAGGAAGCTTTGAGGTGTGGATTTTACAATCCTACCAACAAAGCTGAAATTGTGATTTTGCTCATATACATTGATTTTCACATTTATTCATTTGAGCTCCATGAGGGCAAGGCTGGTATTTATTTTGTTCACTGTTTGCCGAGTACATAGCAAGTGTTCTGTATTTGTTGACTGAACTTATTGAGCGAATGGAGAAACGCAGTGATAAGAGCTGTATAAATCTTGGGTGCTGTTATTATTACCACCACCATCATCATTGTTACGTATAGACTGAGCTGCTTTTAGAGGTGCCCTCTCTCCTGTATTGCCATTCTAGGTGACTGGTTTTCTCTTGGTGTCTCTGTCCTTATTCGGGCCCCACTAGAGCACTGCCCTTTCTTTAGCCCCTCCTTCTCATTTCCCTCTATCTATGGAAGAGGCTGCAGAGAATAGTGAGCACTTAAAGGTACAGGTGGCCTGGGCCGAGCACTGGGCTCTACCACTGCTGAGCTGTGTGTCCTTGGGGAAGTTACTTTACTTCTCTGTGCCTCAATTTCTGCATTTATAAACAGGGCTAAAAGTAGTATGTTCCACATAGGTTGTCTCGGGGTTTACATGACTTAATATACATGAAGCACTTAGCTGGGTACACAGGGAGTGCTAGAATCATGCTGGTTATTGGTATTAGTCACATTAACACAACGCTATTCTTGCAACTACTGTTTTGTTCCCCTCCCTCACTGCTCTTGACTTTCCAAGAGGGCACCTGCTGGGAGGAATCTGGGCTTCCATGTTAGAGGCTGGTAGGGGTTTAATGGGTTACCCACGTGGCCATAAATCTGCAGCAGAGGAATGTGTGTTGGCAACAGGGAAGGACATCATCAGGTGAGGACTCTGAGCCCAAAAAGAAAGATGGATGAGGGTCATTCCAGCTCTTTCCTGGGCTGGGGTCAGGCAGCACTGCTTGGACACAGGGAAGGGATATGATGACCCTCAAGGGTCATCTCAGCCACCAAGACCCTCATTCTTCTTCATTACCCTATATCAGGGTCTCCTGCCTGACCTGACAGAGAGATGAGCCCTGTCCCATCCAAGGGGGTCACATGTGGGAAGGGGCCCCCAGACCAATCAGCATAGCAGAGCCCCTTCATTGCCTACAGGGGGGAAACTGAGGCTGAGAGGCAGAGACCCTGTGCAGGTCCCATCTCCAGCTACCATCCTTTATAGATAAGGAAACCGAGGTGCAGAGAGTAGGCACTTGCCTGAGGCTACAGAACGAAGCTGCGAAACCAAGCCTTCAACTCCGGGGTGAGGGTCCCCGTCTGAATCAGAATTATTTCTGCCCCAGCCCCTGTCTTCTCCACTTAAGAAAATTTCTTTTATGGAACACATGCTGTGCCTGCCCCATGGAAGTGGCCCCTGACTCCAAGGAGCCTTTTATTCTGCAAGTTCCAGACAAATGTTGAAAAACTATTGTTCAGTGAGGAAGGAAGGTTGGAAGCTTAAAAGACACCCCACCCTTTGTCAAGAGCTGATGCTAAGTGCTGATGAGCATTTCTCCTTGGAGCCATGTGACAGCCCTATGAGATGGACGGATGGGGTCCACACACACACAGTCACAGTGAGAGTCAATGGCGGAGCCTCGGTTCCATCCCAGCCCGCCTTCCTTCTAGAGGAAGTGAGAACAACCACCAGTGGAAACGCTGCTCTCGTTTGGGGTCCATGCTACAGGGGAGAGTATGCTGTAATAAAGGAAGAATGCTGGTCTCAAAGGCTGGCTGTTGCTCAGTTTTAAAACCAGCTAACGTCACCTCAGTGTTCACAGAAGATATCAGACAGTCTTCCTTTTCCCACTTGCCTGCAGGCAGTGGAGAATGGGAAGAGGAGGGCCAATCTGGGCTCATTCTTACCCTCCTTTCTACGCTGCACAGCTGGGCCAGGCCGGAGCACCCCTGGTGCTCAGGAGTCGGGGTAGGGAGAAGGGGTGGGTGCCCAGACTGGCCTGGGACAGCATCTCAATGACAAAGCGGGGGAGCCAACGGGGCTTGGAGTCTCCCTAAGTTGTGGGAGAAGGTGGGGAATGGAGGCAGCTGGAAGCAAAGCCATGAGACACACCTGACACCTGGGTCATGACTGACCTGCAAGATAAGACTTTCCGGAAGGGAGGCTTCTGGGGAATGCTGGGTGACAAGAGATCTGAGCAGTCAGGGGGAGAGGGGAGCAATCTCTGCACCCAGCTGGGAGGGGGAGGGAGGAGTATCTGTGGATGGGACCCTGTGGGAAGGGTGCAGGGTCCCCAGGCTGCTCTCTGGCTTGGGGGAGGCAGAGGGTGAGGGGTGAGCAGGCCCCTGAGGCAGCACTGCAGCAAGCTGGCCCCTAGCTCTCCACTGCAGGGGCTGCAGCTCAGGATGAGCGGGGACATTTCCATCATCTCTCACAGAGGGGAAAACTACCAGGACCCGAACAGACCCTGGGGCCTTGTGCCAGAGGGCGAGACATGTCTCTGGATGTAGGGGCCTGTTTAAGGAAGAAATCACACTGAGAGATGATAGAGGCCAGCAGTTATGCAGTGTCTACCGGTGGTGGACTCCACAGCGGCTGAACAGACACACCTCACTTAGTCCTCATGTTGCAGTGCTACCATTGTGCCTAATTTACAAATGAGAAAACTGAGATTGAATTAAATATCCTGCCCAGGTCGGCCAAGGCCAGGGTACAGGCTCTGGAACCAGACTACCTTTCCCACCAGCCCCAGAGCCGAAGAGAAGACCCAGGCTACCCTCAAGGGACTCACAGGCTATTGGGGATGGCAGACCTATAAATGAATGATTGCAACTCAACAACGTAAACATTCAAGAGAATTAAGAAGAAAATGCTGTGGAAGCCAAAAAGAGTCAGCGTCACCTGTGGGAGAGGGGGCGTCTGTTGGAAGAGGCATCACGGACCAGCTGATTTGCACTGGGCTTTGACGTCAAGCAGGAGTTTGCCAAGCAGAGGAAAGGGCCTTCCATGCACAAGTATCCACGAGGGAAAGGGCACAAAGGAGGGAAATTTCCTGGAGTGCTCAGGAAACATCAGAGCCGACCACAGGGGCAGAAGGTCAGTAGAGGGTGATCCTGGGAGAGCAGAGCTGTCAGGGTTTCACATTCAAGGACCTCACATTTGGGCTCTTTAATGCTCCCTCCAAAGTAAGGATATACACACAGTCATTGTCGTGTGTGTGTGTGTAAAAAACTATGGTTTGTTAAATGTACAAATTAAAACTGTACCACAAATTTGGTTATCCTGATTTGGAATTTTAAAAAACAAACCTGGAGTCTCAAAAAGAAGGAACCACTGTCCTCATCTTTCAGAAATACATACTGAAGTATTTTCAGATAAAAAGACATACTGTCTTAGATTTGCTTTAAAATAATCCAACGTGGGGTGGGCATGTAGGGGACAAGATTGCACATATATTGAAGCTGGGTGGTGGGTATATGGAGGTTGATCATTTTACTCTCTCTGCTTCTATGTATGTTTGAACATTTCCGTAATAACATAATTTTTTAGAGAGGGCCCCCCTCACTCTGAGTGGTCCTGGAGAGCCCCAGGATGTTCCTTCTGGTGAGAGAGAAGGATGAATGATGGGGAAGGAGGGGACACGGGCTGAAAAGTGAATTGGAGCCAAATTGTAAAAGCCCTTGTAAACTCTTCTGAGAGGTTTGGACTCGATCCTGCAAATGATGGGAAGGCCAGGAAAGAATTCTTAGTAGGGGAATGACACCATTAGGTTTGCATCTGGGAAAGAATGCTTCTAGCTGGCGTCTAGAAGACAGTGGGGCTATGTGTGAGTGTTTGAGGAGGGTTGGAGTCAGGTGGAGGGCCCAGCCCAAGGCCTGTAAGTGGTAAACCTGCCTTCCCCTCTACACTGTCCCTAGGCTGTGCCTCCAGGGAAGACCCGACCTAACACAAGGACCAGGAAGCAGAAAGGAAGGATGGATCTGAGCAAGGCCTCTTTTAACTTTGTCTTCCCGGCATCACACTTATTTGTGGTTCTTTGTCCCAACAAGTGATTACGTAGCGCAATATGTCAATAAGGATTACTTACCGACTGTGTCTCTGGCTAGACTAGGTGTAAGCCAAACCATGGCTATCTCCCTCCCTCCTTACCCCTGAGCTGGCCTGATGCCTGGCAATAGTCAACTGTTGAGTGAATGGATGAATGTATAGCAGGGATTTCCCCAATCACTAAATCTTTGCTTCATGAAGGAATAAATCCAGCACAGCACCTGACACATAGTAGCCCCTCAATAGATGTCTGTGGGTGGGACTGAACTGATGTGAAATTGCAGGACACTGATACCCAAGGTTCAGATCTCCCTTTAGGAAAAAGCAATTTCCTCTCAGCACAAGAGCTTCCAACAAGGCAGTGGTTTCTAAGCCCAAAGGGGATGGGAAAAAACAAACCGGGTTCAAGGTTTGTCCATTAATATGTCAGCCCTCGAAACTTATGTCTCCATTTCTCTCTTGGCCCCTTGATGAGGTGCTTCCTCCATTTCAGATGGATGGTGTTCTTTTCCCCCTTCTAAAAAAAGCTTCTAGATGCTTTTAAATTAGGCAAATGAGCAAGGGCAATGTTCATTCTTTTCCCCCTTTCATTTTGAAAATGTGTGGCGTGCCAAAAGGCAGTTGGACAGAATGTTCAGAAGCCACATAATAGAACAACAGAGGCTGCCAAGCTCCTAAATCACTAACCAGACAGGACAATCTCAGCCCTCGGGCCTTAGAGACCCCCGGGCCAGCACCATGAGTCCCCAGCAAGTGAAAAGATGACCCACAGCCTGTGGTCCCAGCAGGAAGGGACACCCCTACCTTGAGGAACCGGGAATTCAGAGTGCCCCATAGTTCCTTGAGCTCACCTCTCTACGAGCTGCCTAGTGATGAGGAAAGTGGGCCCCTTCCGTAAAATTTCAGGAAGTTGGTCCAATGCCAATGCCTCCTTTCTGAACTTCAGTTTACTCACTGATAAAATGGGTCTTGGTGAAAGACTGCAAAAATAGAGACGATCTAAACGCAGGTATCTACCTACCATCTCCTCTCTAGAATCTGCGAGGTCTAGAGCTGTGATATTCAGAGTGTGGTTCTACGGTCAGCAACATCAGTGTCACCTGGGATCTTGTTAGAAATGCTAAATCTCAAGCCCCACCCCAGACCTACTGCTCAGATTCTGCATTTTAACAAGATTTGCGTGTCTGTTACAGTTTGAGAAACACAGGTCTCCCTAACCATATTATCTTGGCTAAGTCACTTTACCTCTTGACTTTAATTTATTCATTTATAAAGTGAAAGGTATTACTTTAAATGGCTTCTAGGTCTGAAGTTCTATAAAATTCAAGGCCTGCTAATAAATGCCAAACTTTGATCCCAAAATGTACACAGGAGTTCCATCCCTGTTCTGAAATATCAGGTTTTGAACTGGCCAGATAATCACTGAGCATGTGTTCAGGGGAGGTCACTGGGCTGGGCTGTGTTAGGGTGATGTGGTGGTACAGATATGACCGTGCATCCCGGAGTTTCTAACACAGCCCTGTTTGAAAACATTGCGGCATATTATCAACTCTTTAGTCCTAAATTTTGTTTTGGAAAACACAGGCTCCAGCAGCATTAGACACAGTCCCAATTCCCGGTAGATTGACTGTATTGATGGCTTCCCTGCCTCCATGTCCTTTACCATGTGATTTTACAGGTCCCTCCAACAAGAGATGAAGTCCATTCCCCACCCCTTGAATCTGGGATGGCCTTGTGACTTTCTCTGGTCAAGACAGTGCAGCAGAAGTGATGACGGGGTTCTAAGCCTAGAGCCCACGGGCACAGCAGGAGAGCAGCAGGGACGGCTCCCTTTGCTGAGCCACCTGTGTTAAAGGGTAGGACCTACTACTTTAGGAAGGAGAGGCAGCATAGGACCGTCCTGAGGGCCAGGTAAGGCTGGCTTCTCATTACTCTGGTCTTTTTCTGCCTCTCTCTTAGAGCAGGAATGAACCAGAAACTCATTCACGCTAAGGTGAAAATGACTTTCTCCAATTTTAACCCTTGTTAGGCATTTTAAAAGGGGATCAGAGACTTTGCTAAAAGACCGGAGCTCTAAGAGGAGAAAATCTCAGCCCGAAGGTAGGCAGGACAGTCTGGATTTTGTGGTGGCTGTTTGCACACAGCTGCATGGGCGGTGGTCTGTACAAGGGTGCCCGGCTGAGGGGGCGAGAATGGGGACTCAGTCCAGTCCATGCTTCATTTGCTGAGCCATGCATCTGGGGTGGGGACTGCTTTTAGCTTGAAGGGAGTGCTGCCTTTTCCAAATCACCCTCCTTGTTGTGGGTCCCTCTTTCCTAATTTGTATATATTAATCTCTACTCCAGAGAGAAGGACAAAGGGGCTATGGGGTGGCTAAGAGGGGCTTGCCTGCAGCACCTCTTGGGGACCAACTGTGTTGAGCACTGCTTGCAACACTTTTACTTCCATTTCCTCATTATTCTGCCCAGTAAATCTTCAAGTTAAGCCTTATGGCCATTTTGCGGATGGAGAAAACTGAGGCTCAGAGAGATTAAGTAGCACATACAAGATTACCCAGCTCAGAAGTAGGGGAACAGGCATCCTGACTCAGCTCTGTGTGGTCATCTGACGTCCAGGTGAGACTTGTTAGGGTTGAGAGTGATGACAGATAGGAATGAGTCCTGGACTCAGATTCAGCTTCACCTGCCTCACCTTGACATCTCACTGCGTCCCCTACAGACAGGATAGAGTGAGCTCTGTAAGTACAGGCGATGGAGGGTGGGAGGGATGGTGTTTCTGACTCTCCACTAAAGGCCCTCCTGTTAACTTATAGTCTCACAGCTGAGCTGGATTAGTCCAGCTTCGTAAATAGCTTTCAAAAACCAGCGGGCTGGAAAAGTCCAATTTGTCCTGGAGAGGGCACAGAGGCCCCGCCCACACTCATCAGGGTCCCCTGCCCGGCATCCTGTGCCCGACCTCTCTATTTTGTGGCCCATCTCCATCTCCTTCTCTGGGCCTCAATGAAAAAAATCTTTTCGAATTTTTCCCACCCCCACCCCTACCTTTGTCAAACTCTTGAAAGACCAAATTGGAAGGAGAAGCAGAGAAGAGGAAATTCCTTTGGGGCTGAGTGGCCTGGATTTCCTTTTGCTTCCCACCTCATTTCCGGGAGGGCTACCTTTATTGACTCGAGGTCTGGGTCTGGAGGAAACTAGGGGCTGAATGTGAGGCCATTAGTGAGGTCCAAGCTCCTTCTTTCCTGAGGGGCAGTTGTGGAGGAAGCAGCTCAGAGGAGCGCAGCTGGAATGTGTTTTCTCACAGTCACACTTTGGTTAACATTCCAGAAAGTCAGAGCTGCAGGGAACTTACAGATCAGCAAGTCTAAGAGGCTCTGACCCTGGGCTCCCTCACCGGGCTGCAAGGGGGCTGTGGACCTCCAGACACCGGATGCAAAAGTGTTCCTCTGTGCGTGCAAGGAATTGCATTTTTTAAGGGGAGGTTCCATGGGCTTCTTCTGTTTCTAAAAGGAAGCTGAGACACTTCCCCCTAAAAGTTAAGAACACTGGATACTTATAGTTTATCTTGCCTATTTTGTAGGAGGGGAAACGGAGGCCCATAGAGGGGAGGTGTCATGCTCGAGGTTATTGATGTGCTCAAGCTCAAGTCAGAGCCCAGGAGAAGTGGTGGTGGGGGAGACTTGCTCCTCCTGAACACATGTTCCCAGAGTGGGGCCTTTTCAACAGGATTTACCACCAGAGGTTGACCAGACAGCCATTGTGAGTAAGATTAAAGACTTTCACAGTAGCGCGAAGGTGAGACTGTGAACCATGGGGAGAAGGCAGTTGAAGGTTTTAAATGTATAATACACACCTGCACCAACCAATGGCAGTCCTCTCACCACCCCAACCTGCCCGCCCAGGCCCAGCTGGCAGACCTGGATACGCCCCCGGATCCCTGGAATCCGGAAGACTACTTCCCAATCCATGCTCTTTCCGCCTAGCCATTCATTCAGCCAATATTTATTGATTTCTCAAGTCTGTACCAGATACCTAGACGCAGTAATGAACAAAGTCCCTGCTGTCATGGAACGTATTCAAATTGAGGAAACTGGTGACATCTTTATAATAATAAGAGGAGACTTGGGTCCAGGGTGGAGTGGCACAACCTTGTTGGAAACGGGCTCCTCCTTGAGCTTTGAGGTGCCCCCTCCTTCCCCAAGAGAGGGGGTTCTGATGGGAATAGATGATACTAACACTCATTTGTTTCAGATTCAACATCCTCCATCTCAACAGGGTCCCAGAGGTTTTCCTGAGTCCAAGGACACTGCAGACTCCCAACTCATAACAAATGATGTTCATGAGCATGCCAGCCCTTTCTTTCTATGAGGCAATCCTCAGAGGCCTTTGCCAAGATAAACTGTTTGGCCTTCTGCCTTGAAAGTTGATCCTCTTCTGAGTCTGATTATTGCTTTTCTGAAACACAGGGACAATGACATCATTGCTCCCTCCCTGGCTTGGGGATTTGATGGTCAGCATGAAGTCAGGGTTTGGAATGGTGCCTGCTCTTTGCCAATGCCCAGGGAGGCCTGGGGTGGGGGCCCTGTAGTGAGGCAAGCTTGTGAGGGAGGGGTGGATGCTGTGAGGTCCCCAGGGGCTGGGAGGGGGGATTCGCTTTCCATTCTGTTGCCGGCATCTGGGTCTGCCTTGCTGTACACAGGACAGGCAGCATTACGCTGAGGGCTGAGCTGACATTCAGTGGATACACACCTGCCTGGCTATACGAGTTGTTAAAATATTTAAATAACTTCATTCTCATTGGTAATCATTTGCTGGGGTGCCTTCCTGACACCTCAGCTGCCCTGGCCTCTCCCTGAGCCAACATCCCACAATTCCTACCATCCAGCACCTCCAGGGACCAGTCTAGTAGCCCCCTGATAGTCGATGCCTGTGCCATACTGTGGATGAAGTGTGGTTACTACTCCTCACAGAGGGATGTGAGAACTTTGGCTGGCCTGTTGGCCAGACACCTGCAGGAAGGCACTGCCATGTGAGTTAGGGTCAAAGTCTGCTTCTTGGGCTCCCAGGCTTGGGACCTGCCAACAAGAATTCTCTCTTGCCACTGTGGTGCACCGTCCTTGCATAATCAAGGTTTAACACATCCTTTGCCAGAAGCTGGAAGGCACCTCAGAGGTGTTCTAGTCCAGCCCACTCTTTGCACAGAGGAGAACCTGCAGCGCAGAAGGGAAGTCATTTGTTCAAGTCATAGCAAGTTGGTGACCCATCCAAGCCTTCTGACTGTCCTTTAGGTCATATCCAAGGGAACATCTCCCATACTCAAAAGGGCCTGAGCCTGGGGGGAAAGATCAGAAATATTGAAGTGATCTCTTTAGTCCATCTAGAGAACAAATTTCCCCCAAAAGTAAAGCAAGGCAGTGTCAGGCTGCACTGAGAAAACTCTGGGCCAGGGTGGCAAACTTGAACGCTTAGAGTCACCAATGAGTGACTGATGCTGGGGCGGGGGGAGGAGGTGAGCAAAGACCATGAAGACGTTTGAGATGTTTCTCTTACTCTTGTCGGCTCCCTTTCTGCACCAGGTCAGTTTAGCAGAACAGCCGTCATTTTCTCTAGTTTGAGTGGATTTCAAGCTTAGTCCTAGTCGGTCACAGTCACATTACCCAGTAACCTGGTAGGTACCTAAGCAGAGGTCTCGACTTGGCAGTGCGTGGGCTGAATGCGGCCTGCAGATCTGCCTCATTAGGACTACCCAGTGCTGCTGATCTTTGTAAAACTGAAGAGGTCACCAACACTTATGAGGTGGGAGGTTTCATATGAAAACTCGGACACCGGGATTTTCTTGAATAATTCTTAGGATCTGGCCACCGGTGTACCCGTGTCTCTGTAGGCAGGGCCAGCTCCTTTTAGATGGGGAAGGTATTCTTGTTTGCCCCGCTCCCCCACAATCTCCTCACTGGCTTCAGTCATTTGCTAGTCCAGGGGCACTTGTTTGTCATCCCTGACCAGAGCCTTCTTGCTGCATGACCCTGCCTTGCTTTTTGTTTCTGGGAAAATCTGTGCTCTGGATGCAATAAGTAGACCACTTCAGCATTCATGGTCTTTCTCCCCAAGTTCAGACCCTTTTGGGTACAGGGGATTTCAGGGTCTTGGGGCTGTCCCAGCTGACCAATGCTGTGATTTCTGAGGTTCCTCCCTTCCTCTCTGCCCACCTCCCTCCCCAGCAGTGTCATTCTTTCCACCCAGGCTACCCAACTCCTGCCATCCCATGACTGAGAGCTGCACCTGGACCATGACATCGTACAGACATTTGCAGAACACCCACAACGAGAGGTTGTGCATGAGGATTCAAGCATGAGAGACACATTTCTGACTTTAAGTTTTAAGGATCTCAGTCATGTTGTGGGGAACAAAGACAGGAATGACTAAAAGCAAAGACCAAATATGCTGCCTCATATGAAAGGTTTCAAAAAAGACGGCTCCTATCCACTGGGGAAGTGATGGGAGGAATCAGGGAGGCTTGATGAAGGAGGAAGTGTTTGCGATGGGCCTTGAAGGATGACTAGGAGCTCAAGGGATGGGAACTGGGTGGAGGTGAGGGAAGGAAAGAGTGTTGCAGGCAGGCAGAGGGAAGGGCTTGAGAAGAGGCTGGCGTGGGGAGGGTATGGGCGCAGCAGGTGTGGCTGGCAAAGCAGAAGGTAGTGTAGGACCTCAGGCTGGAGAGACGGGTGGCACCACGCTTGGGAGGGCTTTGATTGCCTGGGTAGAGGCTGGAAACCCCATTAAAGTGCAGACAAGCGAGAGGAGTTAGTAATTTATACCTTCAAGTCAAGGAGGACCGACAGCTTATTTTGCAGAGGGAAGAAAGAAAGGGGAAAAAGCAGATGAGCATTTGGGCAGAAGCGGGAGGGAAGGGAACACCGTTGACACGCTCCAACCAGGGAAGGCAGAGACGGGAGGGAAGTATGGGTGTCAGGAGTTATGAAGTTGCCATGCTAGGAATCATGGAATTTCCAATCTGCAAGTGGCTTTGGAAACATTCAGCCCAACCTCCTCCTGTTGCTTTGGAGGACACTGAGAGACCCCGAGTGGGGCGCGGGAGACAGGATCCTGGAGATGGTAAAGCTGAGTTGTTTTATCTTTCACAGTGTCTAACACATAGTCATTATTTGGAAATTTGTGTTGAAATGGTTAAAATGTTGATTTCTGCCTAGAACAGACCTGGTAAAATGGAAAGTAAGGTTGGTTGGTTGGTAATAATTTTCACGTGAAGGCTTCCTCTCCTGCCGCCCCTCCCATCACACACAGGGAGCCCTCCTCTTTGGGGGAAGCCCCCAAACGATACACTTACACCCCCACAAGGGCTCCCAGTTCCCATGTAGGGCCCCAAGTTAGCTCAGGAGTTGGGGTGCAGTGAGCTGGGTGGCTCCCCCTTCCTTCCCACCCTCCTCCCAGGCATGTTATGTAAGTGGGTGGTGGTAGCCTGGCAGGCTGGTGGCTTCCTGCTGCAGCGGCAGGGCTGGGCATCCGAACTGGCACCGTTCAAGTTCACCGCAGCATTCTGAACATTTGGGAACACAGGAAGGGCTGCGTTTTTTAAGCTCCCTTTGTTTTTAAGGAGGGTCTGGAGCCCACAGGCAAGAGGAAAACAAAACCAGGAAAACAGATGACTTCCTTTGCAAGGACAGTGTGTACATTTGCTGCTGCTTCCGTGAGTCCTAATGTGCCCCTGTCCCTGTACACATATGCACACCTACACATCCAGAAACACACCTCCTTTGCATGCACCTTCCTCAGGCATGCAGAGATGCACAAGCTGAGGTTTCTGTGCATACAGACACCACACTGCTAACAACAGAGGGACATCCACACACGCAGATGGCAAACAAAAACATACAACTGGAAACATGGAGATCCCTATGCAGAGACACACACCAGCACTCAGATGCACATTGCTACCCCAAAGACATCCAGACACGTGGACACACAGAGATTCACAGACTGAACCATCCCACTCTGACACACACACACTTACTCATTCCTTTTTCCTATGCCCGGCTTTATTTGTACAAACCCAGGGGAGTATTCCTCCAAGGGGCCGAGGAGCCAGCTGACCCTGGGGACCCTGCATCTTGAAAGGAGACCTGCAGCTCTCATCCCCACACATCCCTCAGCCTGCTGCCCACTAGGCTCAGGCCCTCAGCCCTCTGGAGAGAGTGGGCAGAGAAGACAAAGGTTCAAAAGGCTCCATGGTGCAGAGGGCGAGTCCTTTTGCCTTTCCACTTTTCCCTGGGGTATTTATGTTTCTAGAATGTTCCACTTAGTGTCCTCGTTTACTTTACAAGTTGGAGTTCTTCTTTCACAAAGTAAACTCTTTACAATTAAGGAGAAGTGAGGGGACAGCGGCAGGGAGAGGCCGAGGAAGAGGCATCTGGGGCTGGTTGGAGCAGTCGTGTCATCTACAGAAACCCTGGGGATTTCTGTACGTTTCCAAGTTGGCGCCCAAAAGGGGTTGGAGAAAAGAAGTTGGAAGAGAAGTTCTGGAGGGAGGGGGCCTCCACAATTCCTCTGACAACAAAACGAGAAAAGAAGATGAGAAGTTACTGAAATCTTTGGCTACCATCTGGGAGAGACCTGATTCTCCCTCCTGTAACCTGTGCTGTCAGTGGGAATGTTTCCTTTGGTGTGTGTTCAACTTCTCTTATTGCAGTGGGAAAGCAGCGGCCTTTCTCTGGAGGAGGAAGCTCATTTCTCCTTGAGGAGAGGCCCAGGTAAGCTGTGGGCCCTCTAGGGAGGGACTCAGACCCAGCTGGATCTGGCACCTGGGGTCTGTGGCATTGCTCTGCCTGTTAGACAATCTACAGCTCTCTAAGAAATCTGGGGAGGTTAAGGAGCTTAGAGCCTGAGAGGTGTTAGAGGAGGTCCCCCAGGTGCAACCCTTCCAGTGTGTTCCCCAAATCTTTGGTGAAATCCAGTAGAGTCAGCGATTGCTTGGGGTTCGAGTGTGAGGCCTGGGTCAGTGATAGCAGAATAGCAGCCCTGGAAGTAGAAGTGGAGGTTTCCTGGTCTTGCACAGATCTCCCGGGAGATTGTAAAATGGGTGAAGAGCCAAGAAAACTACATCTAGATCTTAGAGAGGCAAGGAGAGAGGCCCCGCTGACATCTGGGCAACATATGTAAAAGTATTTGCAAACTCTAAAGCACTGTTGCAATACATAGAATCATTTGCTGTACTTGTTATAATATATACAAACCATCATCAAAACATTTGTGTTGAGTGGTTGATAATTACAAACGTAGCTTTAAAAAAAAGGCTGACTCCCTGGGTCAGACCCCTGGGACAGCTAGCTTGGGCTTTGTCTAGCAGGCAGCACCAGGTTGGGGGAGATTGGCCAGCGGGAGTTTCTTCCCCCAAGAGCAGCTAACCTCTCCCTGTTGACCAGGTCCCAACAGCTCCCCTTTCTCTCACTATCTTTTGTGTCATGCACAGATTTCTTTAAACCCTTTCTAAATGATTTTCTTTATATTTTGCCAGAGCCGATCCCTGGGAATCTCTGTTGCAATCTTGTCTAGCTCCTTAGTCTAAGTATCTCTTTTGCACATTTGTTCTTCTTCAAAGCTCCTGAAACCACAGTGGTGCTGCTGACCAGGAGAGGGAAGCCACATGTGCCGTGGTTAAGAGCATGCACCCTGGAGAGGGCCAGGGCTGGATCATCAGGGCCGGGACTAGGGTAAGGAGAGTGAGGCACTTGCCTCAGATACAAAATTTAAGGGGGTGCCTCAAACTCAGTAATCAAAACACATATTGTAGTGTAATACTTTTTACAATAAAGATCAATGCAAATAAGTTCATGATGAATAACATATTGACATTTAAAATAAAGGCAGGATCTGACCCTTCACCTGCATGATCATGCCTGACGTGCCTCACCCTAATCCTGGCCCTTTGTGGACTTGAGTCGTGGCTTTGCCTCTTATTAGCCAGGGCACGCTTTTCTCTTTTAAAAAAATGATATATAAAGATATACAGACTGCCAACAAACACATGAAAGAACGCTCAACATCATTAATCATTAGAGAAATGCAGATCAAAACTACAATGAGATGTCATCTCACACCAGTCAGAATGGCCATCATCAAAAAATCTAGAAACAATAAATGCTGGAGAGGGTGTGGAGAAATGGGAACACTCTTGCACTGCTGGTGGGAATGTGAATTGGTTCAGCCACTATGGAGAACAGTATGGAGGTTCCTTAAAAAACTACAAATAGAATTACCATATGACCCAGCAATCTCACTACTGGGCATATACCCTGAGAAAACCATAATTCAAAAAGAGTCATGTACCAAAATGTTCATTGCAGCTCTATTTACAATAGCCTGGAGATGGAAACAACCTAAGTGCCCATCATCGGATGAATGGATAAAGAAGATGTGGCACATATACACAATGGAATATTACTCAGCCATAAAAAGAAATGAAATTGAGCTATTTGTAATGAGGTGGATAGACCTAGGGTCTGTCATACAGAGTGAAGTAAGTCAGAAAGAAAAAGACAAATACTGTATGCTAACACATATATATGGAATTTAAGGGAAAAAAATGTCATGAAGAACCTAGGGGTAAGATAGGAATAAAGACGCAGACCTACTGGAGAACGGACTTGAGGATATGGGGAGGGGGAAGGGTGAGCTTTGACAGGGCGAGAGAGAGTCATGGACATATACACACTAACAAACGTAGTAAGGTAGATAGCTGGGGGGAAGCAGCCGCAAGGCACAGGGATATTAGCTCGGTGCTTTGTGACAGCCTGGAAGGGTGGGATGGGGAGAGTGGGAGGGAGGGAGACGCAAGAGGGAAGACACATGGGAACATATGTATATGTATAGCTGATTCACTTTGTTATAAAGCAGAAACTAACACACCATTGTAAAGCAATTATACCCCAATAAAGATGTTAAAAAAAAAGTTTACTGAATAAATACAATGTGCCTGAAAAAAAAAAGATATATAGTTTACACATAGTAAAATGAATACCTCTAAAGAGTATGTCTCCATAACTGTTTATAAATGTGTACAGCTGCAAGTCACCACTTGATCAAAATAGAAGACATTGCCATCACTCCAGAAAATTCCCTCTTAGGCACCGTTTCTTGCTTAAAATCCTTCTATGGGTTTTTCCTGCTGCCAGAAGAAAGATCAGACCCCTTTGTCCTGGCTCCTTTCTGGGCTACAGGTGCACCCCCTAATTTTCTATGGGAAGCCAGATACAGGTGTGTTTCACCTGAAAACTCCGGTATGTCTAGCATACCACACTGCCAAGCCTCTTCAGGCCAAACTTGACCCTGAATTAGACAGCAACACTGACCCCAACACTAACACTAACCCTAGACCAAGAGGCATTTTAAGATGCCTTCAAAGGCCAGATGAAGTTTGAGGTGTCATGTTTTGCACCTATTGAAATCTTCAGCTCTTCAGGTCCTTAAGTCATCTGAGCACATCTGCATTGCTCTGCTTAAAGCTTATGACTGGGGAACCTGAAGTTCCTTCAGGGGCAAAGAGAAGAGAATCAAAATTCACCTGGAGTCAAATCATTCACAGATCCCGAGAGCAGGAGGGACCTTTGGAAACCACCTGATACAACTCTGAGCTTTCAAAGATGGGCAACAGAGGTGCTGTGTCTTTCCTAAGGTCTCACCAGTAATTACATTTTTTATTGAACAGCTACTATTTGCTAGGCATCAAAGTGCTCTTCATTCATTACCCCATTTAGTCTTCCTACCACCCTATGAGGTGGGCACTGTTAAGATTTTTGCTTAATGGATGAAAACACTGAGGCCCAGAAAGGGTAAGTCACTTGCCCAAGGTTACACAGCAACAAGTGGGGATGTAGTATCTGAACCTGGAGTAATCAGACTCTAGCACCTCTACCCTGAAGTCTGCTTTGCCCAAGCCAGAGCCCTTTTTATGCCACTGAAGGCAGGGAATGGATAGTCTAAGAGGTGAGGAACTTGCTTTTGGCTCTTAATTTTACTTCCTACAAAAACAAGTCAGATACTGAAGGGCCAGGATCTTGTCACCCCTTCTGTTGGTTTACCAGGCGCCAGAGTGTCGCTGCAGATTGGCAGATGGAGGCTGCCTGGGGCAGATAAAGGTGTTACAGCAACTCCTGGACCAGTGGCTTTGTTGCCAATGCAGGGGTACTGGGGTATATGAATGGGAGTGCTCCCATGTCACCAGGCACATCACAGAACCTTGGGTGTTCCAGCACTGGCAGTCAGGATGTGGTAGGAGGAGGTGGTGGTGAATTTCCCAGGACACAGGAGGCGGCAGCTTGGTGTTAAGAAAAGAGACTTGAACCGGTAACTTGTACATGGGGTTATTCTCTCTACTGGGCAATGTGCTATGGCAGGTGGAGCCCTTGCCTGGACATTTAGAATCCCAGATCTGACATCTGATAGCTCTGTGACCTCAGGCAAATTACTTCTTTCAGGGTCTTGGGTTTCATCCATAAATGAGACTGTGTTTGTAAGTGTGCAGTATTTGGTTAAGTCCTAAATTAATGGGAAATAGCAGTATGACCTTGGGCAAGACATCCCTTGGGGCCTTAGCCTTCTTATGTGTCAGCTATTAGGAATGGGCCAGATGATCTCCAAAGTTCCTTCCTGCCCTCAGATTTTGTGACTGTGGATCTGTAGCTCTGTGCTCAAGGATTTGGGGCACCACACTCAGGGCTGGGGCAGAAGCCCTCTAGGCATCTGTTTGGCAAACCCTACTTAACATTCTCCTTCCTATGTATTTTTCAGCTTGGCTCAAGTGTTGATATATTACTGGTACAGAAATAAACCAAAACGCAGGGGCAATCACTGCTTTGCTGTATTTTCTTAATCTCATTTTCTATTTACGTAATGCACACAAGGTTTGTAAGACCCAGGACTGCAGTGGATGTCTTTGGCACTCACTTCCATTTGTTCACTGGGTAGTTATGGATAATAATATAATACACGTCATTTGACCAGCACTTGACAGTTTATTCAGTGGTCAACAGTGTTGGCTGTGAAGCTCCAACCCTCAGGTTCTATACCAGCTCATTCACATAAAGGGGTGTGACTTTAGGCAAATGACTTCTTCCACTCTGTACCTTGGTTTCCTCATCTATAAAATGGAGACATAACAGCACTTTGCCCCATAGGGCCGTCACAAGGATTAATAGATTTGACATCATGTGCAGCAGTTAGTACTAGGCTCAGAGTAATAATTAACGCATCGGCTATTATTTCTATGGGGCACTTTGTATTCATTTCTTGACTTGACATACCTATTGGCTCTGTGAGATTGATATGATTTTGTTACCCCTATTTCTAGCTGAGGAAACAGGCTCAGAGGGGCAAGGCACACAGTTAGTAAGTGGCAGTGCCCCTGTTTTCTACCCCAGGATTTCTGAAACCGAGGTGAGGCCATCTTCCACTGTCGTCCAAGGACTTGACTTCTCTGTGGAATCATAAGGCAGTATGATGAAGTGCCCCCCAAAGCAAGGCGGGTCCCAAGTGCTTAGACATTAGGAAAAGAGGGGGAATCCTGGTGGCTGGGGAAGGCCTTTAGGCCTTGGGTAGGACCTTGAGGACAATAGGTTTGGACATCTGTGGTGGAAGGAAAGGGAAAGGCATTGCAGTCCTGGAAAAGGACTTTCAGCTAAGATCTAAAATGCATTTCCGATCACTTCACTGCCTTGTTAAATTCACTAGGTAGCCTCCAGCAATACAAGTGTTTGTGGTTCCCTTTTTACCCCAAGGGATTTCACGGCTTCCTGGGCTTTTGCTTACCTGTTCTCCTTTTACCCTCCTCCTCATCTGACTCCTATTTATCCTTCAAGACTGCCCCCAGGCATTGCCTTCTCCCCAGGAAGCATTCCTTGGTTTCCCAGGTTGGGTCCCGTGGCCCCCTCTGTGCTGTCAGTGAACCCTCTGCCAACCTCTACCTTTTTACCACGCAGGGCAGAGATGATGTCCGTCAGGGGCACTCACTCTGCTGCTTACTTAGCAGTCAGTTATCTGTCTATATCTATCTCCTATCTAGCTATCATCTATCTATCTATAACATATTCACTATCTTCCATCTTTCTAATAGACAATTAAATTATAGAATGTGAAAACTGGAAAGGCTTTTAAATTCTATTTTTATTTTTTTGGCCGTGCCCGCATGTGGGACCTTAGTTCCCCAGCCAGGGATTGAACCCAGGCCCTCAGCAGTGAAAGCACAGAGTCCTAACCCCTGGACCGCCAGGGAATTTCCCCTATCTTTTTAATTTTCATCTTCAGAATCTGGTACTGTATTTGGCATATATTTGGGGGCTCAGTTGATATTGGTTGAAATAAATGGCTCAGGATTTCCAGTGACTATCACAGAGGGAGACATTCGTTCATAGCTGATACGGCACCAAGCCACTGACTTCATTTTCTCAACCCAAATCAGGGCATATCCATAGACAGTGGGGCCAAGTATTTGAAGGAAGGACATTCAGGGAAATCAGAGCAAATGTTTGCCAGAAGCTTTAAAGGCCCCTGGTATAATCCTGGGTTTCAGCTGATAGTGAATTTCCTGGCATCTGGCTCAGGGCCCGGCTCAGACCAAGTGCTCAGCAGGTAGAAGGAACAAGTCACCTTACGCAGAAACCCACCGCTTGAGGGATGTCTTCTAGGAATCTGCTCTCTAAACCAGAGGGAGGCGATGGACTTAAACAGACGCCCAAACAAGTCCAGGAAATTTCCTGAATCTCCCGAACTGAACCCAAAGGTTACTTTTGCTCTAATTGAGTTAATTTTTTTTTTTAATTTAAGAAATGAAAAAGAAAAAGCTCTACTGACTAGTCGCCTGCTTAAAACCATTAGGCAGCTCCCCATCGCCTCCAGCAATACAAGTGTTTTTGAACTTGAAACTCTACACACATATTTTTTTCCATAGAAGTCCTATATAGGAGGAGGATATTTCTGAATATCTTCCTAACTAAAATGAGCCATCTTTTCATGCTGAGGGAGCCTGCTAAGAACGCTGGCAGAAAGTCAACCTGTTAGGAAGTCAACATTATTTTGCTGGACCTGGTGTTACAACCTTCCCTAGCCACTGGTGAGAGAGAAGATCCAATTTAAAAGGGGGCTGCCCCTGTGACAGCCCATTGCTAAATGATCTTGACACCTTGACCTCCCTTCCTTTGCAGTGAGGTTCAGTAATGGTGAACTTGATCTTGGGTGGGCAACTAATATATTTGGAATGGGACAAAAAACTTGGCTGAGGATCTTTGATTTCTTTCATCTTTTTTCCCCTTGGATATCTGGAAGCCCTAAAAAGAGAAATGGGCTCGTTCAATGGGTGTTAGGAAACCTGGACCACAGGCTCAATTCTATCCCTGATTTGCTGTGTGACTCTGGACTAGTTGCTCAACTTTTCTGGGCCTCAACTTCTTCATCTAAGAAATGAGATGGTTTGATTGGACAGGTAGCTTTCCATTTTTTTTTAAAGCAGTGGTTCCCTTTTTGAAAATAATCAAATTGTACCCAGTGTCCCAGTACATAAAACAGATAAAAATGGAGCTGCTCTTTCCTGTCCGGCCTCCACCATGAGCCTGAGTCACCCCTGCAGAGGTTGAAGGGTGCAGAGAACACCGAACTAGAAACAACAACAACAATTAACATTTACTGAACACTGTTTTGTTCTTCCCTGGGGAGTCTGAGGGGCTTTAAGGTTCTAAATCATATCAGAGGTAAAGAGGTTAAAGCACGACCTCTAGAGCCAGACTGTTTGGTTTATGTCCTGATACTCCTGCTTGCTTTGCCATGTGGCCTGGCACAAGTTTCCTAACCTCTCTGTGCCTCAGGTTCCTCATCTGCAAAGTGAGGATAATGACAGCTCCATTTTCACAGGGATGCTGTGAGAATGTGACCAGTTCTTATATACTGTGTGTTTATAAGCATGCCAAGTACACAGTCTGTGCTGTGGACATGTCAGGCATTATCATTTATCTCCACCTTCTCCCTGGCATTTCCTTGGCTTCTTTAATGCCCATGGATCAAGTTCTTTTTATTGGATAAGGACTGTTATCAGAACTCGTGGTGGTTCTCAGGTGGTATTAGGTCCCACCGCCTTCCCACTCTATCTTGACCCGCCTCTTCAGCCTCACGCTCTTTCTGCCTTTCCACTCTACAAACCATGAGTTCTAGAACCAAAAAACCACTTGCAGAGGTTGAAGTGCACAGCCTGAGAACACAGAACTAGAAACAACAACAATTAACATCTACTGAACACTGTTTTGTTCTGCCCAGGAAGTTCAAGGGGCTCTGACGTTCTAAGTCATACCAGAGGTAACACGCAGGCTTCTTCTTGCCTCCTTATCTTTACACCTCCTGGGATCCTGTGCCTGAAATGCCCTCTCCCTCTTCCCTCTTCGTGGTGAAGGACCATTCGGTCTTCAAGTTTCAGTTCAGGCCTCAGCTCTTCCAGGAAGCCTTCCTTGGCAGCCCCAGGCCACAGTAACTGCCTCCTCTGCCCACACTCCCAGCTATGAACCTCTGGTATCATGCATTTATCATGTGCATTGTTACCTGCCTCCCTGCAAGACTATAGGCCTCTTGGAAGCAGGGACTCTGTTTTGTTGTTGTTATGTGCCCAGAATCTACCACAGTGCCTGGCACAAGGCAGCTATTTAGAAATATTTGATGAATTAATTAAATGATATTAATCTCACCTAGATTAAAATCTCCTTGAGGGATGACTTAGAGTTCCCAGACCAGTGGTTTTCAAACTGTGTTCCTCAGGCACTAAGGATTCCATTAAGGGGCCACAAGGGCCAATGTGGGAGTGGGGAAGGGGCTGAGCAGGTAGGACCCCAGCCCCCAGCCCCTCACAGTCTCCATAACATGGATTCCTCTTTGATTTAGAAAACAGAGGCAGAAGAGGTATTATGGATGAGCACTGAGCTTCAAGTCAGGAGGCCCTGGTTTGCCCTGAAGCTTACAGCTGGGTGTGCCTGGGCACTGGCTAACCTCTGTCTCTTTGCAGTTACATGGGGAAATCATACTGACCTCTAAGATTGGTTGTGAGGACTAAATGTGGTTCCACGGCATCATATCACACATGAGAAAAGCCTAAATAAATGACGCACAAATGTCAACCAATGGTGATTATATTATAGGCAGTCATGCAGGGCTGGCCTCCCTCTAACTGGTGATCTGATATGTGATTAGAATAAGCAGGGGCCCCCTTGAGTCCAGCGGTTCTAATGCTCAAGCGTACTTCAGAATCCCTGGGGAGGGTGTTAAAATGCCTATTCCAGGCCTCCTCCCAGAGGATCTGTAGGCCCAGGAATCTGCATTTTAAACAAGTACCCTTGACCCAGCAATTCCACCCCTAGATGTCTACGTCAACCCAATTCCACCCCTACATGTCTACGTCCACCCCAAAAGCTGTGAAAGTGTTCATAGCAGCCTTATTCATATTAGCCAAAGGTGGAAATAACCCAAATGCCCATTAATGGACAAGTGGATAAACAAAAATATGGTATATCTACATATTATTCAACCATAAAAAGGAATGAAATATCCCACCAGTACATGTTACAACATCAATGAACCTTGAAAAGATTATGGTAAATGAAAAAAAAAGCCAGACACACAACGCCATATATTGTGTGATTCCATTCTTATGAACTGTCCAGAATAGGCACATCTACAGAGACAGAAAACAAATCAGTGGTTGCTTAGCGCTGGGGGAGGGGGAGAAGGAGGAAATGAGGAGTGACTTCTTAAAAGGTATGGGGTTTCTTTCTGGGGTAAGGAAAATGTTCTAAAATTGAAGGTGGTAATGGCTGCACAGATCTGTGAATATACTAAAAACCACTGAATTGTACACTTTCAGTGGGTGAAATGTATGATATGTGAATTAAATCTCAATAAAGCTGTTATTAAAAAATCCTAAACAAGTTCCTCCGAAGGAGTTAGGGGACCCCACTATTTGAGAAACCCTTTTCTGATTTTCCAGGTTAAACCATGCAGGATTCACAGGACTGCAGCCTGCCCCTCCCAGGCCTCCAAAGATGAGAACCCCCCACTGCCAGAGCACTTTGAATCTGGACAGCCTCCCAGTTAAGGATTCGCCTCATACTCCAGAGGTGTGATCTGAGGCACAAAACTGCGAAGGGACTTGAAGCATGGTCAGTGTCCTATCAAAACGTTTGACGATGCATCTCAATATATGACTAGTTATTTGTGCTTCTTATCTATTTAAAATTTTTACTTGTATGACTATGTGGATTCACTATGAACATGATGAAGTACGCACATAATTCGCATTTTAAAAGGTTAGCTTTAAAAACAGGAACAGGAAAACCCTCTTTGAGGGGTTGAGACTTGAGCAGAGATCAGCATGAAGTTTATTCTCACACTTTCTTCCTGCCACCGTATCTCATCCCTCAAGGGTCTCCTTACATCCTCTGCTGGAGACCCAGAGAGTCCTTGAAACCACTGAGCGAGGTCTCTCGGCACATGTAGGAGGGGAATTAGGAATGTGTGTGTGGGCAGGCAGAGTGGGCTCATAAAGGGAGGACAAATGAAGAACAGAGGAGGGGTTGAGGGGAGAGAACTGTAGTGGCAAGAGATCAGAAGGACCCACGTTCAAATCCCAATATTTCAAAGCTCCAGGATTTTACTACCTGGATGAAATTGACCTTGAGCTTCAGCTTCTCACTTGTAAAATGGGGATAACAATGCTCATTTGTTCAGAGCATTAACTAAGAGAATGTGCTTCAAGAAAGAAGTAAGACAGATGGTGGGAGGAAGGAAATATTAAAGGAGGGAGACAGGAGGCAGGGTTCAGGCCCACAGACATTGAGTACCTACTGTGTGCCCAAACTGTGCTAGGCAGGGGAAACAAAGAGAAATTTGCCTGAGTTGCTACCCTTCAGGGGGCCCACGGTTTACTGGGGAGACAAGAGACAAAAAGGGAGGGTCCTACAAACCACACATCCAAAAGGCTAGATACTGACAGGGGAGAGAGAGTGGAGGAGGATGGGGGAGGTGCTCTCCATCACTCCCAGAAGCTACAGCTGAGAATAAAGTTGCTTCTTCTGGGCGCTGGGTGGCAGCTGTCCTGCCAGGTGAGTGTCAGGGGCCCTCGGGGTGCCTTTTCAGCAGCTCTGGCTCCATTTAACTCTTCCAAAGGAATCCTTTCCAGCCCAAACAAGCAGGGAGCTCGCTAGGCCTGCAGACAGACACTCACACACACAGACACATTCACAGGAAACAGAGTGAACTGCTGGGCAGATTATTTTTGTTTTCCTCTCCCCACCACCACCGGGGCAATCAATGACATTCCTTCCCCTCCTAAACAAACACGCTTATGTACTGGAGGCTGCCAGGAAGTTGAGAAATCCCCCTTGGAACAGTACAAGCAGCCTCTCTCCACCTCCGGCCTGCTCCCTCCTTCCACTCCCGGGGAGGCTGCATGGGGGCCTCTCAGTATCAAAGCCTTGATGACTTTCTCCTCTTCCTCTGGCTGTTCCCAGAAAGTGGAGGGAGTGGGGGGGGAAGCTTGGGTCAGGTCTCTTTTTGGAATCACCGAGCCTCTGTGCCTCCCAAGCCCCTCTCACCTCCCTCCCGTCTCAATTCTTGAGAATGATTTTAAACGGGTTGGAGGGGGGGAGCGGAGAGGAGGATGGCGAGAGGTGACAGTGCCGGGGGAGAGGAGCGGTTTCCACAGGTCTGAGAAAATACAGAAGGAGCACAGTCAGGAGAGGGCTCAGAGGTAAAAATGGGGGTTTTGACAGTGACATTCCTTCCTTCAGAACACTCTTCTTAAAAATTAAGAAGGTATCCAGTATCCTTCCTAAAGCCACAGAATAGTTAAAAGAGAGCGAAGGGCCTAGGAATGGCACAAAAATACTTCCTTGTGTCTTAAACTTGGCTGCATTAACTTATTGCTCTAAAAGTAACATGTGCTTTCATGTTTGTTTAATGTTTGTGAGGCTGGATGATATCTCTGAAAAGTTAACTGGTCATTTTTTTTCACTCTGGTCTGTCCTTTTCTCTTGAGACCCTCCCCGATTTGAGCCACTGTCTGTGCTGTGGTCACTGCCTCAGGAAAGGGATGTGATGTTAGAAAGCAGAGAGGAGAGGAGGCACCTCCTGGCTTTTGAGTTTCAAAATCCTAAGTCCTTAGGAAAACCAAAACGACTCTTGGCCTAGTAGGCCACAGATTTGGGAGAAATATGGTGAGTGAGAGCAAGGCTTCTCACCTCAGATGAGAAAATGGATTTCCCAGTTCGTAGGGAGAGGGGAGACAAGGAGGTAAAACTGTAAAGGTGGATATTTTCACGGGGAGGAGATGGGGAGCTGTACCTGCTTCCAGAGCATGAGCCCTGGGGTAGGTGGCAAACCCCAAGGAGGTTCTCTGGGATGCAGGTGTAGAGGGGACCAGTGCACTCTTTTCTGGCAGAACTATATCACTGGGGAGGGAGCAAGACCCTAGAGAAGAAATTGCTACATGAAACGCCAAAGTGGACAGAGCCTCCAACAGGATTTCCTGTGCCAAATGAGGTCTGAGAAGAGCAGAAAGCTTCCTGTGCATCCGGGAGGGGCACGGATGCAACAGAGAGACCTGAAAGGAACCCAGGGATGGAATGGATTGGATTCAACCTGTGTGGACCATCGACTGAAGACCACAGGACAATGCATATCTCTTGGACCAATGACACTGACATTGACTCTTGTCTCTCAAAGCCTTAGAGCCAACTAAGGCTCCAGAACTTCATCACAACTCTGAGAGAAGGGGAGGGATACACACATTGTTGAGTTTTGTCCATGCTGGTGCTTGAAATAGGAAATAAGTTGAACCACAGAAAAACGTAGTTCCGTTTCTTACATCTGAGTCCTCCTGAGATGGTGGTGGACTGAGAGTCCTACTCACGTGCTTGCTCAGTGCTGGCAATTTTAATAGAGATTTAAACATTACTCAACATTTCTTGAGTACTTCTCTGCACTAGATCTTTTTGGGATAATAGATGAATAAAGATGGAACAGAATGTACTATAAGAGGTGCTCCAGGAGGGTTGCAAATGCAGTGTTACAGAAGCAGGAAGGCCTTGAGAAGGTCTCCCAAGCACTACAGACTCTGGGCAAGGTTTTTTGAGGTATGAGTGAGGGATTGAGGCACTTCTGATGGGACTGCCTTTGCGAGCAGAGTCTGAGAAACAAAGAATTGGTGGGAAGAATGGAGGTGGATATTGTAGGAATACAGGGACAGCACATAACCGTGTCCCCTCTCTGGCTCTGTGTTGGAGGAGATATGCTAATGGTGGATATTCCAGGTGGAGCGGTGGGCGTGAGTGGAGACCTGTTGGGTTTGTGGGAGGGATTTTTGGTGAGCAATTCTGCACAGACAGTAAGAAGTCATCAGGAAGAAAGATGAGGGCTGACTCCCCTGAAGCTCCCTGTCCTACTTGGCTGGGGAACCAAGTGAACTTCCCTTGGACTGGAATCAGCCCAGGTCTGTATATCTCTATCAGTGCCAAAGGCTTGGGGCTGATCTGGTCACCTGTTTGGCGTGTCTGGGTTTTCTCTCTTCTACTTATCCTCTGTGTCACTAGAAAACTGGCCTTTGCCCTTGGAAGACACCATCAAGAATATTCCCCTTCAGGTCTATGAAGACCAAATCCAAGTGGTCAGCAGGGGAGGGATTAAAGGACCTCCAGAAAGGTGCCTTGGTGTTCTTTTCTCAGAACCTACTGAGGGTTCTTCCTCTAAGGCTGCAGATATATGAGGCTGGGCTGAAGTTCCTGTGGCCCCTGAAATGACTTTTGGTGATGCCTGGATTAGCGTCAAATAGATAGAAGCAAATAGTGAGGTTATTCCCTTTTCAAGTAATTTTCCAGCCTTCAGATTCCATCAAGGAGAGTCTCAATTTGGTGCTCTTTAAGTGTCCTCCACACCTGCAAACTTGTAACTTTCTCTTGGAGCTCACAGCAGGCTAGAGTATCTATGAATTTCCCGATGTTGCTTTGTTTTTGTAAACCTTTTTGTGGTTACCTTCCTTTGTTTATGGCAGGAGACACTGGTTTTCTGTTTATGGTAGTCATATGGAGTTTCTTTTAAAATACATTTATTTAAGTTAAAATGTATTAAATTTAAAGGATAGCCAATAATTAGATGAACTACATAAATTATAGTATAGATAATACATAAATATGGTAAAAATTATAAAGTTGGTGACGGATGAATGAAGTTTGAGGAAACTCAGACTTAAAGTTTTCGTCCCAGTGAGAACCCTGCCTTCAGGGGTTTAATGGAAAGGTGCAATATATCTGCATTTGAGACTTGACTTTGTAAGGCCTCTTTGGGACTTATTAGCTAAATGACCTTGGGCTGATTTCAAAGCCTTGGTTTCTTTAGCCGTAAAATGAGAACGTACTGCTACCCGCCACCTGCCTTGCGGGGCTGCAGTAAGGATTAAATGATATAATACACACAGAGTAGAGGTTGAACACAGAACCTGCTGCACAGTAAACACCAAGGTGAGCAATGATGTTTTTTGTTGTTTTTAGAAAGCACTCTCTAAATGCTGAGATGCTATCTGACAGTCATTGGTCACTTACACAATGTGCGTGAATTTTACACTCTTTCCTCCCCGTGAGTTTTAAGAGCGGGAAGAGAAACCAAGAGGCCCTGGGTGTGGAGGAAAGTTGGAAATAAGGAAACAAATACTTCCTGACCATCTACTGTACTATTTTGCATCACTGTTCCTAATTCTCCATGCTTCTCTGTACCAGTACCTTTTGGCAAGAAACTCTATAATTTCTTCCATTAGAGGAGGAGTATACATACTCTGTCCTTAATTTTGGGCTTGGCCATTTGACTTGCTTTGGCCAACAGGATACCGGTAGACATGATGCAAATAGTGGCTTAACGTGAGCTTGTGTGCTTGGGCGTGTCCTCTTGCACCTCTGCACTTGCCACGCTGAGAATGTGCCCCAGCTAGCTTGCTGGTCCACGTGGAGCCAAGTCCATCCAGGCCCAGTCTAGGTCAGCCGATTCCCACCCAACCAGCGAGAGCAAGATTAACGGTTATTTTTTAAGCCACTGAGTTTTGGGGTGTTTTGTTAGGCATCATAGTTGTGGCACTGCTGTCATGCTGATGACCTGCTATGTACCAGCTTAGGTGCTTTGACTTAGGTAGGCTGTTTAATTTGATCCTCCAACATCCCCATTTACTAATGAGGAAACTGAGATTTCATAAGCCCTCCTGGTCCAAGATCACACAGAAAGGAAAGAGCTGAGCTTGGAGGCAGCCCTGTTCTGTCTGACTCCCAGAATGTCCCTTTCCATTACTTCATGAAAGAAAGGGGTGAGGGGGTGTGGAATGCAACATGACTGGTTTCACAGCTGGGCTTCAGGCAGGGCCCGTCTATAGTCATCCCTGAGACCACGCTGGCCAGTATCATAAACCTAGGGTTGTGACATCACGGGATGACTCAGGCAGGAGGTGGCAGGACAGGGAAGCCCTGGTGAAGGGCTGGTCAGTTATAAACCTCAGTCTAAATAGGGACAGGGCGGGAACATTAGTAGACAGGGCTGGGCCACAGAATTGGGTGGTTTGGGTCAAATATGACTTGAAATTTATTTTGGAAAATATTTTCCAAAGTGTCTCACTGAGCCTTGTGGGAATGAAAAAATCAATTGGGGAAAGCCAAGAGGGAACGCTGACAAGGTTGGGAAGGCATGGCCAGCAGGGCTTGACTGCATAAAATTCAGGGCATCAGATGTTCCTGGGGGCAAACTCTGGCTATGGATCTCTTCCTCCAGTTCCCCTGCCCTGTGAATTGTCCTTGTCATACAGCAGACTCAATCCCACATCTCTCTATTCTTCAGTGATTACAGTAACAGCCAACATTTACTGAGCTTGTAGTAAGTGCCAGACACTGTTCTGAGCACTTTACACCTTTATTTACCCTCTCAATCCTCAGGACAACCTGAAGTGGAAGATATTCCCATTATCCCCATTTTACAAATGAAGGGGAAAACAGAGGCTCAGAGGAGTGAAGTGAAAAAAACCCAGACTCACAAAGCTATTAAGAAACAGCGCTGGGATTCGAACTCCAGAGAGTACAGTCTGAATCACTTTGCTGTGAGTTCTTTGCACAGCATTGTAAAGATCTGATCCTATCACGAAATGAGATAATGCATGTTAAGCACTTAGCTCATTGCCTAACATTAGAGGACAAGCATATTATAATACCAAGTACTACTACACTGATATGAATCTATTTTATTACTTTATAATGGCTTCTTCCATAGTTCTCCTTAGGGAGGGAGTTTTTGAGGGGAAAATACTTTGGTATCTGATTGGGATAGAAAAGAGCCTCCCAAGGACATGGGTCCAGCTGGAGCCAGGGCCTTATGGGTGGCAGGGAATGCCCGGCAAAGGAAGATGAGAAGAAATGGGAGATTTTGGTGAACTTGGAGGGGGCTGAGGAGCGGAGATGGGAGAGCAAGGAAGGCCAACAGGATGGAGGAAGGCTGTGTTTTGTGAGATGAGACTCCTCCCTGGGACCTGACTAAGGAGGTCAGCGAGTCCACTAAGCATACCGTCCTTGATGGGAGATTACTGTTTGTGATGGGAACAGGAGAAGCAGCTGAACGTATGCTAGAGTCGATGTGTTGGAAGACCATAGCCATGGGGGAGCCAGTGCCCCAAAGGCTGTGGGTTCTGGAGAAGATGAGCCCACCGGGATTAGCAACGTCTGAGGGAGGCCGAGGAATTTTCCTTGGCTCCTAAAGGGTCAGGAGGTCTCCAGCTGACAGCTTCTGGGTGAAGTTGTTGTTACCTGTGCCATTGTTAACATGCCCTTCTCTCTCCATAGAATGCACGCTCTGGGAGGGCAGGGCTGGCTCTGCTTATTCATCTCGGCTTCCCAGGGCCAGCTCGGTCCTTGGAACTCAGCAGGCTTTTGACACATGGCTCTTGAGCGAATGAATGAAAGTCTCTGAACTAAGGATCACTGGTGCCTGCTCGCATGAATGCCAACTCAGTCATTCTTGACACCTCATCACAAGAAGGTGCTTTGGATGGTTCAGTTTGTTCATATCTGAAGTCATGGAACTGCTTGCCCTGACCTGCTCCGTGCTCCCCTAACTGCCACTGATGCCAACCCAACTCCATCTCTGGGCTCATTTTTTAGGCTTGAATTTGAGCATCATATTGTATGGGTTTTGTTGCTGCCATTTTCTCCTCCTTCCTTGGACTGACATTAGAGCAGTGGTTCTCACCTGGGGAAAATTTTCTTCTTTAGTAAACATTTGGCAATATCCAGACACACTTGTCACAACTAGGGAGATTGCTACTGGCATCTAGTGGGTAGAGGCCAGGGATGCTTCCAAACATCCTACAATGCATAGCACAGTCCCCCTTCTTCCCCCTTCTTTGTCTGCTTGATCTGCTATATAACTACCATAGACTGGGTGGCTTAAGCAGCAGACATTTATTTCTCACAGTTCTGAAAGCTGGGAAGTCCAAGATCAAATCTGCTGGCAGATTTGATTCCTGAGAGTCTTTTTCCTGGCTTGTAGACAGCCGCCTTCTCACTGGCTGTCTCACTGGTGCTCACGTGGCTATTCCTAGGTGAGTGAGTGCAGAAAGATAGAGAAATCTCTCTCTCTCTCTCTCTCTCTCTCTCTCATGCTTCCTCTTCTTATAAGGGCACTAATCCCATCATGAGGGTCCCACCCTCTTGACCTCATCTAAACCTAATTATCTCACAAAGCCCCTACTTGCAAATACCATCATATTGGAGGTTAGGGCTTCAACATATGAATTTTGGGGAGACACAAACATTCAGCCCATAACACATCCCAAACAAAGAGTTAACCAGTCTAAAGGTTAACATGCTGAGGATGAGAGATTCTGCATTAGAATATCATGGTTAAGAGCATACTTATTGGAATGTAAAAGAACTGGTTTGGCTCCTGACTCTGCCACTTACTTTAAGATAGAGATGAAAACTCTACCTTCAGGGTCATCAAGAGGATCAAACTGAGTCTGAGCAACAACTGGCTCCTGCCTTCTCCTTCCCCGAGTCCCCAACCCAGCACATACACTCAGTGTAGAACAGATAGCCAGATTCTCCATGGCCCAGGGACAGCTCGAATTCAGGTGTTTCAAGGGCCACGTGTTATTAGTTCAGAGGCCAAGCCTAGGGAAGCTAGTTCTCTGTCCCGTGAGCCATGGCATGCTTCAGCCCTTCCATGCACCCAAGTCTGCGATGTGAGCACTTTTGCTGGAAGTGACTTTAACTTTAAAAAAGTTATTTTTTTATTTAATTTTCTTACACTCTTGGGGGTTAGTTTATGGAGCATAACAAAAGTGTGAATGCAAGTGATATACGCAACTAGGCAAATTGATATTTATACAAAAAATTTGGTTTTACTAAAGGAAATACTTTTTGGGTGGGGGTCGTGGGAACAGGCAGCTCTATTCTAAGAAGCAGAAGTTCAGTCTCACAGAATTTATGCTACAAAAATTTATTGCGGGCTTCCCTGATGGCGCAGTGGTTGAGAATCTGCCTGCCGATGCAGGGGACACGGGTTCGAGCCCTGGTCTGGGAAGATCCCACGTGCCGCGGAGCAGCTGGGCCCGTGAGCCACGACTACTGAGCCTGCGCGTCTGGAGCCTGTGCTCCGCAACAAGAGAGGCCGCGACAGTGAGAGGCCCGCGCACCGCGATGAAGAGTGGCCCCCGCTCGCCACGGCTGGAGAAAGCCCTCGCACAGAAACGAAGACCCAACACAGCCAAAAATAAATAAATAAATTAAAAAAAAAATTTATTGCACATTGATAGAACGTCAGAGACCATCTCGCCAAACCCCCTCATTTTACATTTGAGAGACTGAGGCCCGAAACGGAGGAGAAACTTCCTCAGGGTCACACCCAGGTTACCGACAGAGAAGAATTAGAACCGAAGGTTCCTGACACCCTGTCCAGACTGGTTCCACCCCACAGTGGTGTCTCTTTCCAAAGGGAGTCCCTATCAGGTTAGATGCCAAGGAATAGATGAATACCCCCTAAGTTTTCAGTTCAAGCTTCACACTAACGAAGAATTTGATTTTCAGAACCTTCTCCTGCAATGGGGTTTTTTCCCCTCTTGGTCAGGAGGCAATATTGAAGCAATTCCCTCTGTGGGTGCCTTGCTCCACACGTAAACACATGTCTACCATACACACACAGGCACACACATTTGTCATTCCTTCCCAGAATGACTTAATGATTTCCATGTAACCAATATGTTGCAGCTGTTGGCTTTCTTCAGGCTGAAGCACTCAGAAAATCATCAGTTATCAAGTTGCCTTCCCGCCACTGATTTTCCCAGCCCGGATACATTTCCCCCTCTTTCTTTTTTTTTTTTTTTTAAAAAAAAGGTAAGAAAGCAAGTTAAGAAAAAAAATATTGGGACCCTCCTTCCAACCGAACCCAGAGTTAGCATCCCTCGAGGGTCTGCAGGGACCAGGCTGATACTATATTTTGGGGGGAGGCTTCCAATGGGAACAATTTTAGTTTGCCCATAGATGGAAGACAGCTTCCAATCAGGAGACACGGGAGGTGAAAGGTTGGGGTTGGGGAGGTGGGAAGAGTGCTTGGAGAAGACAGTGAGTCTAGTGAATGTGGTTAGAAAGTCTTGGGTGCAAATGCTGACTCTTTTACTAGCTTTGTGACCTTGAGAAAATTGCTCATCATCTCTGAGCCTTAATTTTTAAATCTGCAAATCCTGTGCTCACTGGGTTACTGAGGAATAGAGTGAGTGTTCCCTGCTTCCTTGTCTGCCCTCCTTGATCTCTGGTCCACGGAATGTAACAAGTGATACTGGTTTCATGAACCAGGACACTGAACCATCAGGAGGTTTTCTGAAAGATCATAATGCAGAATGCCCTTTCGTTTGCATTTCCTTGTGCGGAGTCTCCCTGTGACTTGCCCAGCATGTGCTCATCCTGGGGAGGATGAGGAGTGTGACAGCAGCAGAATGTTTATTGAGCCTTTACCACGGGCTGAGCATTAAATCTACATCATCTCCTTTAATCCTCTCAAGAGCCTATGAGGCGGGTTCTATTATGTCCCCATTTTACCGATGAGCAAACCAGACTTCCTTAGTCTAGAGTCAGAAAACAAGCACATGGAAGTGATAGGGGATCAATATTCAGCTTTTAACATTCAGAGGAATTTCTGAGTCTGTTATAGGATCATAGTATCAAGTAAAAACAGACTTTTCTAAATTCTTTTTGATGTTATTGACAGATGGGGGATGGGATGTAGATTTTCTTTTAAGGGATAGAGTGGGTTATCTCTTCTGCTCTTTAGGCTGAACCACGAGGCGAATGCCCACAGGAGGAAGACACGATATTGGGATGTCCATGCCAGAGAGAATGAAGAACTAAGTCGGGCTTCCCTGGTGGCGCAGTGGTTGAGAATCTGCCTGCCAATGCAGGGGACACGGGTTCGAGTCCTGGTCTGGGAAGATCCCACATGCCGCGGAGCAACTAGGCCCGTGAGCCACAATTACTGAGCCTGTGCTCCGCAACAAGAGAGGCCGCGACAATGAGAGGCCCGCACACTGCAATGAAGAGTGGCCCTCACTTGCTGCAACTAGAGAAAGCCCTCGCCACAGAAACGAAGACCCAACACAGCCATAAATAAATAAATAAATAAATAAATAAAATAATTTTTTAAAAAAAGAACTAAGTCACCTTCCCCACCTCAGGGGACTGGGGGAAGAAGACAGGGAGAGAGAGATGCAGATGGAGGGGCCAGTGAGAAGTGGGGTTTTCCAACATCACCTCTGAGCTGAAGTGTCGGGACAGGGGACCTTGCTGGGTTGAGGAGAAAGCTGATGAAGAGGGGGGGCTTCTGTCGCATTCTCACGTGGGATTCTGGGCACAGACCCCCTTGCAGGTGCCCTCCCCCACGCTCTGTCAGTCTCAGCCTGAGAAAGCCTGAGTTTGCTCTCTGGAGCCCTCCTCAAGTCTCAAGTGACATGGAAAGGAACCAGAGGCTTCTGTGAGTACTGAGGGGGATTTAGAAGTTAGTGGAGATTCAGGGCAGGGCTGTTGCTGAGGAAGGTTGCTGCCATCAGGCCAAGTGAGCTTTCGGCCAGGGACCACTCACATGTAGGCTTCCCAGACTGGAAACCACACAAGAGCCCAGGCAGACCTCAGGGGCTGGAAGTGCCAGCGAGAGTGAGGTGGAGCTTGGTCAGCAAGGGTGGTGGGCCATGCTCCCAGGGGGCCTTGCCTGTGCTCAGAGAACAGATGGCCGGAGTAATGCTCCAGTGTCATCAGCTGAACACCCAAGACAAGATCAGGCTGACTACTCCTCAACGGCTGCCAGCCAAACACAGCCAAAGTCAGACCCATAGGCCCCTGGTGGAGACCAGCCAAGGACCACTAGGAGGCCAGGAGACCTCCACCCTTCTCTCCTTGCCACCCCCAGTGCCCCAAAGACACAGCTGGCCGCTATAAACCCAGACACCACCTTGGGGAGGAGAAGGGGGGAAGAGTGAAAATTGGAAAGACTAAGTGTTTCTCTAAAGGGATCAAGTCATCCCAAAGAGACAACTTCACCCAGCTCTGCTGGAGAGTTAGAACTGGGATAGACTGAATTTCTAAACTGAAAAGAGACTGTTCAAACCACAAGAGGCCGAGATATCATTAATTGGTTTGTCCAAGTTTCTCCACCAACTGTGGGGTGAGGATGCTTATGAAATTCTAGAAAATAAAGCAATGACATTTTCTTTGCACATCTGAGTGTAGGTGTAAGCCTGACTCCCTGATACATAACTGTTATAACATGTGCATAATAAATCCCTGTGAACAAATGGATACAAGCATGAATACATGAGAGAATGTAGGATTGATTGTAAGGCTGTTTCTTAGTTCCTGCTAAATACCTGTATTATACTGTCTTCTTCTAAGACAAAGGGTCTTAGAAGCAAAAAACAAAACATACCCAACCAGAATACAAATGATTTGTATTAGAAAACAGAATGCACTAGAACATTAGCCAACATGTAACATGAGATAGTAGACTAATAGTGATATTACATATGGATTAAGTGCACAGTCAGTAATAGATAGGTACTATATTTTGTGGCAGTTTCTGACAACTTCCTCCTTAAGTTCATACTAATTTCAGAGTCCACTCACAGTCCTCTGTGATCCCAAGCAACACAGCTCAGTGGGGAAGTAGGAAAAAAAGTGTCAGGGTCTCCTTAGAACTTAGTCCTATGTCTGTGTCAGGGACAAGGGTGGGTGTTAGAAACTAGGGGTATGTACAAAGATGAGAGCATAATTTCCCCTGCAGGAACCATAAGAAGCAACACAGGGGACATTGAGCTGGACCTTGAAGAGTGAGCTGTTGTCCCTCTGAAGGAGAAGGTAGAGAAGGTACAGGGAACAGCATGTACAAACAGGAGTACGAGGAAGCACAGTATATTCAGTGATAGTAACACTTGGCGATATCCAGGAGGACAGACCCAACTAATAATGCCAGTTATTACACAAACAGTGTTCACAAATCATGCGCTTTACCCATCCTATTTTGATTATGAGTCTGCAAGGTAGATACTATTATTCCCAGTCTATAGATGAGGAAACTGGGACATGAGAAGTAACCTGTTCAAGGCCACACAGCTAGGATGTGATGGAACCAGGAATCAAATCTAAGCAGTATGTCACACTATGGTAGCCATCACTCCAAATTACCTTATTTAATCCTTACAGTGATGCTCTCAACTGTAGGTAGTGGTATCATAGAGGCACAGAAAGGTTAGTTAATATGCCGAAGATCACACAGCTTGGAAGTGGAGGAACAGTGATTCTAACTCAGGCAGATTCCAGAGCCCACTCCTAACCCTGTACCCTGCAGCCTCCAGGGCACGGACAGTACTGTACTGAAATTGCCCGTTTATAGCTGATTCCCCCTTTAGGCCTTGGGTTACTTCAGGGCAGGGATCATGCATAATTGTTTAACCATTGAATCTCCAGCATCAGCACAGTGTCCGGCATATAGCAAGAGTCCCACCCATAGAGCATATGCTGTTTTAAGCATTAAGAGACAGTACAGTAAAGTTACCAGGAGCCCAAACTCCAGAGTCAGCCTCTCCAGGGTCAAACCCCAGCTCAGCCACTTCCAGCTCTGTAATCTTGGGCAAGTTCCTTCATCTTAGTATGTCTCGGTTTCTTTATCACTAAAATGGTGATAACAGTACCAACTTCATTGGCTTGCTGTATGAACTGAATTAGTACAAAGCACTTAGATGAAACTCTCATATATAATTCATTATTTTTAAAATAAATTTATTTATTTATTTATTTTTGGATGCATTGGGTCTTCGTTGCTGTGCGCGGGCTTTCTCTAGTTGCGGCGAGCGGGGGCTACCCTTCATTGCCGTGCACATGCTTCTGATTGTGGTGGCTTCTCCTGTTGCGGCGCATGGGCTCCAGGCACATGGGCTTCAGTAGTTGTGGCTCGCAGACTCAGTAGTTGTGGCGCATGGGCTTAGTTGCTCCATGGCATGTGGGATCCTCCTGGACCAGGGTTCGAACCCGTGTCCCCTGCATTGGCAGGTGGATTCTTAACCACTGCGCCACCAGGGAAGTCCTATAATTCATTTTTTTAAAACATCTTTATTGGAGTATAACTATAATTCATTTTTAATAAGTTTTTGTTAGCATTCTTGCCACCACCCAGTCCCTTGGGTCTAACTAAAATGACAGACAGATCTGTAGTTCCAACAAGTTTCAGGCTGAAGAGTACAGGAGAAATTCAGCAATCCTGGACATATGTGATGACAGTCAACACAGACATCTGGCTTGAAATTGCCTTTAGAATGCTCATTACTGGGTTCTGGATCCCACTTATCTCTGTATTACATGCATCTGTCTTACTGTACCATATGCTGCTTGAGGGTATGGCTTAGGGGAATGATGCAGGTTTAAAATTTTTTCTCTGCCATGTAGTAATGGAGTAACTTCAGGTGAGTTTCCTAAATCTCAGCTGTGTCTGCAGTGAAGTAGGGATTATATAACAGAGCCTATGCCAGAGGTGCAAATTCAGGGGAATAACCTAAGTATTTGGCATTGTGCAGGCACAGAGCAGACCTTCAACAAATGTTTGCCCTCCCCTCCCCTCACCAGCTCGGTTTTTGCATCTTATTCATTGCTGAATCTCCCACAATGCCTTGCAGAGAGTAAGTGCTTCACACAATGCTTGATGAGTGCTTGAAGGAAAGCTTGTTAAATGCCCTGGGATGGATTGAGGACATTAAAGAGGGATGCGGGGTACAGAGGAACAAGGGAGAGTGAGTGGGGAGCCAGGAGGGGACCCTTCCATTTTTACTGTAAACATAGTCCAAGCCAAGGCAGAGGGGGCAGAGAGGAAGGCAGTCTGGGAGGCCCCCAGAGTGCGGGAGAAACCAGAGGAAGGTGGTGGGTGAGAAGTGAGTGGGGGCCCCTGGGCCCTGGCAGGTGGGCAAGGAGCTGAGCTACCAGCGCCTGTGAAGCAAGTGTGGGAGAGCAGGGCTGCAGAGCAAGCTTGCATGTATGAGAGGGAGGGGGCCCTGCTCTGCTGTAGGCTGGGGCTCTGGGGACAGTCTGGCCCTGCTCTGGCAGGTCAGAAGCCAGGCAGCTGACATCCCTTCTGTAATTACAAAAATACACATGTCTCATGCTTGTCAAGGGCTTTGTAATTCACACAGCCTGCGGGATGACTATGGAGTTGCCCATCTGATCCACGTGGTATCATGATCAACAGATGCCATTACCCCCATGCGAGGAGGTTCAGGGTGCCAATGGGACTTCTGATGAACACACAGTAAGGGTGTGTACAGAGATGAGGGCACAATTAATTTCCCCTGTGGCTACAGGGGACGTTGAGCTGCATCTTGAAGAAAGATGTGCTTATCTGAGGGAGAAGGCAGAGAAGGACATTTCAGGCACAGGGAATAGAATATGCAAAGGGATGGGAGCCTGAGGAAGCAAGGGGGATTCGGTGATAGTAACAGTAACTACTGCTAACATACTGAGAGCATACACGTGCCAGGCACTGTTCAGAGGGTATCACACGCTGAACTCAACAACACATTCCAGGAAATGCTATTGGGATCTCCATTTTACAGGTGAGAAAACAGGCACAGAAAGTTTAAGTGATTTCCTTATGGTCACAATGATTATAAGTGGTGGAGCCAGGACTGGAAGACACTCAAGACTGGCGGATAGTGTGATCAAGGTGTGAAGGGCTAGGCAGTTAGGGATGAACCATATGGCTAGAGAGGTGGAGTGCGGCCAGATGGTAAGGAGGTGAAGGTACCTGGATTCTATCCTGTAGGCAATGGGGACCCACTGATGGTCTAAGCTGGGGAGTGTGGCACAGGGCAGAGGGTGAACCGGAGAGAATGAGGTCTTTGATGGTGTGCTGCGGAGATGGCCAGACCCTTTGTTCTTACATGTGGGCCAGACTGCTCTCCATCTGCATAATCATCACCCATCCTGGAGCTCAAGTTCATCATCAGGACATGGGCTGTACCATTTCACAAGCTTTTCCTGGGAGACAAAAACTCCACATGGCCCTACAGCATGCCTGTGGCACCTCCTGCACCACATTCTGTGTGCCCAGTGCCTGCGTTTCAGCTCTTTCTATATTCCTTGGATTGCTAGACATTCTTTACTTTTGTATTCAACACGCTAGCTAGGATTCCTTATTTCCCTAGGAAGACAGGCTAGTCTTAGAGGCCTTGAAAAGGTATTTCAGAAATCCTCAGTGGAAAGCTCTTCCACTAGGTATAACTCTAGACAAATGTCCTGCCTTGCTTTGTTCCTCATGTAAGTGTGGGCTGACCCTGCGAGGCAAGCACAGTGGTAAATCAATTGACATGCCCTCGGGTCCCCAGCTGTGTGACCTTAGCCAGTTATTGTACCTTTCTGGGATGTACCCAAGAAATAGGAGGCTCTACTAGACAATACAGAATATATATATATATATACTCCTCTCCAGCAAACAATGTTTGCTGTTTCCAGAACTTTACTTTTAAGTGTTTGATTTCATTCACTTGTTCAGCATATATTTGTATGGCCAGGCACTGCGCTAGGTGCTAGGGACATATTGGTACAAGACAGAGAGAGAGCCCTTGCTGTCATTCTGGCTGATTATTTACAGTAATTGATTCCATCTAACAACATCCATGTGCTGAGCACCTATTACCTGCCTGACCTCCTGGTAGAGCCTATGAGAGACACTGAGAAGGTTAAGATATGGTACCTGCTGTAAAGGAGCTTTTTATTCAAATCTACCCCCTTAAGGGGAGACTTCAGCCAGCTGATGTGGACAGGAGGATTTCTTAAAATGTGCTCCTTTTATCCTTTGCCTGTAACTACAATCAGGTAAGCAGCCATGCCAGACCCTGTTTCTTTGTAGGATTGCTTCCAGGTCAATCCACCTCTGAGAAATGCCCCAGAGGCACTAGTTGTGAAACGGGCAAGGCTCAGTGTGCCCACAAGGTGGCGGCATTTTAGCACATTCCCAACTGCTGGGGTTATTGGGAAACAGTGCCTTCTGTTGGCAAGGAGGGAAGAGACCACTTCGTCTCTTATAGGGGCTGACAGAACATCTCCAGTGTTCTGTCAAGGTACTGACCTGGAAAGTCCTGAGGCCAGGGATGAGGGGAGAGGGTGATGATGCTGGACAAAGGAAAATGGTGCTAAATGTTGCCTTATCCAATCCAACAAACCTTTCTGGATGCCCTCCCTGAGTTCCCCTGACCCCAAGTCTGTGTCTGAAGATCTTCTTTGGGTCCCTCTACCTGAGCACCTGCCACATTGAATCTGCATCACTGATTTACCATTTCTTTCTCTTTCGTACAGCTGGGACCATATCCATTTCCTCTTGGAACCCCTGGTGTCTACACAAAATGTGGCCCAGAGTGAGGATTAAAGTTCTTTGTTGAATGAATGAAGCTTATTCTAAGCAAGAACTTAAAACAGACTCTCACTTGAGTACCGTAAGCCTGGTGAGGGCATCTCAGGCCACTAATAGCCTTGTCTTCAAAGATGGAAACTGCAAGATGGGAGACCAAGAGATGCAGTCCAAGATACCCTAATGGGAGTCGTTGGAGGAATGACCAGGATCCACTTTACATCTACTTCTGCCCAAAAGATGTCAGCATCTCTTGTCCACATCAGCCAGAGAATCAAGGTGGAGACGATGGAAAATCCAGATCTGGCTGAGTCTGGTGCCCACTGGAGAAAACTTTGGCCTTTAATCTGGGTTTTCACCTTGCATCCGTCTCTGACGGGGGAGGGGGCATGAATTTTGGTTCTGTGAGGGCGGGTCCACCAGTTGGAACAAGCAGCTTCAACCTGCTTCCCTGTCTCCTTCCAGCCAGGCCTTTCCACCTCTGCGGCTGGAGTTCCAGCAAAGAGGAAAGCAGTCAGAGGCACTCTGAAGGGCCCAACCTCCTTGCATTCCAGCCCTGGCCAAAGCCAGCCCAGGAACAAGTGGAGAGCCTCTCTTGGAGGAAGTGATTCAGAAACCGCGATGGCCTGGCGGCCCGCCGTGACTCACAGCACATCAATGGGGGAATTGTCTGTGGAGGCTGAGAATACCAAAGCTCTTTTCTTTCCTTCCTTTCTCCTTTTTTTTTTCTTTTTTTCCCTCCCCTTGGCGGCATTGCACAACACCAGAGCTGCCCAGAAACATGTGTTTCTCATCACTGGCTCCAACAGCACAGGGGAGAAAACAAGACTGAGAGGGAAGAGACCACAGGGGAACTGCAGCGGTTAAAGTGGGGTGGGGGGCTTCTCTTTCACCGCACCCGAGTCCTATTTCACCTTCCCCATCAACACCAGCATGCTCAAAGAGCATCTGGAATGGCAGAGAAGAGAATTTTGGATCTGGGAGAAAACTTAAGAGTCTGTCTCTTCTAACATCATTGTCTACAGGTGAGGAAACTGAGGCCCCGAGAAGACAAGTGAGTGGCTCGCCAAATACCCTGCAGCCACATTATATCCTGCGTCTTGCCGCAGCAACTGCACTTTCCTGTACCCAAATCAGGAAATGTCGTTTGACAAGGATGATTTTCTTTTTTTTCATGAATACTGAAAAATGAGAAGTCGTATGAAGTTCCATTATAAATCTATCAATTGTCCCTTTCCCCTTATCTACCAGTCTTGGGAAACTGGTCTGCACAAGGTCACTTGTGAGGTCGTCTGCAAGTTCTACAGGCCTTTTTGCAGTCCTCATCTGACTGGCCAACTCTGTAGCATGTGACACTGGTGCCCACTGGCTTCTAGGTAGCAGCCCTTTGTTTTCCCTTCCTACCTCTGCAGCTTCCTCTTTTCAGCATCTTTTGCCTGTCCCCCCTCAACTGGCTCTCAAATGTCCAAGGTGCACAGAGCTCTGTCCTAGGCCCTCTTCTCTTTTTATTCATATCAATGTTCATAGTTTTAGCAACTACCAATTAGCTGATGACTCCCAGATCTTATCTACAGCCGGCTCACATTTTCTTAGCTACAGAGGTGTATATGTGGCTGCATTCTCAGCACCTTCTTTGGATGCCCCAAACTGATCTCACCATTTTCCTCCAAAGCTCTTTGACTACTTTGATTTTATTGCCAAGCAACTATGGGACCAGTACAGTTAGTGTTTTGAAGCATGAGCTTTGGAATCTGATAGGTCTGGGCTTGACTCGCAGATATGCCACTTAACTAGCTAAGGGGCCTTGGCCAAGTTGCTTAACCTTCCAATTTCCTCATCTGTAAAATGGGCATAATAAAAATACCTACTTCATAAGGCTGTCATTAAGAGGAAATGAGTTAATAGCATTAGCACAATGCCTGGCACATAGTAAATGCTATAAGTGTTGAGCTGTTATTTTCATAATGCATCTCAGCATCCTTCCATTGAACCACACTGAATTCTAACCATTTCTTAAAGACAACTGGGCCTTTTACGATTCCAGGCCATTCTCCTGGTTTAGGATGCTCTTTATACTCTGCTCTGAGGCAAACTCTGACTCACCCTTCAGATGGAGTCCAACTGTCATCGTCTTAATAGGAAGTTAACAGCTCCTTCCTTTGTTCTTATAGAGTACTTCGTTTCTACCACTGCCATAGCAATTATTACACTGAGTCCTAATTACCTATGTCTCGCGCCATCTCTCACTGCTTCTCCCATAACACTACTCCAATGGCAGACAACTGCCCCGAATAGTCCTGTTCTTGCACATCGTGATGCCTTTCCATATGCTGCTCACTCCGCTTGGAAGGCCTTTCTTTTCAGGGTATGTCATCCTCTAAGAAGATACTTCCTCTGGAAAACTTTCCTGGAAGCCTGAGGCTGGGTTAGCTGTGCTTTCTTTGTGCCTCCATAGTGCCTTCAATGAATTTCCATGATACAACTCACTGTATTCCATTTTTAACGCCAAATTATCTGTCATCTTCATTACACTTTACTGTGTCTTACCCATAACAAATATTCATTGATTATGTGCTATGTACCAGGAACTGTGCTTGGTACTAAAACCGCATGAGTGGATGAATGAATCTTCTGTTTCAATGTCTATTCTCTCCCTAGACTGTGAGCTTCTTGGTGGTACACTGAAGATGCTGAATGAATGAATAAAATGAGAGGAGATGGGAACTGTTGAGGCAAAGATCCACCAATGGTTATGGGTTAGGCATTAAAGAATGGCTTGATCTTATAGTAAGTTCATCCCACCTACATTTAATGAGGGCCTACTATATCCCATGCACCGTGCTAGGTAATGGAGCTATAACTGAACAAGATTCCTCACAGTCTAATGGGGAAGAGAGACAAAGAAAACCAAACCATATGGGGTAGCTTGGTCACTGCCATGACGGTGTCTGCAGAGGGAGACTGACAGTAGGGTCAGCTTCCTGGGTGTTGGACCTTGGCAGTGACACAGAGCCTCACACTCAGAAGGGCCTCACTTGGTTTAATTCTCTTCTTGTTGCCATCTTGAAATTCTTAACAAGTTGAACTTTTGAACTTGTGTTTTGTAAGTGATGACTGATGGGACAGTGGAGCATATGTGTGAGGAAAGGAGATATGTGCAATATGTACACCCACTGCCGTCCCTTGCTGTCCCAAATGCAAACAGCCTCCCTGATGCCCCATGAGCACAGAATCCCAGTGGGCCTCTGATGTGTGGGAATTCAGTGGGACTCAAAGTGAGCACAGGTAAGTGTGTTACATCTACAGCTAAGTAAGCAGTGAGTGCTGACAGCCCTGAGAGGCCATGCTTTCTGTTTGAACAAGAACTTGACTTGCTTCAAAGGCAGAAAGAAGGCAATGATGTTCTAAGAAAAACAAACAACCAAGAAACCCTCTTATATTCTTTCTCACTAGTCAACAACTTATGCTGAAAATGATGACACAGAGGAAAGGGAAAGATAAGGTAACCCGTAGTTCCTTCTTCTAGTCCTTTCTTACTCATCAGTAAGCCGAAAGTAGAGAATGCATGCATATCAAGAAGTGAAATAAAACAGCTAAGTTAGTTTTCAACTGCATTTCCACTATTCTTGTGAGAAGGAAATACATATGCATGTATGAGCTATGAAATAAGAATTGTGTAATTTCATTGATTCTGCATATGAGTCAAAGTTGCATTTAAAGTTGGCATTATACAGGACTTTCCTGGTGGCACAGTGGTTAAGAATACGCCTGCCAATGCAGGGGACATGGGTTCGAGCCCTAGTCTGCGAAGATCCCACGTGCTGCAGAGCAACTAAACCTGTGCGCCACAACTACTGAGCCTGCGCTCTAGAGCCCGCGAGCCACAACTACTGAGCCCGCATGCCACAACTACTGAAGCCCGTGCGCCTAGAGCCCGTGCTCCACAACAAGAGAAGCCACCAAGATGAGAAGCCCGCGCACTGCAATGAAGAGTAGCCCAGGCTCGCCGCCAACTAGAGAAAGCCCGTGCACAGCAACAAAGACCCAATACGGCCAAAAATAAAATAAATAAAATAAATACATTTATTAAAAAAATAGTTCTTAAAAAAAATAAAGTTGGCATTATACAATATAAAAGTAAATGGTAAGATTCATTCTAATAAAATTGTATTTATTTAATTTTTGTACTTAGAATGATATTAAGTAGCAAATAAAAAAACACCATGACAAGTTGAGGAACAGATGGTAGAAGAAAGGAAAATGCTTTCTATTTTAGTACCTATAAGAGCACTCACTTTTTCTCTGCATTTCGAACAAGGGACCCTGCAAATTACGTAGCAGGCCCTCAATGTGAGAGAGGGAAGTGTTTGAATTTTAGACTTGAGTAGCAGAGATGAAAAGTATCTCAGTGGTCCCTTGGCCAAGGCTTCCCTGTTTACCACCTGCCATATTGCATGTGAAGAAGCTGAGAACTAGAGGGGGTCTCAAGGTCACTCAAGACACAAGTGGATAAGCCAAGACTGGAACCCAGGTTGCCTGACCCCATTCCTTCTTAGTCCAGACACATAATATGTGCTCTCCCTTCTGTTAAGAATCCCACTTTAGGGCCTGGAAATAAGCTACTCCTTTGCAAGTTAAACCATCCAACGGGTACATGAGGGATGATATGCAAAGTGATACGGTTTCCATCCAAGGCCAGGGAGGCATGACCAGCACTAGGTTAAAAGTAATACATTGTATTCAGGGGAAAATCAAGTAGTCAGCTGTTTGGTCCTTATCTTTCTTGACTTAGCAGCAGTATTTAATCCGTTCCTCTTCCTTCAAACACTCGCTTAGCTCGGCCTCCTATGTTCCACTTCCCTTTGTCTCCATTGCAGGTTCCTCCCCACCTTCCTGACTTTGTAACATTCGAGGGCCCCAGGAGTCAGTTCTCCAATCTCTTCTCTTCTTCTGTCCATGCTCATTCCTGTAGTGATCTCATCTAGTCTAATGACCCCTAACAACCATCTACATGCTGATGACTCACCTATTTATATTTCTAGCCCTGACCTCTCCCTGAATTCCTTCTAACATATCCAGCTGTCTACTCAACATCTCCACTCTGATGTCTGATAGGAATCACATGTTTAAAATCCAAACCTGAGCCCTTGAATATCCTCCCGACCCCAGCTGCTCCCTGCCTTGGTTAATGGCAGCTCAGTCCCTCCAGTCTCTCAGGTCAAAACCTTAGAGTTGTCCTGATTCCTTTTTCTCTTTCACACTGCACATCCAATCCATGGGCAAATCCTAAAGGCTCTGCCTTCAAAATATATCAGAATCTGATCATTTTCCACCCTATCACTGCTTTGCCTTTGTCCACATCACTGTCATCACTCACCTGGATCCTTCTCATAACCTCTAAACTGGCCTCCCCATTTTGGCCCACATCTCTCTTTGAGCCAGAATGATTTCCTTAAACCGTAAGTCAGATCGTGTTGCCCCTCTGCTCAGAATCTCTCGATGGTTTCTCATCTTCCTCTGCAAAGCAGCGCGCAAACCTTACAAGGACCACACAGCCTTATAGCGTCCAGTCCCGGGCCTCTTTGACCTCAGCTCTCACATGTGCCCCTTGCTTCCTTGCTCTGTTCCATCCACGTGGCCTCCTTGCTCTTCCTCCAAGTCTCCAGACACTCTCCCGCCCACCTTAGGGCCTGCTGTCCCCTTCCCAGAATGCTCTTTCCACAGAAATCTGCAAGGCTCGCTCCCTACAGGTTATTAAATGTCAGCTTCTCATGAGGCCTGCCTTGATCACCTTTTTGAAAACTTCGACCTGCTCCCATTCCCAAGCACGTTCTCTGTCCCCTTTCTCTGATTTTCATTCTCTATAACACTTATCACCATCTAACATGCCATACAGTTGATTTTACACTCTGTTGATTGTCCATTTTTCCCTATTAGAACGTAATTGCTTGTTTGTCTGTTTTTTGTGCATTTTATTTAAGTGTCTGAACTTGCCATGCTAAGGGTTGGGGCCTACACCACCTTATGGCCAACAATTTGCCAAGGTATACTGGACCACCTTCCACGCTCAGCCCAAGGAGCCTCTGTGACTTCATATTCCAGCCTCTATCTGGCAGCTCCTTTGCCTGTTACTCTGGCTTGAAAATCATGCCATCCCTCAAGGTCTAGTTTAACGGTGACTTCCTCTTGGATGCCTTCCCTGACTCTCACCTTCCATGACCTTGACTGACCTTTACTCTATCAGAAAACTAAGCAAATAAAAGACAGGTGAGACCCTTTCTGTGACTGCTCATGGAAATGAAAATGAATCCACACCAAAGTATACACTGGTATATATTTGGAAGGCAATTTAGCAAATTAAAATGTGCATACCCTTTGACTCAGTAATCCACTACAAGGAACTTGTCCTACCAGAAAACCCAAGCAAGTGTACAAAGGTATGTGTGCCAAGACTTTGTAGTACTTTTGTACTATCAGCAGGAGCTGGTTTAATAAACTTTTAATTCTACAGACTACTCCATGCTGATGGAAAAATGTGTCAAGATGTTAAGCAAAAACTAACTGTCAAATAGTTTGCAAAATATAATCTCACTGGTATTAAAGAAAAAAGTGAAAGAAGGAAGGTAAGAAGAAAGGAAGGACAAAAGGAGAGAGGGAGGGAGGGAGGAAGGAAGGAAGGAAGGGAGGAAGGAAGGAAGGAAAGAAGGAGCTGTATGTTATACTGGAATTTTGGTTCTAAAGTATGAGAATAAGACAAAAAAGAATGCATATGGTAAAAATTACTCTTGAAAACCCCGAATACCACCCATAAAAGACAGTACAAAATTCCACCATTTCTCAATGTTTTCCTCCCATACTGGAACAGATTTCTGGCTTTTCCATGTAGCACTAGATAAAGTAATTACCATGCTGTACTTTGGGGCCCTACTGCATGAAAAATACTCTCTGTGTCGTAAAACACTAGCCTGCCCCTCAGCTGGTTATCAGTTCCTGCGGAAGCAGCAGGTCCACATCTCTCTTCTGGAGCCTCCTCTGGAGAATATGTTCATTGAGGAGAAAGGAGGGAGGAATTTCCTGCACTGTTCAAATTGATTATCTCTATCCCTCCATTATGTCTGTCTTTTCTCCGAGCATATTAAATATGTGTTTGATGTGACTCTACTATGTATATGCACGTGTCACTTGCTTTTTACTTTATATTCCTTTCCAGTGCTTGAATTTTATATGAGTGTGTATTACTTTTATAATGAGTAATGAGATAAATGTTTGAAAATAATCTCCGCAAAGATGTAGAAATATAAAGTATACATCAAGATTCTTTTTTTTTTTTTTGATTTTGCAGTACACGGGCCTCTCACTGTTGTGGCCTCTCCCGTTGCGGAGCACAGGCTCCAGACGCGCAGGCTCAGTGGCCACGGCTCACGGGCCCAGCCGCTCCGCGGCATGTGGGATCTTCCCAGACCGGGGCACGAACCCGCGTCCCCTGCATCGGCAGGCAGACTCTCAACCACTGCGCCACCAGGGAAGCCCAACATCATGATTCTTATGTTAATTTTTTTAAGTAACCAATTGTTTCGAAGTGTTAAAAAGAGACTGTGGAGGGGATTAAGGGGTACAAACTACTATGTATAAAATAAATAAGCTATAAGGATATATTGTACAGCACAGGGAATATAGTCAATACTTTATAATACCTATAAATGAAGAATAATCTATAAAAATTTTGAATCACTATGCTGCATACCTGAAACTAATATGGTAAATCAACTCTACCTCAATTACCAAGAAAGACACTGTGGAAGTTAAATTGTACTGTCTTTTCAACGAAAATGACAATAGGTGTTTTCTCTTCTCCCTCCCTCCCGCCCTCCTTCCCTTCCTCCCTCCTTCCATTTCTGTGTGGTTTGTCGTTGTTGTTGTTGGAAGTTGCTAGCTTCAAGAAGGCAAAAAATGATGTAAAGGCACTGACCGGGAGCATGGACCCACCACACATAAGGCCCAGTACACAAAATGCTGTAGGTGAGTCTCTGTGGGGAGGAGGGTAGAGAAGAGGAAGAGAAGCACGGTCTGTCACTTCCCGTGTCCCTCCGCCTCCGGGACCTCGCTGTCTGCTCCATGAAAGGCCTCAGCGTTCAGATGCTGCTGCTGACCACCCCCACTGGATCTACAGTGGGTCCCAGCTCATGGTTCCCTATGTTTCTAGAAACCACATAATTGCAAGGACTCACTTTTGTACTTCCTACAATCCTGGAACACAGCAGGCCTTAAACGAAAATAGCTGGCTTTTATTGACCTCTTACTATTATATGTCAGACCTGGATTACCTGATATAACCTCGCAATAATCCTATGAGGCAGGTAGGTAAATCTATATTTTACAGATAAGGAAACAGAGTCATAGACAGGCGAAGTGATTTCCCCAGGCTTGTAGGTCTGGGATTTGCAATGAGGTTCTTAGAATCTAGGGGTAGTCCTTTTAACCTGCCTCTAAAAACTATGTGTCAAATAAATAAATAGATGATGAGTACATCAGACTTGCCCTTATGAAGATCCCACCAGAAGATATTTCTGTAATGAAATGGAGGTGGGAGTAGTTGTGTGTAAGAACCGAGTCATTCACACTTTCCAGCTTGTCATCCCTCATGAACTGGTAGGCCAGCTAAGGTTAGGGCCAAAAATCTTTGGGGAACACTCAGACTGAATCGTGGGTCTGTTCCAGAATTCTCTTAACAGATTCACTTGGCCCCAACCTCCAAGTAAGTTTCATTCTACCCTCCTTGGTTCTGCAAACCATTAGTTTGGAGCCATAAATGCAAGGTATGTACAAAGAAGGCAGTGGGAAAAGAAGGTCCATGAGAAAACCACTTTTTCCACCTGCAAAAGTTGGAGTAATCACTAGGAAGATGGCAGAACTGTTAAAAGAATGATGATGGCGGGCACCTTGCTTTCTCGTATCCGTTCTCCTCTTCTTCCATGGTTAAAGAACCACTACTTTGTAGTTGTACATATGGCTGCCCAGACTATACCTATCAGGCTCCTTTCAAATTAGATATGGCCATATGACTATGTTCTGGCAAGTGAGATTTAAGTGGAAGTTTCATATGATAGCTTTTGAGAAACTTCCTTAAGGGGGAGGTGACACATATCTTTCCCCCCTCTTCTTCATCTTTCCTCCTTCCTGCTGGCTGAAATACAGATGTGATGGCAGGGACTAAAGCAGCTATCTTGGGCCATGAGGCATGTATAGCAATATCTACCTTTTGAAGATAAGGAAACTAAGAATGGAATGAGGGCAATAAGCTAGAAGGAGCTTGAGTCCTTGAGGTTTTCATGGAGCAGAGCCATCATACTAGTCCTGCACTGCCTTCTTCAGGGCCTCAATGCAAAAGAAAATTAAACTTCCATCATATTTAAGGCATATTATTTTGAGTCTCTGTTACACCAATTAGTATACATCATCATGGTTTCTTTGAAGGAGTCTAGAATTGGTAGTAAGAAGACTTGTTTTATTTCTGCTTTTGCCTCTAACTTATTATATGATTCTAAGTTCTCTTATTCCTAATCTAGAAGTTAGAACAAAATATAGTTCCTTCACATACATTGGTTTTTATAGTAAACTATATTTAATAACAAAGAGAAAAGAAATTTGGGAAGTAGATGCCAAAAAAGTTGAGGGGATATGCTTACACTGTTGTTCTTTGGCTTTGGATTACCAAAGGGAAGAGACTCCACTTTAATCAATTAATTTAAGTGCAAAGGAGAGTGTACAAAATCCAAATGATAAAAATTCAAGCTACAGGAAGTCCAGAGATGAAGTGGGCCCCAGAAAAGGTGGAAACAGGGATTCTCTGTGTCTCTTAACTCTACTACTCTGTATTTCATATTCAGTTTTTGTTGCTGCAGACTTTTTTCTAACACAAGTTTCACAACTTAACAGCTTTAGCCATTTTAAAGGGATGACTCTCTTTTTTCATTCTATTGTCAGTATTCTTTCTCAGGGAAGAACTCTGATTGGTCCATCTCGGTTCAACTTCTCTCTCTGCAGAACAGTTAGTCATTGCCATGAAGCACACTGTGCAAGAGAACGGGTATGTGTGAATCTCATACCATGTGGAGATTGAATGTTATACAATGAGTATGTGTTGTTTTCATAATGAATGATGAGATAAATGTTTGAAGTAATGAGATAAGTGTAGGGAGTGGGGTAGGAGGGCATGAGGGTGTGGACACACTTTCTAAAAAGGTGAGGCTGGACAGCACATCCCTTAGATGACCACTGCAGATGTTCAAGAATGGTGAGAACGATTCTATTGGCAACGGAGCAAAGTGTGGCCGGACAGGGTGGAAGTCAGGAAACCTGCTTTCTAGCCCTGGCAACATAAAGCTATTTGGTACATCTCTTTCTGCAGTGAGTTATAGTTTCCACATCTGTAAAGTAATGAGGTTAAATTAATTTCAACTTGCTCCATTGTTTTCAAAGTTTTTTAGTTTACATTAGTGTTTTAGTTTCTTGGGGTATTGGTGAAGGTGTTGAGGATCCCCACTAGATCTTCTTTTCATTCCCTACAAAACACACATACCCGCACCCATACACACACTGACACACACTGAGACACACACACACACACACACACACACACGGTGGATCCTGAATCATGTCTGTCCTTCAGAGTTCTCTGGGCTAGATGATCTCAAGTGTCCCTTATAAATTCCAAATGTCCATGGGTCTATACAGATTGGGAACTGTCTGGGGCTTTGAGCCTTAAATTCTAGAGAACAGCAGCTGATACAGAGAAAGGTAATAACTATGAAGGTCCAAACAAATGTCTAGGAACTTCTATTCTCCTTTGCTCTTACTGTCCCACCTGCCATAGCCAGTGGTAGGATTTGTTCTTTCACTAGTGGTAGAAGACAAAGTACAATCAGTAACCCCCTGAGGAGGTGTACTTATGAAAAAAGATGTATTCTAGCCCTATTTATATACAACACCTTGCCCATTTATGTGCACACATATCTCAATCTTTAAACATGTGTACATTAAGATGTATGGTATCTTTTGGTCTGGGGCTATTTTCTTAACCAACAGTTACTAAAGTAGAGAAACTCTGATGTGTGGGATTGGAGAGAAATTTTGATTGTCTTAAAGAAAGCTGGGAATGGCTGTCCCCTGGGTTAAGTTTCTGGTCAGGAGTCTTCTCCCAGAGGGCAGGTGTGTGTCTCCTGTTTGTCTGTTGCTTGGGGCAGGGACGGCCCCGCCATGCTTGCTGTTCCCTCTGATCCCTCTACAGGACAGACTCCCCTCTCCCTTGTGAGAAGACAGATTCTCCCAAGCACGAAGCAGCGCTGTCTGGAGCTGGCACCTTCCCACTCTCAACAGCCCTTTCTTTCTCTCTGCAGCCTGAGAACTGGGGAGGTGGTCAGCTGGGCGGTTCTCACATTGAGAAACTGGGTGGGGCCTGGGGAACCCTTCGGCCTTGGTCAAGCAGCCAGGCCTAGGTCCCTCGCTGGGAATTCTATATAATGCAGAGATGGCCAGAGAAAGAGAGCTTTGTGGATACAGTCCCCTCCCATCAGGCCGTAGATGGGTTGGCCGCTGACACTGATGTGGGCTGAGAAACGTGGCTGGCTGTGGTGTGTAAGCGGGGGAAAATGGATCTCCGTGAGGAGTCTGATGTGGGTCCCCTTCTGGGTAATGTACTAAAACAAAACAAAAACCTTAGCTTTTGTTTGTAGAGTAGGTTTAGCAAAACAAACAAAGTTTCTTGGGATTGAGGGTGGGTGGGATGTTCTTTGGCAAAGGGGGGGTCATGCCTTGGAGAGGGGGCTTCTCAGTGGATAGTTAGTTGGGGAGAGAGAAGAGGGGAGATAGCCATGCAAAGGATGCTGTTTCAGAAATGGACAGGGAGAAGCCAGGTGGCTTCTCCTCCAAAATTGTCCCTTCCTCTTGAATGGGACCCAGCAGCAGAATCAAGAATTGCCCACCCAACATGGCTGAACAGGACCCTCACCACCATGGATGGACCTTGATGCAAAGCACTGGCTTCACATGGATGAAATGACCAAGTCTGTCTTCCATGTTCCAGGCACAATACACGAGAGATTTCCCCTGACATCAAGGAGCTCTCTGTGTTTTAGGGAAGACAGATCAGCCAGCAGGTGAACAGGATCCAGTGCCATGACAGAGGAGTGCTGGGTGCTATGGAGCACCCAGCAGGGGAGCCTCACCAGGACCTGAGGAACCAGAGAGGCCCACTGGAGGAAGTGATGTTCAAGCTGAGAATTCAAGGGTGAGTTGGGGCATGTGTGTGGGGCGTGTTCAAGACAGAAGGTATTGCACACGCAAAAGACTAGGGGTGAGAGAAAGATGGTGAGCTCCCGGAATTCAACACGGCTGAAGATTTTACTGCATGTAGGTTGAGGAGAGATGAAATGCTGCCAGAGAAGTGAGCCTGGGCCTGATCATGCAGGACAGTGCTGAGGAGTCTGAACTTTATCCTGGGCACAAAGGGGTCCCCTGATAAGTACTGAGCGCAAGAGCAGCATGATTCGAAGTGAGCTTGGAAGCCTCACTGTGGCTCCTCTATGGACACCGAATCTGCAGGGGATAAAACTAAAGGCTGGAAGGCCACTGCTGAAACCCAGGCAAGAGTTGGTGAAAACGGGAGCTTAGGCAGTGGCAGTGGGAGATGGTCACCGGATGAGGGCGACCAGATGTGGGCGGTGAGGGGGAAGGAGAGGGGAGAGGCAAAGGTGATGCCAGGTTTACAGCTTAGCAGAGACTGAGGTTTTCCAAGCTGAGAACTCTTAGATCTTTGACGAAGCCAATTCTGCAGCCCACCTGTCCCTGAGGGAAGTTCTGGAGTGGGGGTCAGGGGTGGGGGGACAGGGTGTTCCAATAAAGAGAGTGGCCCTGATGGAAAGACTAGACCATGGTTTACATATTTATTGTCTGTCTTTCCCACTAGAATGTTCATGCTATGAGGGTAGAGACTTTTGGTGTTATTTTCTATTGTGCTCCAGTTGCTAGAATAATGCCTGGCACACAGGAGACTCGCAAAAAATATTTGTTGAGTGGAAAAATGACGGAGGCTAGAGACACAGGATCAGGGGATTTGTCACTATAATCAGTGGGATGTAATGACTGGACCTTTTTGAGATGTCACAGAAGTGTCTCTGGTTTCATCATTTTCTTTTATCACAGGGTGACCAGGATGGGGAGAAGAAGGATGATGGCATATGTAGGCACATGTGAATATACAAAGTACACACCTAGATCATAGATAAGCAAATACATACCCAGTGATAACTTCATTACAATGGTTTCATTGTCATCCTCAGCATCATTATCATTACAAGTCTGAGACCTTACCATGCACCAGGAACCAAACTCACAGGCGCTTTATATACATTATCCCACTTAATTGTCACCACGACCTTATGGAGTAGATCCTGTTGTGAGCACAGGCCTCTCTGACTCTGAGGTCACCTTCCCCCTCTTCCAGGGTCTCATCTCAGGTAAGGAACAAAAGTATGGTTGAAACACAGACTACGGGCTGAGAGAAAACTGTCCCAGGAGGCCTCTTGGTTTGTCAGAGTCCGAATGGGCTGAGAACTCCCCCGATCCTGATCTGGCTGGGCCCTCAGAGGGAAGCAGTGTCGTGTTGGTTTGTTTCTTTGTCACCCACCCCCAGGCCTTGTCAAAGAGTTCCCAGACCTGACACAACACCTAACAGAACACTGTCTCCTGCAGAGTCTCCTTCCAAAACCATCCCCAACTCAGTGCTCTGCTGGGGAGAGCCCGGAGCAGATGCCTGTGATGTCCCCTGCAGGGATCACAGGGTGGACACTTGGGGCTGTTGTCCAGCTGCCTCAGATATGGCAGCTTAGGCTGGGGTGATTTGGGGATCAGGCAATGGCTGGTGTCCTGTGTACTGGGTTGACACTGGAGGTGCTATGAGCAGCATGTTCCATGCAATTCTGTACCCCGATCCCAGCCCCAAAGCATTGAATCTCTTCTCTTGCACCTGAGGGCAACCTCTGCAGAGATAAGTCACTGCTTTGGGGGAAGGAGGTTACTATGGAACCTTAAACTGAAGGCACCATACTTATGAGTATTAAGCTAAAAGTCAGCTAAGCTAAGTGCAGGCTGACAGATTTAATTGCCTGCTTGTGTTCTGTTTGTTCTTACTGCAGACTTGGTGAAAACCCCCCTGAGCTAGTGGTGAGGGCGGAGGTGAGGCCACAGACGGACCAACTGAGGGGGCCAGATTGCTACCTCTGCCCTGGGAGGCCCATCAGCCGTTAGAAGCTGAATCAGTGCTCAGGTGTTGCTGTTCCACGAGGACCACAGGTGGCTTGTCCAGCAAGAACTAATATTTGTCCCCAAGACAAATTGTACAGCTCTTATTCAGACTGCTATTGTATTAACAATCCCTATCGAGTGGTCCAGGACACTGAGGAAGGGATAGTGGAGTAAAAAGGCAAAGAAAAACGGGAAGTCCCACTGGGATCATCACCGAGCAGGTATCTTAGATGATACCAGCCCAAGATCTCCCCTGAGGACCCTCTCCAACCACTGCCCCAGTTGCACATGTATCAAAAGCAATGTTGAACGCCCTTCATTAAGTCTTCCACCTTCACAGCACAGTGTATCGGCTTGGAGAGAAGTTTTGGGTGATGTCCACAAGGCTTGCCCATCAAGGTGTGTCACAGGGAATGGAAGCCAGTCCTTTCTACCTGGGAAGGGCTTGGGTATTTAGAAGGATCTGGGTAGAGGCAATAGGTCCCAGACAGCCTGGCACTGGCAAGATTTATTTGGGCATTTGTCAGGGAAATGCCTTCTGGTTCCAGGGAGTTTCCCTATCTGTGAAGCCTGGAGATGCATGGAAGGGGCCCAGGGCCAACCCAAAGTCTCATTCTAGCCTCCTTGTTCAAGCACATGCCAATTACAATAGTGTTCATCCTTGAACACCACCCTCGTGCCAGGCCTAGTGCTACATGATCTCATTCCATCCTTCCAACAGCAAACACAGTTGGGGATTTTTCTCCCCCTTTACACAGATGAGAAAACTAATTTCAGAGGCTACGTGACACAGTGCATGACAGAACCACGATGATTCAAACTCCAGCCAGTCTGGTTTCAAAGCCCCAATTCTCTTCAATTCAGTTAAACAAATACCTATTGGACATATACCTTGTGGCAAAGGGAATTCAGAGACGAATAGCACAGTCACAGTCCTCAAAGAGCTTACTGTCTAACAGACTTTTACTAGAAATTTCGACACATCCCTGTAAATGCTATAGCAGAGATGCAAGCACACAGGACTTGGGGATGTCGGGAGGGATTCACTCCTTCTGGGTAATCAGGGATGCTTTCTTCAGAAGCAGAGATCCTTGAACTGACTTTTAAACTTTTAGGTAGGAGTGTTCCAGGGGAAGAACCTTCCATGCATTGGTATGCAAAACTACATTCTAGGATGTTTCCCGAACGATTGTTCACAGAAGACTTGGGGGCTCATTGGTAGGAGAACGGCTGAATAAACTGTTGTCCATCCACACCAAGAAATATCTTGAAATGATTAAAAGGTATGAAGGTATAAAGATGACGTAAGATTTGTTGAGTGAAAAGCAAGTTGCAGAAAAGTGTTTTGCATGTATGTATGTATACACACACACACACACACACACACACACACATCCATACATGCTGATGTGAACTCGGAGAAAGGGATTCCTTGTGAAAGATGCAGCATGGACAAAGTCAAGGAGATGGAAACCACTGTTTGGGGAGCTACCAAGAGCTCAGTTCTGCTGGAGTGTCACAAGGAAGGTGAACCGTCAGAGGGAAGCAGGAGATTCCCAGGGGTTGAAAAGCAGGTTTGGTTGGAGTTTGGAGTGAGGGTTTGGTATGGCGATTGGATAGGCATCTCTGGGCAGGGGGCCTGAGCTGGGGAGACTCAAGCCTGGGTTCCAATAGGGATTTGGTGTTGTAACGGTCACAGCCACACAGAGGGTGTTGGGACTGAATTTGGATCTAGAATGGAGACAGAGGTGGTGAAGGAGGAGAAATGCTGGGAGAGTCCGGACATCTGTGGCCTAGATCAGTCAAGCACGAGCTCACCGGGGGCTCTTAGAGTCCCTTCCCCTCTCTAGACCTTTCCCATCTACTCCCAACTCTCTCCAAGTGTGGGGTACCAGATCCCACATGATGTCCTAGTCACACCCAGGCAGGATCCTTTAGCAATCAGCCCAGGCAAGACAATGAGCTCTGACCACCTCTCCTTCCCCACCGCTCCACTGAAAACGCTCTTACTGAGAGTATCAGTGTCACCAAGAGACCTTCTCCTTCTTCTTACTTCTTCCCTCAAAAGTGTTTGATTCAGGGCATCCCTTGGACACTCTCCTGGTTCTTCTTCTCACTTGCAGGCTGCTCTTCTTTGCTGACTTCCCTTTTTTTAGCTGAAATCTTAAAGCTGCCTACTCTAGATGTCATTCTGAGTCCTCTGCCTAGGGGATCCCACCTGGTCTTTTGGGAGGAGGACCTAATAATATTTCTTCGTTATTCCTCTGTTTCGATGAGGAGAATAATTTCTAGAATATCCTGAGCCTTTTGACATACTCCTTACTTTCTCTGTCCTACTGAGATGGAGTGTGCTACTTACTTGATGAGTTTGGGGAGGGAACTAAGCCTCCACTGTAGTTTTCTTGGTGCTTACTGCTCTACAAAATTATCTTGTTTATTTGTCTACATCTTTCTTTTCTGTTTCACCCACTAGAATATAAGCTACATGAGGGCAGGGGCCTAGTCTGTCTTGTTTATCACTATATCCCCAGTACCTCAATACCTACACATAATTGGGGTTCAGTAAATATTTTGTTATTGAATGAATGAATTCACGATCCTTGATCCCTATGTCTAAAAGGTCCTTCTTTCCCCAAGGAGACGTTAGGATTACTTACTTTTAAACTACGGTTCCCTGTGGTTCCTCATGTAAATCTCTCTTCTTAGTCAAGTCCTCATGTATTTTTCCTGATTGTCTGTGGCTTAAGCTCAAAAGTAACCTCCTCTGTGCATTCTTCTTTAATTTTTTAAGGAAAAATTATTCACTCCCTTTTGACCACTTTGCCTCTGCATTAATCCTTACAATTATTTAATTCTACATGATAGTAGAGTTTGTTGCTTCTTTGTCTCCGCCATCAGATTGTAATCTCCCTGAGGACAGAGGTCATGCTCTACTTTTCTCTGTATTCCCCCAGCACCTAGCTCAGCATGCCTTACACTTCAGTGTACTTTGTTGAACAGGATGGAATCTGGCTGACAGTACTCTCATAGCATTGCTTGCACAGATCAGCCAACTGGTTTACCTGCTTTGCCCAACAAAGCCTTCTTAGGTCTAGGTTCACTCCCTGTTCCAGAAGGCAATGCTCTCTACTCAACTTGCCAGATAGGTTTCATCCTTTTGGATTCAGGTTTTCCTACCTGTTCAGAGTCGTAAATTTCAATGGCCAAGCTACAAGTCTAATGCCATTCATTATTTTCTCTCTCATGCTCATGGCATATTTCAAAATTAACATCTAAAGTCAAGAATAAAAGGATTACCAAACTTATTTTTTTCTTCTCTCTTGCGGTTTCTTCCATATGGCCAGGCTATCGCTAATATCAAATATCCCAGTTCTGGAAATGTAGACTGGGCAAAGTTACTCCTTCCATTTTCAGAAGAAAGTTGTGAAGTTCAGCAAAATATTGTCGCTTCTCTTCTCCACACATCTTCACTTGTTAAATTCCATGTATCCTTTAGGGCTCAGCATAGCGTAATCCTCTCCATGTTTCACTTATCACTTTTGCCATAATAATCTTAGTTATTGAGCACCTACTATGTGCCTGGCTGTGCCCTAAATGATTTTACCCACACAACCTCTAATATTCTCAACAACCGTGGACATACATATTATCCCATTTACCATATGAGAAAACCAACACTCAGAGAGGCAGAGGTACTCAACCACAGATACCCAGCTAGTATGTGACCAGGCAAGACTGGAATCCAGCTCTACCTGACTGGAAAGACTGTATTTTCTCCACTGTATTAAGATGTCATAGCTGCTGACTCAATCCACCATTCTCAGTGGCACAAGACTTTATTCAACAAATATTTATTAAATACCTCCTAAGTGGCAGGAACTATGCTAAACGCTCAGGATACATTCGTGGGTATAGCAAACAAAAGCTCCTGCCTTCATGGAGGTTATATTCTAGTGGAGGGAGATACACAAAAATGATAAAAAGAATAAAAAAACCTATGAAGTACTAGAAAGTAATAAGTGGTATGGAAAAAACCAGCAGGATGAGGGGGTAGAGAGTCCTGAGGGCATGAGTGGTAAATGCAGTTTCAAATACGGTTGTTGAGAGCCACATTTAGACAGTGATGTTTGAGCTAAAACTTGAAAGAGGTAGGGGAGTCACATAGCATTGGGGAGACAGTCTGGGGAACATTCTAGGGAAAGAACATCTCGAGTAGGCAGATGGTGGAAAGGCTCTGAGGTGGGAGCTCGCCTGGCAAGATCAAGGAATGGCCAAAAGGCTAATGTAGCTTGGTGGAGTAAGGGGTCAGACAGTATAGGAGATGACATCACAGAGGTAACAGGGGCTGAGATGGTGTATGGCAGTGGTTCTCAACAAGGGGTGATTTTACCCCAGGGGATATCTGTCAATGTCTGGAGACATTTTTGTTCGTCACAACTTTGGGAGGCGGTGCTGCTGGCATCTAGTGAATAAAGGCCAAGGATGCTGCTAAACATCCTACAATGTATAGGACAGCCCCCTGACAAAAAAGAATTATCCGGCTCCAAATACCAATAATGTTGAGAGTGAGAAATTCTGTTGTGAATCTGACTTTTGCTTTTGCAAAAGAACTTTGGCTTTTGCTGTGAATAACATGGTACACCTTTGGGGATCCTGAACAGAGGAGTGACATGGCCTGATTTATATTTTGAAAGGAGCCTCTGGCTGCTGTTTTGACAACAAATAGAATGTGGGGAAGGGGCAAGGGAGGAAGCAGAGAGGCCAGCCTGGAGGTTAATGCCAGAACCCAGGAGTGAGATATCCGTAGGATGGAAGGTCCTGGAATCCAGGTAGGGAGAAAAGTAGCACTGCTGAGCACCTAGAGGGTGCCAGACTTCCACACTCATTTTCCTTTTAGACTGTATCTAATCTTTATTAGCCCCAGCACTTAGATTGGAGTTTAGTTACTTAAGTAGTTTGATAACCCTGAATGCAAACAAGGCTCTGAATAGAAAGAAGAGTGTTTTTATTTCATACTTTCTGGTCATTCAGTGTTTTTCTGGATGATGCTATTTCTACACCAATAGAGCAGATGCCTGGGTATATGTCCTTCTAGAAGCACATGAAGAAACATCTTAGGGGTGCCCAGGTGGAGTTCTGCTATAGTCTTCTTATGTCATCATTCAGTAAATATGCCCTTGAGAAGCACCTTGATGAGGATGTCTGTTACACATTCTGTTAAGAATAGACTCTTGCACTGGGCACCTGAAGCCAGGGTGTTGTCATTTTTACTGGCAGAGCCAAGCCCTTGAAAATGTCTATATTAGGGTCTTTCCTCCAAAGACTGGAAGGTCATCTATCCAAGAGCCAACGAGTAGACGTGAGGGGGGATTGTAGGAGAGCAAGAAGCTGAGCCAATAAAATCCCAGAATGGTGACTTGTAGCAAGTAGTGATGAAAGGTGAACCTGTTTCGGTCGTGCCAATGGAGTAATTCATGGCCACATCAGTACTGTGGTCCTACTCTGCCTCTGTTGGGGAGAGGACGAGTGTAGTAGATGCTGTTGGTGCACCTTTCCTCCATTTCTACTGCCATCCACATTCCAGGGTAGGTGACCGGACTGACCAAGCCCTTCCTTCTTGGAAACCTCTCCTCTCAAGGTTTCCATGGCCATACACTTTATCCCATCAACCCTTACTTATACCATTTCTTCTGCCTAGAATGCCTGTATTAATTTCCTAGGGTCACCATGACAGATTGGATGACTTAAAAGAGCAGAAATTCATTGTCTCACAGTTCTGGAGGCTAGAATTCTGAAATCAAAGATTGTCAGGGTCACACTCCCTCTGAAACTTGCAGGGGAATCCTTCTTGGCTTCTTCCTAGCTTCTGACGGTTTGTCAGCAATCTTGGGTGTTCTTTCGCTTGCAGCTGCATCGCTCCAATCTCTGCCTTGGTCATCATACAGCAATCTTCCCATGTCTCTGTTTTCACAGGGCCATCTTCTTATAATGATACCAGTCATATTGGATGTGGAGTCCACCCTACTCCAGTAGGACCTCATCCTAACTTAAGTAACTAATTTGCAACAAAATTATTTCCAAATAAGTTCACATTCTAAAGTACTGGGGGTTAGGACTTCAACATATCTTTTTTAGGGGGAACAATTCAACCCCTAATAATGCCCTTCTCCACTTTTTCCTCATGGCTGGAAGTACATGAGCAAGATAAGATAGCATTGCAGACTGGGGAAATTCTTAGGCTCTCTGAATAGATGGGCCTTCACTGAATAGATGGATGCAGATCTCTTACAATTGTTATTTTGTTTCATTAGTGGTCTTGGAAGCTATTATTAACTCCTAAGGGGGAACAACCCCTACCCCACCCCATGTGATCCTAATGCCACATAGTGATATGAGGGTAGATTCCTTGACAACGGTGGTCAGATTGCTACATGTCGCTGGGCACAATAATTGACCCAGTGGTGGGCACATGACCCAAGAAGGGACAATCAGAGTCCTTCTGTGAAATTTTGAAATGTGGTGTCAAGGGGAAGAGTCTCCCTTTCTTTTGAACACAATCAGACCTGGCAGAGGACATTTTGTCTTCCACATAAAGACTGATGAAAGGACAAGCAGGGAAGAGAGATGAGAGAGTAACAGCACCCTGAGGACATAATTTCAGACCCTAAATCCAGCTGTGACCGAAGCCATTGCCCTTGGGTCTCTGAGATACAGGACCCAATGAATTTCCTTTTTCTCTTTACCACTTCTGTTACTTTCAATGGAAAGAGTCTATTAATTCAGCTGCCTTTCACTATCATCAACTTTTTTCAGAAAGAGCAACCACGTCATCATCAAACATTGCCATTAAGACTAACTAATGCCCTTGACATCTTTTTTTTTTTTTTTTGGAAAGATTATTTATTTAACACACATTGCTATGCATTCATGAAAAAGGGTTCATTATGCAGTAGGGAAAGCTCTAAATTAGGAGTCAGGAAATCCGGGTTCAAATTTCCAGCTTTTCTAATTACTAGCTGCTGGGCTATGAACAAGTTACTTGGTTTCTCTGAGCTTTAATTTCTCTGTGTAAAAGGCACACTCATTCCTGCCCTACCTACTTCTGAAGATGATAAGGAGGATGGAATGAGATAAAGCAGGGGTTGGCAGACTATGGCCTGAAGGCTAACTCCAGCCCACTGAAGGTTTCTGTAAATACAGTTTCACTGGGACACAGTCACGCCCTTCATTTACATATTGTCCACAGCTACTTTCTCACCAGAGTTGAGTAGTTGTTACAGAGACTTTATGGTTCAAAAGCAGAAAACTAACATTTTCAGGGGCATTTTCCTATTCTACCTGGTCCTTTCCAGAAGAAATTTGCCAATCCCTGTTCTCAACAAGGCATGGTTTGTATTGACAGAAGGGTTTTCTCATGTACCTCCTATTTTCCACCTGGAAAGTTCCTTGATGGAGTGTTTCTAAAGTGATAACATTCAGTATGGGCAAGATGTGATGGATGATGAAAATGGGAACAAAATTTCTGGAGGGCAACTTGATAACTCTTTTAAAGCCTTAAAAATACAGTACTCCCTTCTTATCCACTGGTTTGCAGTCCTTGTGCTCAAGTAACCCTTATTTTACTTAATAATGGTCCCAAAGCACAAGAGTAGTGATGCTGGCAATTTGGATATGCCAAAGAGAATCTGTAGGACTTCCCTGGCGGCGCAGTGGTTGAGAATCTACCTGCCAATGCAGGGGAGATGGGTTCGACCCCTGGTCCAGGAAGAACCCACATGCCATGGAGCAACTAAGCCCGTGCACCACAAGTACTGAGCCTGCACTCTAGAGCCCACGCACCACAACTACTGAAGCCTGTGTGCCTAGAGCCCATGCTCCGCAACAAGAGAAGCCACCGCAATAAGAAGCATGCGCACCAAAGAGTAGCCCCCGCTCACCGCCAACTAGAGAAAGCCTGCACCCAGCAACGAAGGCTCAACGCAGCCAAAATAAATTTTTATCTATATATATGAAGAGAATCTGTAAAGTGCTTCCTTTCAGAGAAAAGGTGAAAGTTCTTGAGGTAATAAGGAAAGAAAAAAATTGTATGCTGAGGTTGCTAAGATCCATGGTAAGAAAGAATCTTCTATTCATAAAATTGTGAAGAGGGAATAAGAAATTTGTGCTAGTTTTGCCGTTGCATCCCAAACTGCAGAAGTTACAGCCACAGTGTGTGATAAGTGCTTAGTTAAGATGGAAAAGGCATTAAATTTGTACAATAAGATGTTCTGAGGAAGCAAGAGAGACCACATTCATATAACTTTTACTACAGTATATTGTTATAACTGTTCTACTTTATTATCAGTTACTGTTGTTAATCTCGCACTGTGCCTACTTTATAAATTAAACGTTATCATAGGTATGTATCATAGTGTGTGTGTATATATATGTGTGGTTTGGTACTATCTGCCGTTTCAGGCATCTACTAGGGGTCCTGGAACATATCCCCCATGGATAGCGGGGGACTACCATCCTCCTTGACTTTTTTTTTAAGAAGTTGTCTTAAGAAATACCAGAGTTGAGATACATCTACAAAGTTAAGAAATGATGGTGGAATAATTACCTAAATTATGCATTATATTTTCCATTCAAAATCTTTTCAAAGAATCGTTAATACTATGAAAATGGTCCTGTTATGATATAGTAAAAAACAGCATCATGAAGAAATGTTACATATAGTGTGATCCCAACTTTATAAAGCAAAGCTAGCAGGAAGCACCCTCAAATTTAATGGTGATTTTTTTTCTGGGTAGTGGAGTCACAGAGGCTTTTATATTGTTGGTTTCATTTTTCTGTTTCAAAAATTATTTCTTTTTTTTCTCCAAAAAAAAATTTAGTGTATGGTTACCAGTTATTAATTCAAGTTGGATAAGCTTGAGAGAGAGCTGCTGATTAGACCTGTTCCCTTATCACTACCTAGAAAAAGGGTGACCCCCTGAACAGGGCCAGGCAGGCCATGCACTTGGGTGGGTGGGGCTCGGTCGGCACTAGGGTGAGAGGCAGAGCTCTCTAGAGAAGCAGCTGCTACTCAGCTCCTGCTAGCCACTGCCATGTGGGGATGTGATTCAGACCCAGTGTTGTGGATCTCCTTTTTTTCAAGAAAAGCCAGAAATCTGGATTGTGATGGGAATTTACCAAAGATTAAACTCTGTGCAGGTCAAATAGAACACTCATGTGTCCTGAATCCAGCCCCTGAGTCACCTGTTTTGAAACGCCTGCTCTAGAACCATGTGACTTTAGGGCTGGAAGGCCAGTTGCAGGTAATCGAGTCTAATCACTGCATCTGACTTTGACGTGGTGAAATGACTCGTCTGGGGTCATGCAACCAAATATCAGCAGGGCCAGAACTAGAGCAAAGGGATTCCGACTCTCAAACCGGAACTGTTTTCTTCCATGCCGTTGCTGAACTGGCATTTTCCCCACTATCCCTGCCCTCCTCCAGCTTTCCCTATCTTAGGGAAGTGGCACTGGCATCCCATCAGGTGCCCAGGCCAGAAGGCTGGGTGTTATCCTTGGCACTGATCAAGCATGAAGACCCATTAAGTCTACCTCCTAAATATACTTTGCATCCATCCTGTTTCTCTCCCTTTCCATTGCTACCACCTAAGTCCCGCTGCAGTGGCTTCCTAACTACTCTCTGATCTCATCACGGCCCCACCTCCCTCTTTGACCCTGTCTTGTACCTCTCCCCTCCTCACTCTAGCCTTTCAGCTCCTTCAATCTGTCATTTTCCTCTCCTCTAAAGGACTTTGTCCATGCCATTCCACTTGTCTGGAATTCTCTCTCCATGTCTCTTCTTAGTGTTTATCCCAACTAATCTTTGAGGTCTCAGAACAGTGCTGGTCTGTTTTAAGTGCTATATAAGTGTTAGCTATTGTGATTTTTATTCTTATCATCTCAGCCCAAATGTCACCTTTCTGAGGAATCCTTCTCAGTTCAGATCATCCTGTAATTCACCTTCATAGCACCTAGCACAATCATAGTTCAATAACGAACTGCTTTTATCTGTTTTCTATCTACTGCCTCTGTGAGACCTGAGGGCACTTCCAGAATAAAGACTGTGTCTGTCTTGTTCAACTCTTTATATTCCCAGTGACTGTCAGAGTGCATATTATAGCACTCAATAAATATCTGACTGATGCTGAGTAAATGCTTGCTTATATTTGTATACCTCTGTCTATCAGAACATCCAATGAAGCCTTCAACACAACTTCCATGTTGGCCATTTTACAGATGAGGAAACTGAGGGTTAAGTGGGGCAATAAGTGACTCCATAGGTCTGGGGCACATGAGAACATAAGCCCCTGTCCTTGAGTCCTTAGCCTGGGGTCCTGTCCTGTGCTCCGGGCTCTGACGGCTGGGTGCATATTGGACTTCTGTTGCTTCCTGATTCAGAACTGGTATTCATATATTTTTTTCAGTGGTAGGAAGTCTTGCCTGGGGGAATGCTACTTGGTTAGCATCTGGGGAAAGAGAAATATTTTTCCCTTTGTTAGCCGGCGCTGGGCAGCCTTGAAAACTCTTTATCCCCACTGTCTGCTGCTTGGGATGTAATGACCTGCTTTCAATCCTTTTTAATCATGGGATTTCTGATAGGAATTTGGAAAACAACTCTTAAATCCGGAGGCTTGGATGGTAGCCCATGTTTCACCTCCAAGTCTCTGTACCCAGTTTTTCAGAAAGACTTTTTATACCTGGCCCTCAGGCCAAGTCCCATCCTCCACTGCTCCCATTCTTCCCATATTCCCCACCTGGGGGCTGTCTAGCCATGTTTGTTTCCCGATTTACTCCCTGGATGGAAGCATCCCTTTGCCTCCAGTGCTGGGCTGTGTTTTCAGTGCTGGTGCTGTCCTGAGGCAGCCCTTGGCAGGTAAAATACCTGGGCTGGTGTCCTGTGAGAGGCCATCTTGGACAACAGCCAGGGAGTGAGCAAAGCCAGCTTTGAAAGCTTGCTCTTCCAAGTGTTAGCACTGGCCTTGGGCAGCTGACCTGAGCACCCAAGCCTCAGTCCCCTTAACTGTAAAATGGTAATAATAACATATCTTTTAGGATTAGTGGTGGGAACATCCAGCAAATAATGGGCACTAAGAAAATTATTTTCTTTCCTCCTCTAGCTTTTGGTAGGGCTAGGGGTAGTGGGGATGGGGGTGGAGTACAAGATCATAGAGATGGGTTAGGGAAGGGAGGGTCTCTGCTTAGATTGGCAGCTGAAAAGTCCAGTCTAGGGAAGTGGCCAAAGCACCCTCGTTGGGTGTTAGTATGAGTGTTAGTGGGGGGGGGGTTGGGGTGAGGTTGGAAAGTGAACTGCCTCTGGGCATTGGAGCCAGACAGACCTGGTTCAGATCCCAGTTTTACCACCTAATAGCTGGGTGACTGGGTGACTGAACTACTTGGAGTCTCTCAGTTGCTGCATCTGTAAAACAGGAATACTGATTCCCATTTCACAGGACATCATGAGCACCACTGCTGATATATAGGAAGCCATTCATTCTGACTGTGACCTTTGCTCTGAGCTCTACTCCCACCCCAAAGGCCAGAGGCCACCTGGTTCTGAGTTGGTTCCAGGGCATCCCCTGGCACAAATAGGAATTGGAACTCATACCTGCTTTCTCTGTTTTCTAAATAACAAAAATTATAGCAGCTGCTTTTTATTGAGTACCAACTGTTCTTAGCTCTTTTTTACAGATGAGAAAACTATAGCTCAGAGAATGTCACTTGCCCAAGGTCACCAAGCAAGCTGATGAGACAGCTGGACTGTCTGGTCCAGCCTCCGTCCCGACCGCCTTCTCAGTGCTCTGGGCTTCCTGGATTCCTGAGGCTCAGATGGACCAGAGACAGCTGTTATGACTTTATTTGGATTCGGGCCACTTACGTAGAGAGCAGCAGTGTCACCCATTTTCCTGCACTCACAACGAGCCCCCTTCCAACTCCCAACGCCCTTGATTCACTTTCTGCACTGTCCCCAGCAAGTCCACCAGGAGATACGGCGTGCTGGGAGGGTAATTCTCCACCTGCCCTGCATCCCTCTACCAGGTGAGAGCTCTAGCAGGCAGAAGGCAGATCAGGTACTCCTAGGAAGGCAGGGAGTGAGAAGTTAAAGACTATGAGGGAAGGGCACTAGAGAGAGTTCCGATTTCAGAGTGGAGGCCACTGTGCCTTCGTTTCCTCTGTCCACATGGGGTGTCGAGGGCTCATGCACTTGTTCCCTCTGAAGAAGACAGAGAGGCCCACAGGTACCACACTGCAGACACAGAGGTTGGCCTAGCAGGAAAGAGGAGGTGGCATTGAACGTGAGCCTCCCAGGATGAGGAGGATGTGGCTCAGGCTGCAGGGGAAGCCAAAATGGTGATGAAGAGGGAGTGATGCCTTCGTGGAGTAACCCCCTCCTTAAAGCTTCGTTTCTCACTCATGGCTGCTCACCTCTTGTTTCTCTTCCAGAACTTCCCTTTCCCCTCCTGCAGTCTCACAGAGATGGACCAGTGGGACCTTGCTGGTGGGGGGCCTGGGGGAAGCTCCCACGCCTATGCCCTGGACCCTGTGAAACAACAACATGGCTTGATTCAAAATCAAGAAGAAAATGCTTGCCAGGACTGCTGTGCTTATCAGACTGGCCAGGCGGATGCCACCCACGAAGGCTGAGCTGAAGGCAGCTAGCGACCCTCTTGAGCTACCAGTTAACTGTGTGTAAGAGCTTCCCTTTGGGGTGAATACAGGAATGACTGGCCACTGGCACTTGTAATCTCTTCTGGGAGGCTGTAAAAGGAAACCAGGTGCTCGTGTGTCTGGCAAGGTTTAGGAAAGGTCACACTTAACAGAAAAGAAATCGATTTTTGTATTCTGGGAAAGTGTGGGCATTTTTACATCTACCCTGACACAATCTGGGGCATCTCAGTGAAACCAGTGATGGTGGAGATGGGGACAGGAAGACTCTGCAGGAGCACTTTAGGCCTGAGGGAAAAGAGGAAAGAAGGCAATTATGGGGAAGAACGCTTGGCTTAAGCTGTCCCCAGAATGCTGTGAGCCAGCCTCAGGTCTGAGAGGGGAAAGGGGGTGCTAAGTACAAGTGAAGCCTGGGTCAGAGAGAGAGGGACAAATGGAAGGGACACAGCCACCTGTTACCATGCCCACCAATAGGGGCAGAGTCTACAAGACATCTTTAGACCTTCACTACCTTCTCCAAAAACTGCCCATCACCTGTGTGCATAAAGTGGGCTCCTGGGGACATATTTCTATTCCCTAGACTTCAGACCCTTGACTAGAGCCAATTGGACCATATTGGACCCTTGATTCATGCTAGCCAATCAGATGGTCTCGCTTGAGAATTTGGAACAAAAACAGCAAAACTAGTGGGACGATTGGCAGCCCTGCAGCAGGGACGTGATGGTACCCTAGAGCTGGAGTGGTCATTTATTTTGCCATTTGGTACAGAAAAGCAAATAAACAAATAAATAAAAATAATAAAAAGCTGGTCTACATGGAGAAAAGAACGAAATAGACATGTAAACAAAAGAGTACCAGCCAAATACACAAGCTGGTAGGTCCTTCCATTCAGAAACAGCTGCCAACACCCCCTGCCTGCTCCTGAGGGTTGGGATTGGGGGTGGGCGTGGGGGCAGGGAAACCGGGCTGAGCTGAGTGGGAGTGCAGGGGGCCCTGAGAATCCACCTCTGCTTGCCTGTTCTCCAGCTGACGCTCAGAGGATGGCCAGCCTTTGTCCTTCCCCTAGAAACATCCTCTTTTTTCTGTTGCATCCTTCTCAGGCTTCTGCGCGGCTTGTCAATTAGCCTGCATTCAGTCCCAGGGAGGAGTGGACCCAAGCTTCCAGCACACACGTGCTCCCATCACACCAGGAATGCTCATCATTTGTGAAAAATACATGTACTTTTCTGCCTCTGTTGCTTCTGCCTTGTCTGCTTGATCTGTACTTCAAAAAATGACAGTCATTCTTTAAGGCTCAGGTCGCATGTCATCTACTTTCTGAAGCCTTTTCTAACTCCTTCAGGCATAATTAGCTCTTCCCTCCTGTCACCTTCCAAAGCCCTTTGTACGTTCTGCCACTATGGCATTTTTCATATTGTATTATACTTCCTTGATATTTAAGTTACATATTAAAATATAGATGTAACACGTTTTCTATATAAAGTGAAGAATAAAATCTCTCTCCTCCTCTAATCTTTCCAGCACCATCCCCCAAAGCTAATCATTATTAGCAATTTCTTTGGAAGGTTTCCAGAAATTTCTACATATAAGTAAGCATATATGAGGATGTGGGTATGTAGAGTTAGTTGTTTGATCCAAAATGGGTTATATAAAGCTATTGTTATGCAATTTGTACTTTTCCCTTGTTGGACATCTTTATATCTGTAGAAAAGCACATTCTGTTTATATTAATGCTCTATCAATGTTTGGCCTAAAATCTGTCATTTTATTTTATTAAAAAAATGTTTACTTCATTTTCTATATTTTGCTATATGGTTCCTTCCTTCCTTCCTTCTTTCCTTCCTTCCTTCCTTCCTCTTCCCTTCCTTCCTCCCTCCCTCTTCCCTTCCCTTCCCTTCCTTTCCCTTCCCTTCCCTTCCTTCTTTCCTCCCTTCCTCCCTCCCTTTCCCCTCTCCCTCTTCCTCCCCACCTCCTTCTCTCTCTCTCTCATTTCATTTATGACGTTTCTTTTCCCCCACTATCTTCTTCTAATGGTTTGGAAGGTTTATAGTTTGTTTTTAGTCCTTGAAGTGGTCACTCTTACAGCTTTAAACAGTATACCTAAACATTTATCTCTTGATTTATCAATTCTATTCCATATCCAATTCACAGATTCTCCACCACGTAAGATGTAAAAGTCAAGGCGTATATACATCTCCCCACATCCCTTCCTCTGCCACTGTTGTTGGTTAAGTGATTTCTTTTTATACACGGCTGTGGTTTAGGACATTTACATTCTGTTCTGTAACCATAATCCCCACAGCTGTTTAGCTTTAGTTCTATATTTAAATGAGTATAATGTTTACCACCAACTCATGAATTTCACAGCTTCTCCTTCCCTAAATTGGTAATTTTGATATATCTTTTGGGAGACTAACTTTCATTATCAAGTCCCCTATTCCTCCCACATCCACCATGAACTTATGAGGACTGTGTCCTATTTTCTCTGAGTCTGTGTGTTGGTGAATGTCTTTCCACTACTTTTATACATGAAAGACAACCAGACTGGCTAACAAATTTGAGAACACACTCATTACCTTCAGAATTTTGTGCCCATTGCTACCATGTCTTTTGGCATTAAAGGATAAAGTCGCAGGTCAGCCTGATTTTTTCTTAAGAATATTTCCTGATTTTACTATCTGAATATTGTCCATCAAAGTTCCATAATATATTGAGGCTATTTTTTTTTAATTCTATAGATTCAGGCATTTCGTTAATTCAGAAAAAGTTTTCTTCTATATTATTTTTGAATATATTTGTCCCATTGTTCTGTTCTTTTCTTCGGGAATGCCCAGCATGCATATGTGAATACCCTTTGTATTTCATAAGTATTGCCTTCTATCTTATTTCATTGTTTTCATTACCTTCCCTTTTCTTCTATTTTTAAGAAAATCTCTACTCTCTATATTACTGGCTCTGCTCTCAACCGAATAAATTCCACATCTTGCCGATGCTATTTTTTCCCTCTATTAGAGAGTTTTATTATTATTTTCAATTTTTGTTACTCCATATTAGATCCTGTCTGCATATATGAAGTTTTACTTTGGAAATATTTCAATCTGGTCTGTTATTTTCTAAGGGATGTAATGGGGTGGGATAAGGCAGTAAGCTAGGGCTGCCAGCAGATACCCCGTGAGTTTCTTGTCTCAGAATCTGTTACCAAGTATGCTCTGCCTGGGTTTCCAAGCATTCCCCCAGGGGCGAAGTCAGTGTGGGTCACAAGGAAGACCCATAGCTCATTGGCCCTCTGACTGGTCGTTTAACATTTATGTGTATCTCTTCTGGTGATTAGCTTCAATTCTGACTGTTGCTTCCCTCTCTCTTCTACCTCACCTCAAAGACATTTAAGGAATGGGAGTCAAGGCTGAAAAAATAATGCTAGCTACCTACATAGTGTCTCCTTTGGCCCTGTCTCTCTTGCCCTCCCACCTTGTGGAACTGAGTCACTACAAAGAACCTCACTTTTCCTTGGCCTACCCACACCTCTACTCCTTTGCTCTGTAGCAAGTTGGAGGAGGAAGAAGGAGGAGGAAGAGGAGGAGGGGAAAGGTACACCCATCTCTTAGCCACCTTGGCCCAGAAGTGGCCCAGATCACTTCTGTTCATGTTCCAACTATGAGAACTAGTCACATGGCTCAATGATATGCAATGGGGAGGCTGAGAAATGTGGCCCCTGCCTGGGCAGCTGCTCCCTACCTACTCCTCTCTATTATAGAAAGACAAGAATGAACTCTGGTAAGGAGTTAAATCATCTCAGCCCCATAGTGATTTCCTAGTTTCATTGAAGATGGAATTGTCTTTATTATTTTTATTCTTTGTGTTGTTTTCAGTGGATTTCAGAGAAGGGAGTACAATAAACATCTTTTAACTTGTTTACAAATCTGTCTCTCCTACCAATCTGTGATCTCCTCTAAATGGGGACCATGATTTAACTGTCTGATATTTTCCAGTCCCCAGCAGCATGACTGACACAGAATAGATGCTGAATAAATGCCTCTTGGATCAAAGGATGAATGAATTCCTGTCCTGAGTGGGTGAAAACTGCTCTTCCCACCTTCCTCACTCTCGACTTAATCTTTCTATCTCCTCTCTTTTCTCTCTTAAGGGGAAAGGTAAGGAGAGGGATTGTCAGGCCTGCTCCATTCTCTCTTCTCTACTTCCCCTTCCCATCATGGTTTGGCTTAAGGCTTGTACCTTCTCTCTGTGCACTGATTCAACCCTCTCCTGGATGAGGTGTGGTTAGAGCCTGGCCCATGGCTCAGCAGGCTTCTGGCTGCCAAGCCAACATTTAGTGACGTGTCTCCTTGCAGCTTGGCTGTAAGATGTGACACTGGGGAAAGAAAATCTCTGTCTGGGGAAACATAACTCACTGGTGGGGATGCCAGGTGCACTGCCACTCAAGTTGGTGTTAAAAGCCATGGACATTAAGTGGGACTAGCGTGTGGATCAAACATGAGTGAGGGAGCCTGACCAAGTAGAAGACTCTTTCCTGCTTTAGATGCCCTGAACTAAGTGGTCCACTATATTCAAATCCACTTCTAATGGCAAGTTACTTTTCCTGTGGCAAGGAAGGGGCATTGATAGAAAAATAGTAGGATAGAGTAGCTAAGAGCGTGATCCTTGGAATCCAACAGACACGTGTTTAAATCCTGCTCTGCCATTTACTGGCTGTATGACTTTGGACAAATTATTTAAGCAATTTGAGCCTCAGTTTCTTTACCTATAACATTGAGATAGTAATATCTACCTTGCTGGATTGTTATGAGGATGAATTGAGTTCAGTCTTAGACATGAAAGAGACAGTCAATATTTGTGGAATGAATAAATACCCAAATGTACATAAAGTTCTTACCATGGTACCTGGCATGTTATAAGCGATCAATATAAGGTGGTTATACCAGTAATGATAGGCTAGGATTGCTAGGTTTACTGCAGTAACAAAACCCCCAAATCTCGTATCTTAAAGAAAGCTTATTTCTTGCTTATGCCACATGTCCACAGAGGGTCAGGTGGGGACACTGCTCCTGAAGTAGTCCTCAGGCTGAAAGAACAGCCACCACCTCGAACGCTGTCAATCACCGTCCATTAATAGGCAAAGTATATTTTCCACTCCTTGATTCTGAGTTTGGTCATCTCATCTGACTTGCTCTGGCCAGTGGGATGTTCAGAAAGTTGAAGCAAGTAGAGACTTGAAGAAGCACTTGCACTTGAGCTCTTATAACTCTGCCATCAACATGAGAACATTCCTGAGCTAGCCTGCTGGAGCAAGAGAGATATGTGGAGCAGAGCCAAGGTGCCCTAGTCACTCAGTCAAGGCTATCCTTAACACCTGGCTGAGCCCAGACATGTGAGCAAGAGTAGTCAAGATCAGAAGAGCCTCTTAGCTAACCCCAGCTGACCCCAGATTCATAAGCAATAAAGAATTACTATTATATATTGAAGTTTAGGGGTTGTTTGTTACACACCATTATTGTAGCAATGGATATCCTGTCCTGGACTCATGCTCTCTAGAACATGGGACTTGGCACCTCTTAATATTACTCCGGAAAAAAAAAAAAACTGACATGGAAGATTTTACTGCAGACTTCTGGGCGGGAGGAGTTAAAGGGAATTTGATATCACATAACTTCATAAATTTCCACTTAACATGGTTTTTCTCCCTGTTTCTTTGGCTGAGTTGCTAACTAGGGCTTCTCACTTACTCTTACTACACAGGACACTATTTTGCCAGCATGTATGTACTCTGTTCCCCATCTCTTCATCCTTTCCCTGATAACTCTCACTCTTTCTTCCATAGAGCAAATCGGTCTTATCCCAGATATTCCAGACCTAAGTACTCAGCAAAGTCCTTCTATCTGTGGGACCTACTCTCCTTAGAAGCCAGTGGTTTATAAGTAATAGTAATCCTTGTTTGTTTTTCTTTATCATTAAAAGTCCCTTGAAGGCAATGATGGTGCATTGTTAGTTCTGTTATCTTTAGTACTTAGCAAAGCTTCTGGATCATTTTAGGTCATTAGTGAATGGGTTTGGAAATACTCATTGTTATTGGAAGAATTTTAGTGCATCCACACCCTTAATACCACTCTTTAATGGGTGATTGAGAGCCAACTAGAGAGTAAATATTATTTATCCTCTTTGTATGTAAGGTAGGTATGGGACCTCAGACTTCTGCAAGTACCCAGTGCATAAGATGGGAGAAACTGGATAAGGTGCTCCAAGATGCGGAGGTGACACTGTCTCCATTTTATACACACAGGTCATGAGGCTCCAACATGTCCTCTAGGTCCAAGGTCAGAAAGCCAAAAAAAAGTTGACTAGAGACAAGCATCTGGACCTCTTACTTTCTCCACTGAACTAGACGTTGAGCCTTGGCGCTGGACACTCTGAAACTTGGCCTGGCTTCACACAAAGCTTGGCCCAGGGTCTCCCATGGCTCCACTGAGCTTGGCAAGGTACATGGACAGAGTTGGCCCAGAAAGGCTCTAGACAACACCCAAACTCAGCAGTGACCCCACCTAAGAGCACTTGTTTTGGGGGCTTTACCTGACGGAAAACAGTGTGTGGACAGCTCATGGCACGTGGATTGACGTTGGTTCTGACAACCCAGGGCTGCTGGCTTCCCCTGAGCCAAGGCCTGCTGGGCTCAGTTCACGAGAGAGGCTATTGCCAATGGGCAGGGAGATTTAGCATTCCACCCCTGCTCTTTTAATCCCCTCCGTGCGGAATGTTCCACTGCAGAGACAGCAGAACTTGCAGAGACAGGAGGTGGTGCCAAAGGGGAGAGGGGGTGGTGAAGAAACAGCCTTGTGGGATTCAGGGTGTATGCTATGGGGAAGGCAGGGTTAGGTTCAACCATGGACTCACTGTATCACCTCGGACAAATCACCTCCCCTCTTGGGAAAATGTCCTCAATTTTCAAATGATGAGGAAAGACTGAAAATATATATAAGATTCACTTCAGGATAAAGTTCTAAGACTCTAAGAGCTGTTTCAGTTGTGAAGTCCAAGGTGGGATTTTTGTCTTTAATCTACAAGGCCTCTTTAGATTTCTATATAAGCACATTTGCAAGAAACAGAATATCTCAGTGGGATGTCAGAAGGACAGTCCACCTTTCACTTCAATTCTAGGATTTTAAGCACCTTGAGATAGGGCCCAGCACATAGAATTCTCTGGGATGTCATAAATGGAAGGGCACTTACAGGTTTATCTAGCCCAATCTGTTTTAGACAGAGAAACTGGAGACCACAGATGGGAAGTTATTTTCTCAACACTGTGCAATGAATCTCAGGCCCAGAACTCAGGTTCTCTGATCCCTAGAATAAGGGATCTTTCTGATAATTAAAAATTTCTGCCTGAAATGTCACATAAGACCTCTGAATTCCAAGGCTTTCAGATGCTTCACCTTTTAAAAACAGGCTTGGCTCTTCCCTCCTTTGGGCAACTTTCAGGGTTAACTTGGGGACTGACCATGGAGATTATGAGAGCCTTAGGCTTATGTAAAATTTGTGAAATCCAAAGGCATACACGTGCTTTGGGGATCCTGCAGATTTTCCCCAAGCAGCCCAAGCCTTGGACAGCAGCCACCCTAGAAGGGATGTGGTCTAATGCTTAGCTGATCCCAACTCCAGCCTCAGGATAGGACATGAGACCCAAGTTGACATGACACAAGCCCTTTTGTAAATCAACTATACTTCAATGAAAAAAAATTAAAAATAAATAAATAAAAGCAGCCAGAGAAAAAAGACACCTTAAGTACATGGGAACAAAGACAAGAATGATCGCGGACTTCTCAACAGAAACCATATGGGCCAGAAGAAAAATGGAACAATGTTTTTAAAGTGCTGAAACAGAAAAGAGTCAAATTTGGATTCTGTATTCCCCAAAATATCTTTAAAAAATTAAGGCGAAATTAAGACTTGTACACATCAACAAAAGCTGAGATGATTCACTGCCAGCAGATCTGCATGAGAAGAAATGTTAAAGGGAATTCTTCTGGCAGAAGGGGAAGACCGAGGGGCAGAAAAAAGAGACTAAGGGGAAGAGAGGAGGCAACTGAGGGGCAGATGGAGGATCTGAGGAGGGAGACAAAGAAGGAATTCATTTGCAGCAAACTGATGTTCACTTCACTGATGTAGAGCCCCCTGATGCTGGGGCCCGCTTTGGCCCCTGATCAGTCTTTCTCATCGGCACCCTGTGTTCTGCTCTTGCCCTTTCTCCAGGAGAGTCCTGCATCTTGTTCCAGACCTGCTCCCTCTTCTCCTCTTTGCTCCAAAATCACTCACCTCTAATGGCCCCTCACCTTCCTCCCTGGCCCTTGTCATTCCCTGGAGGGCTGGACACTCCTGGCCTCCCTGACTCACTTCTAAGAGACCAGCTTCCTCCTGTTGCCTCCTATGTCATCCCACCCATATTTGAATGTCACTCTTCCTTTAAGATGATCTCTTTCTGTGACTTTTGATTTTTTCTGTCTTCCCTTCAGCATCTTTTGAATTTTTAACGTGAGCATATATTACTATAATAATAAAAATAATAATATTGATAAAAACTCATGATGGGTAATAAATGAACCAATGAATGACGATTCCCAGCCCCAGCCCCTCTCCAGTGATGCAAGCTTAGAATCAGTGAGCGGACGCGGACACGTTCCTTCGCCTCCCCAGGAGCCATGGGCACTTGCCACACAACTGATCAGGGACTCGTGTTAGCGTAAGTCAGGAAAAACCCAGGCCATATGGAGAATACTTGAGTCATCTCTTTCACCCCTCGACCTCAACTTGGAACCACCAGTGATTCTGAGAAGCATGGGACTCAGCATTCCTTTTCCCAAGCACCCCTTATTCAGAAGCTCAAATCTTCACTCCCTTCCCAGTCAGCTGTGCTGTCAAGTCATTCCTCTGCTCAGGGCCACTTTGAAAAGAGGGAGGTGAGGGGCGTTAGTCTCAAAGTGACCAGCGTTAGCTTTTAGGCTCTGGCTCTTATTTGTCCTTGTGCCTCCAGGTAAGTAAACTTTATCTTCTTGAGATGTGGTGTCCTTTCCTGTGAACTGAGGATAGTACCTGCCTCTAGAAGCTTCTAGGAGACCCAAATATGATAAGAAGTGGGAGTGCCCAGTATGAATTAGAAGTGTTTCCCTGTCTCCTCTCTCTACCAATGAGCTCCAAGCACTAACGGCTTGGTCTGTTCTCTCCCTCCTGAGAACCTCTGGAGGTAATGCTTTAAGCCCTGGACTGGTGGGGAAGGGGCTTGGAGGCACTGTATCTAATATTCATAAATGCCCCTGGACATTTTACCTGCCCAGGCCTCTGTCTCCTCATCTGTAAAATGGGCACAGCTGTACCTATATTGTAGGGTCAGTGTGAGAATTAGGAGGTGAATTGCCAGTACCTGCACACAGATGAGAAGCCACATTGTTTCTCATCTGTGTGCAGAGCATCAGATTATGTGTTATCATCACATAACATTTAATAATACAAGAGCAGAATCTATCATTGACGAGTGTGCAGTCAGTGGCAGGCAATGGTGTGTCCAGCTCAGGGATGGTTGGAGGGGTTAACATAAATGATGAAGGGTATTTATTACTGACGTTATTTAGAAAAGTTGATGTGTGCAGATCATAAACAATGGATTTTAGTGAACTTTATAATGTTCTTAAAATTATCTACATGTGATGCAGCCCCTTTTAACCTGCACCCCAGGCATATCATTCCTACTGCCCTTAGGACACCACTGGTGGCAGGCTGTGCAGCAGGCAATTTCAGAAAGAGTATTTCATTTAATATTCATGACAACCCTGGGAGGGAGGCATGCTTCTCCTCTTCTTGTTCACAAATGAGGAAACTGAGGTACCCACCTAGTGATTTCAGAACACAGCTGTAAAACCACCCCAACTGAGGCTTAGATGGTCTCTAGGAAAGCATCAAGGAGTAGGGTCCTCCAGGGCTCTTTGGGGACTGTGTCTGGTGGCTGGGGTGAGTGTACTGCCCCAGCTCACTTCACAGAAGCACTTGTCTAAAGCAGCAACTGACCTTCATCACTCCTGCCTCCCTTTCATCTTTACACCTCCTTCACCTTCTCCTTACCAAGTCCTCCACACAGCCAGGGGGCACACCTTTAAAGACATTAAAAAGGAGCAAAATGCATGTTTTGTTGGTGACGAGCTCCGGTCACCACTCACACTGCCCTTAAGCAAGCCATTTTTTGGCATGGCAGCTTTGGCTGAACGATTACCTCATGCTGCAGGAATTCTACCAAGGATTGCACAGACCAAATCAAGCTGCTTTGGGTGACCATGCCTGGGCCTGGCATGGAAGAGGGAAGCCCCTAAGCCCTGCTGGGCCGTGGGGCTGGCCCCTGTCTTGTGAGAGCAAGCAGAGGTTAAGAGCTGCAGTGGAGCCAAGGCCCCAGGGCAGTGCTGCTCTGGCCACACCATGGTCAGGGTCAAAAGGCCTTCTGGAAATGTCCCAGCTGTGGCTTTGTTCTGTGCCCTAGGGGAATGGATGTTTGCAGGCCCTTCCAGGCTGAGAGACACAGCAATTTTCTGGATAATTCAGGTTCCAAACCTCTCTGCCTTCATTCCAACTATTTAGAGTTATTGTGGGAATTCTGAGGAATGACTTGAACTGCATCAAACCATGAACCAAGAATAGGAACCAACTGCTTAACTGGCCAAATCCTAAACGAAACCCCAATATTAATTTTCTATAAATGTAATTCAGATGGAGTCAACGTTGTTTTTGTTTTTAAACAAAACCAAACCCGAGTGGATCAGTTGGAACCTGAGTCAAACCCTTATGTGTTCTAAAATTAATGGACCAGAACAAAATTGGAAGATAAAAACATCTTTTGAATGAAAACACTATTTCATCAGGTTTGTTGGACCAGGATTTTTTTGTCTTTAAAAAATGGGAAAAAATCCAACTATGGAAAGACTACTCATTGCAAAACATTCAGAAAAATCAAAACAGTTTAAAGATGAATGTCATCTGCAATCTCACCCTGGGATATTTCCACAACATTTTTAGATGCACCGCCCCCGCCATTTTACATAAATGTGATTATTCATGTAATAATAAATATTTAATCACCTCCTTTTCTTGTTAAGAATATCCATGGCAAAGTTCCATATCAATATTTACAAAGCTACCTCATCATTTTTAACAGTGCGAAGTACTCATTGGATACATTCTGGTTTAATTTCACTAATTCTCTACTGGTAGTTATTTAAGTTACTTCCATTATTTCACTTTTACAAATAATGCTTCAATGAATGGCTTTGCACATGAATCTTTTCACCCTGGGCTGAGTATTTTGTTTAAATTACACAAGTGTTTCTAAGTCAAAGATACACATTTTTTTTTTTTTACTTTTTATACATATTTCCAGATTTTCCCCCCAGAAAGGTCAAAACAATCTTCTCTCCCACTGTCAGTGGATAAAAATGCTGATTCCCCCAAACCCTGACTACCACTGAGATGCCAAAGGTGTCCATCACTCCATCAGTCTTTCCAGAACTCCACAGCGAACTGTCCCACCTACAACTACAGGGTGACTAACTATCCCAGTTTGTCCAGAACTGAGGAGGATCCTGGGACACGAGACTTTCAGTTTTAAAACCTGGAGAGTCCCAGGCACGTGGAATGAGCAGGTCACCCTACACACCCGTCATAGTTGTGCAGCCAGCCAGGATTTTAATGAAAACCTCACATGCTCCACTGCTGAGTTTTGCTACAGCTGATTGGCCCAGGAGTGAACACCTGGGCCAAGGATGGCTAATCACTTGGTATGAAGAGATGGTCTGAGCCAATCAGATTTCTTCTTTTGGGAATTTATTTTGGGAACAAGGAAAGAATTTATCAGTGAGCAATGGGAAATAGGTCTAAGGTTCATTAGCTAAAGAGTGGACAAGAGAGGCAGTTAGCTATGCACCAGCCAAAGTATTATGGGAGAAAAAACTAGGAGTAAGGAAGAGGGGCTGGTTGTAAGAGACAGAGAGAGGAGCAGAGTAACTGTGTTAACAGGGAAGCAAGATTCTTTAGCATCCCTGTGCTTCCCAAGGGCTTTCTTGTTCTCCTCTGGATTATTGTGCAAGTGTCCTCAAAATAAATGCTTGTTTCCCCTCCCTCTCATTAACTTGCTATCACTTGAATGAATCTCAGTTCCTTGTAAGCCAAGAGGCCTATTCAACACTCCTGGGTATTACCCATAATTTCCCTCTTGCCAGTAAATCTGAATGGCCAAAATGGATGTCTCATGTAATTTTGTTAAAACCTGCATATCTTGAATAAGTTTGAACATCTTTTTGGAAATTCAGGCTTCCAGGATTTAGTCTATGGGCAGGGGCAGCTGAGTGAGGTGCAGGATAAGGCTTGCTGGATCCTCTGATGGGGTATCTGATGCCTTCTCTTCAGCATGGCAACCCTTCCAGCATTGACTCTGGCCTGGTAACCTGACTATGGTCACGTGGGCTCCTGCCCTACTTCACGGTCCTTCAGGCTTTTTAACCCCAGTCTGATAATCTTGCCCAGATTAAGCCCATCTCTGTAGCTGAGCAGGAAGGGCTTCACCCTGACCCTGCAGTCAAGGCTGCCTTTGTACTTGCTCTTTCCTTGACCTGGAGCACTCTCTAGTTATCCCACGGTCAGGGGCTTCGTTTCACACAGGCTTCAGCTCAAATATCAGCCCCTCCGAGAAGCCTACCCAGACTGTCTCATTTGATGTGGCTTCCTCCTCTCCCCATCTCCCTGCACACTCTTCATGACTTTTATCTTCCATATCGAACTTATCACAGTTTCATATTAAATGATTAATTTTATTGCTTGCTTCCTCCACTAGATGTAAGTTCCTTGGGATTTATCTAGTACATATTGCTCACTATTCCCAGAGTTTGGGAGAAGAATGCCTTGCATATCAGGTACTGATGGACTGAGTTGATTAATTAATGACAGAGGAAGAAAATTTGCTGCAGCAAAGGTGCATTGGCCCCCTTATCGTGCTCAGCCTGAGGGGGATAGCTGATGAGCTCCCTAGCTTACAAGACTGTGTGATTTGGGGGTCCCAGTGTATTTCCCAGGACATCTGGCATGTCTGTCAGCTTGAAAGCCTTCAGCAGCTTCACACTGCACTTGGAATAATGAGGCCTTCAGGGCCTCACCTTTGCTGAGTGACCCAACATCATCTCCTTCCCTTTGCCCCTTTCTCACTCTGCTTCAGCCCCACTGGCCTTCTTTGAGTTATTTGTGTCAAGCTCTGTTCTGCCTCTGGGCCTTCACATATACTGTTCCCTCTATCTGGAATGTCCTTCTCCTTGTTTTATCTGCAGTCCAGAGAAGATTCCCATAACCCTCTCACCAAAGTATCCCCCCAGGTTGGCCTCCATCACTTCCACCTGGGATATTTTGTGCATGGCTGATAAATAGGAAGAAGACAACATGTGGGCCAGCTGAGATTTTGGGTAACTTTTTTCTTCTTTTCTAGAAATATCTCTGGCAACTCTAGATGACTAGATTCTAAATACAGCTCATAACCTGTCTACCCATCATTTAACAAACATGTCTAAAACTATTACCTAAATCTTGTTGCAAATACTGCCCCATTAGATGTTATAAGCCCTGACTGAGATAGGCTTTGTGCTGCCACTTCCTGGCCATGTGAAGTTGGGAAAATTCTTTGATCTTTTGTTTCTTCATTTGTAAAATGTGGGTACTATTTATATCTCTTTCCAGTGTCACTGTGAAAATTAAAATGAAATAATGTACATAAAGCACAAACATCTTGCTGGGCACACGGTAGATGCTCAATTAATCTAAGTTCCTCTCACTCTTTCCCCTTGGTATTTAGTTAAAGTATCTTTGCATAGGACAACTTTCCCCAAAGGGTGTTCTGTGGAATACTACTTCCTTCAAAATACTTCCCGCAAGGTGAGAAAGGAATGTTATGGCCAAATACATTAGGAAAACCTGCATGCCATAGTCTCTTCTTGAAGTGATATTCAGTACGCGCAGGTAAACCAGTTCTTTGAAAAAAGAAATCCCAGATTTGTAGTGTTTGCTGATACTACAATACTCTCACTATGTAAATACTCCAACTATGGCCAATTTCAAGTTACCTGTTTGCATGAATGAATGTGAGTTGGGAAGAGATGTGCAGAATCAGCTCTCTTGAGCTGGTCAGAGCTGGCGCCAGCACACTACTAAAGTAATTGTTTGCATGTCATAGTCTCTGATATGTCCTGTAATAAACAAGCCTGTTTGGCTTTACTTAGCTTAGTGTTTCTCAAATACATTAAGACTATGGAACCCTCTTTTCTCATAATAACTCTCATAATATTCTATGGAACTGGTGCTCCTGGAAACATACTTTAGGAACTACTGATGAGAAATATCTCACATATTTATTTTTCTAAAAATTCATCAACATGCCATCATTTAAAAAAGTGGAAGTGTGGTTTGCACAATTAGGGGCAGTGTACGAGGTGAGGCGTGCAGAGAAGAAAAGCCTGTTTTTAAGGAGGAGATGCAAAGTGGTGAACAACAGCTGAGCTAGAACTAAGTAATACACTGAGGCTTTGACGCTCAGTGCAGAGACTGGGGAGGGCTGGAGAAGCAGGGAGAGCCCTCTGCAGGAGGTGGCTGTCAGCCTGGCCTGAGAGCATGGGAGGGTTTGTGAGGTTTTGGAAAGGATCAGAGGAGAGAAAGGCTACTGCAAGCAGGCAGAGCCTGAGCCAAGACCTGGACGATATAGAGAGCATGTGGTCGGTCACTCCTCCCCCACCCCATCCAGTTTTCTTCCAGGTCTTATCTGGGGCACCTGGAGCATCCACCTCCAGAGACCAAGGTTCTCTCCTAGATCATCCCTTCAGTAGCCCTTCCTGTCTGCCTCTTTGGGCGTGTTTCTGTGTGTCCTTCTCTTTGATATGTCTGTGTATCTGTCTTTGATTTGGAGGACTCCCCAGGTAACCAGCTTCCTTGGTGGAACTCCTGGAGGACTTGAGAGTTTCTCTTCAGAGGGAGGAGGTGCTGGAGTCCAGCATGGAATCTAAACTCCATACTGGAGGAGAAGGCCATTCCTCCTTCCAACTGGCCAGGATGCCATGTTTACCCTAGAGCTCTATGAGGAGCTGAAGGTAGCCCCATGAAGTAATAATAATAGCTGTTACTTTTAAAAAAATTATGGTAGTATATACATAAAATTTACCATTTTAAGTGTACAGTTCAGTGGCACTAAGTTGTGTAACCATCAGCACCATCTATCTGCAGAGCTTTTCATCTCCCCAGACTGAAGCTCCGGACTCATTAAGTACTAACTCCCCATTCACCTCTCCTGCTATTACTCACTGACCACTCCTCAGGCCCTAGGCACTGTTCTAAGAAATTTACATGTACCAATTCATTTAATCCTTATATAACCCTAGGAGGTAACTATCTCCACTTTACATAATGAGTGAGGAGATGAAGAAATGGAAGTTAAGCAATTTGCCCAAGGATGTAGAGCTAAGAGCAGCAGAGCTGGTATGTGAACTCAGCCAGATCCGACCCCTGAGCCCATGATTCCACATCTGCTGTCTACCTCAGGGCCAAAGCTGGACCCATCCCAGACTCAGCATGGGGAAAGACGCCCTGTGAGGCTGCTTGAGGCTCCCAGGTCCATGAGGGATGGAACCCCTCGGCCTTTGGGAGACCAGGACCTGACCCCATCCATCCCTCCCATACCAGATGATCAGGCCCCCAGCAGAGGACATCGGGGGTCGCTAGATCACCCCAAGCAGTGAGGGCTATGCATATGGCTGGGAAGGATTCTGCCTCGTTCAGAGTTGTCAGCTAGAAACACCCGAGACAGAATGTTACCAGGTCTGGCAGTCACAGCCTCAGAAGCAGCTCTTTACTATGGAGGTGTCGATGGGGGGGGTGAAGGGTGATGTCAAACTTGGGCAAGCTGAGGGCTGGGGCCAAGGAAGCGATTGACAGAGATGGCTCACTCAGCATTTGAAAATGGTCACCTCTGAGCCTCTGGAAACACACAAGAATAGTCAAGATGGAGAGTGGGAACAGATATGAAGGATTCTTGGCTGTGGAGACAGACTTTTGGAATATGAGTGACAAGGCCTGTCAAATATTCTCCAGACCTGGGGATCTGACTTGAAATTGAAGCCTTGGTCTCAGTTCCTGTGGAGGGGCCTGTATGGTGGCCTCATCTTAAACCTTCCTGTTTGGGCATGCAAATGTGTGTGTATTTCTGTGGGTTTAAAATGTCTAATAATGAGGCTCTCTGCAGCTATTTCAGACCCAATCACGTCAAGCCCAGACAAAGATCTAAGGCAACTAGCTTGTGTTGTTTCCTGTCAAATTCCTTGGCCTTCTTGGAATTAGACTCATAAGGTTAGTTTACACAGCCAGGATGTCTTTCCCAGCTGGAGCAGGGTGGAGTGGAAAGTGATTGATGCTGTATTGCTCCCACTCTGGCTAGTAGGCAACTACTACAGAGGGGGCCCAGGCTGGAAAGCCCACACCCCTGTCACCTACATTCTCCCACCTCCCCTTTCTGAAACGCTCCTTGCTATCCTGCCGTCTCCATCAGAATCTCTCTAGATTCGGCCCCACCAAATAAGACAATGATGGTGTCTGCTATGTTTCCCATGCCCTCTGGAGGAACACCACCCTGCCCTCAATGCTTTGCCAAGGAAAAGACTCTAGGCTGTTGCTTTGAGCAAGAGATGGTCACTGGTGGACACCTGACCCAAAGGCATCCAAGCATACTAGGTGACAAGACCAAAGGACTGAAAAAACAAAAGAAAAGGTAGACAATATAAACAGATCCACAGGTGAACCATACAGTGCTGTTATCAGCCACAGACTGAAAAAACTAGTATGTTCAAGAAAATAGAAGAAAAGCTGGAAAATTTCTACAGAGAAATGAAACTGACAAAAAGTCAACTGGAAATTCCAGAACTATAAGAGGAAATAACTCATTTTAAGTACTCATAAGATAGGTCTAACATAGTTTTAGACATAGCTGAAGAAAGGATTAGTGAAGAGGAAGATAGGTGAGTAAGGTACATGTGTGGTTGTGTCATGCTCTTGCTTAGGTATCTCCTTTGACTCTTCATTATTTACCTGATAGCACCCAGAGTTCCTATTATACTCTCCAGTCTCATCTCTCCCCTACACTCACCCTGTTCTTCACTTACATCGTAATGAGTACTCTGTGTTCCAAAACATGCTGTGCATATTTTTGCTTATTATTTCCAGGAAATCTTTCTCTACATTTCTGTCTGGTGCAAGCTAAGATGTTACCTTCTCTGTGAAGCCTTCCTCAGGCTTCTTCTGAATCTTCCCTCATCTCCTCTTTGAGATACTGGGGGAAATTCCTCCCAAACAGTTCTTAGTACCATATATGAAAGTCACTTTATATGTCCGTTTCTCTTTCTAGAATAGGACTTCACCAAAGGCAAAGCATGTGTGTCATTCATCTTTTTAATCTCAGTTCCTAGCATAATGCCTGGTACATAGTTGGTGTCAAACATTACAATGAATAATGCAAGAACCAAATTACTTTAAGTATCTTACTAATCTTTAATAAACTAATCCTGGTGAAACTGTGACTTGATATTTAATATTTTTCCTTGTCCATTCATTCATTCATTCATTCATTCATTTTAACTTCTTTATTGGAGTACGATTGCTTTGCAATTGTGTATTAAGTTTCTGCTTTATAACAAAGTGTATCAGTTATACATACACATATATCCCCATATCTCTTCCCTTGTGCGTCTCCCTCCCTTCCACCCTCCCTATCCCAGCCCTCTAGGTGGTCACAAAGCACCGAGCTGATCTCCCTGTGCTATGCACCTGCTTCCCACTAGCTAACTATTTTACATTTGGTATCAGTATATCTCTCCATCTATTTGTATCATCTTTAATTTCTTTCATCAGTGGTGTATCTAATTTCTTTCATGATGGTGTATCACATTGATTGATTTGCGTATATTGAAGAAATCTTGCATTCCTGGGATAAACCCCACTCGATCATGGTGTATGATCCTTTTACTGTGCTGTTGGATTCTGTTTGCTAGTATTTTGTTGAGGATTTTTGCATCTATGTTCATCAGTGATATTGGCCTGTAGTTTTCTTTCTTTGTGACATCCTTGTCTGGTTTTGGTATCAGGGCAATGGTGGCCTCGTAGAATGAGTTTGGGAGTGTTCCTCCCTCCGCTATATTTTGGAAGAGCTTGAGAAGGATAGGTGTTAGCTCTTCGTTTATTTATTTTATCCTCTACTCCCCCTGCAGAATATAAGCTCCGTGGGGAGAGGGATTTTTCTTTTTCTGTTCTGTTCCCTGTTGTATAAATGCCCAGCATATAGTAGGTGTCCAGGAAATGTTTGATGAATGAGGGAAATACTCCTTCTAACACTGTGGAGAGGAAGGAGGCCAAAGTGGATCAGCTAGCCACCCAGCTTGGACACTTTGAGTACACTGAAGACTGGACACAGGTTGGCCTCCAGTAGGCAGGCAGGCACTCAGAGGAGAGGGGAGAAGCCTACAAGGAGAAGTTTTGAAGAATGGATGAGTGACTTAGCACATCTTCTGGAGTCCAACCTTCTCTGTTTAAGCCCTGGTTCTAACTATTTAAGGAAATCAGTAGTGCTAGCCCCACATGCTTTTTGTGAGGCACAGAACATGGGACACTGCAATCACTCTGCTATTGTTACCTTTACTGTATTGTTTGACCATGGATCCAGCCTGGATTTGTCTTCTGGTTTGGTCACAAACCTTTGGGCAAATCAGGCTCCATCTTTGTCCTCAATAGGTACTAAGTGCTAGTAGTTTATTTGTCTCTTTTCATTTAATCCTTTCCCCATGTCCACGAGGTTGATTGTATTGGTGCTGGTTACAGATGAGGAAACAGGTTCTGAGATGACAAGTGACAAACCCAAGCACTACCCGCAAAGTGAGAAGAAGAGCCAGGACTTGAAGTTAAGTCTTTTTTGTTATCCAAGGCTCACTGCCCCAGCCTGCAATGCCCAGGGTCACAGACCCAGGAGAACCAAAACTAGAACCCAGGTCCTTTGGGCCTCAACTTGGTGTTAGTTTCACCGCATGAGGAACAGCAGTGTTGGGATTCTCAGTGATCACCACCAGTGTGTTCACTGGATAGCTGAGAAGACTGAGGCCCAGAGTCCACAAACCAGGTCTTGTGGCCTCCAAGCCAGTGGCCTTCCCACTGTACCACCCCACAGCTGGTACTTTGCAGCTCCCAGAACAAGGAAGTTATTGTTCTTATTATTAGGTGTGGCCTGACTTAGCTTCCAGGCCTAAAAAGAAAAGATTCAGCATGATTGGAAGGCCCACAGCTCAGAAGCCCCCCTCCCCAGGGCTCCTCTCAACCACTTACGTGGACTCCACTCTTGCGCCGCCCCCACCTCTCAACCACCCCTTTTCTCTACGGTCGAGACAGCTCTGTGGCCCCAGAGAGGTTGTGGTGGGGTGCGTGGCGAGGGCCCTGCAGTGCAGACGTTCACATCCAGGTTTCTGGGGGCTTTCCTTTGCCTCTTGGGCTCTCAGAGCTGTGGCCAAAGCCAGAGAATCTGTTTCTCATTAGCTGTACTTTTGCTGTGAAATGAAGTGCTTTTTGAACCTGTGGGAGCAGGAAAGCCATTTACACCCCTGAGAGGACAGGGACGCCAGCCTTGCCAGCACATTCCTTTGGTTCTTTTCATCTCCTGGGTGGAGCTCTTGGTAGGCGGCTGCTGCTGCCATCTCCCTGGTGCGGCCATGAGGCTCTGTGGGGTGAGCAGGAGACGAAGGAGGGGATCATGCCCATCTCTCAACTGGGGTAGGAGAAGCAAACTCCCACTGGAGTTATCTGCCCTCTTTCCCCATCCCCATCTTCTTCCTGATATTCCTTTATCCTGGATGACTACAATGAAACCTCCAGAAATCATTCGTCTCTCTGTCCATCTGTTCATTGGCCCATCCATCCATCCATCCACCCATCCAGCACCATCCATCCATATATCATCCATTCATCCCAGTGACAACCTGTGAGTCCAGAGTCAGAACCAGGAGAGTACTATGACATTTCTCCTTCTCCTTCATTTTACTGATGGAGAAACTGAAGTGAGAGAGTTAACTTATTCCCGGATTCACTTGACAAATATTTATTGAATGCTTTTCATGTGCCAGATCCCCACTCCCACTCCCACTCGAGGTATACTGTGGATTGAGCTGCAAAAACATGCACATGTCTCAGCCTTCATGATCCTTCTAGCGATGGGGGCAGATGGTAAACAAGTGAACAAATAAATGAACATGATAATGTCAAATGATGGTAAATGCTCTAACAAAACCAACAGAGGTACCTCTTTAAGAGGAGTGGTTGGGGAGATGCGAATACATTTAAACAAGGTGGTTGGGGAAGTCTCTCGGAGAAGGTAACATCTGAGCTAAAACCTGAGTGATGACAAAGGGCCAGTCAAAGGAACGTGTGAGGTTAGAGCATTTATAGGCAAGGGGACTGCTAATGCAAAGGTCCTGAGGTGAGAATGAACTAGGCTTGTGTGAGGAACAGAAAGACGACCAGTGTGGCAGGAGCAAAGGAGCAAGAAGGGGGAGACTAGTGTGAGATGAGGCCAGATAGTTAAGTACCTCTCACAGGGCCTAGACGTCATGTGCGGAGTTTAGCCTTTGTCCACAGGGAAGCCGTGGGGGGTTCTAAGGAGGGGGCTGACATGAAGTATTTTGTGTTCTCAAAAGGACTCCTCTGCCTGTGTCAAGAACAGACTTGAGGGATGCAGGGAGTAAGGTGCACACGGAGGCGCTGGTTGGAGGCTACTGGGGTAGACCAAGTATAAGACGATGGTGGTCCTCCCCCGCCCCCACCTCCCACTGGCCCACGGTGTAGTAGCAAGGGGACAGAAGAGGGAGAATCAGGAAACATCTGGGGAATAGAGTCAATGAGTCAACATAATTTGCTCATGGACTGGATACAGGCTGTGAAGAAAAAAGAGGGATGGAAGGTTTTAGCCTGAGCAATCTGGGTGGATGGTCATGGCACCTAATGAGATGGGGAAGCCTGGGAGGCGCAGGTTTCAAGAGGGGAATCAAGAGTTCTGTTTGGGTGGATTAAATTGGAGATGGCTCGTAGATAGTCAGGCAGTGCCAAGAAGGCAGACGGATACAAGTCTGGAGGCAGCGGGCAAGGCTGGCCAAAGGCGCCCATGCACACGTGTCTGCACACAAGCTCAGAGGAGTGGCGGAGGCACCCAGCCCTCACAGGGCCATCTGCTCAGACTCAGGGCCGCCAAGAAGGCCCTGCCCCCGCTCCCCACTCCAGGTCAGGGAGGGGCTTTGAAACTGTCAGGATTCCAGCCAGGCCTTCCTCCTGGAGTTCTTCTCTCATAGAAGCAGACCTAGGTGATGGTGGGAGTGGAGGTAGGCGTGGCTAGAAGGTATAGAGATCAGACTTCTGTGGGGATAATAATAATGATAACAACAGTAACGATAATAAAAGCCTCTGTTATGAGACTGTTAACATCTTGTTCCTGAGCTTCTTCATGAATAATCATCACCTCAAATTCTCTACAGGCTCTGGGAGATTAGCAGCCTGAGTCCAATAGCCCCATTTTGTAGATGAGAAAACTGAGGCTCCAAGGAGTTTAGTTAGTGACATCTCCAAGGTCACCAAGATGATGGGGCCAGGACTCCAACCTGGGTTCTCTGAGACCAGTTTGACTGCACTCTGCTCAGTATTAAATTGTCTGCCCCCAGGGAGGTCTTATTTTGAGAGAGCTAGCAGGGTGGGTTCTGGAGGCAAACTGTCGGGGTTCAGATGGTGACTTGGCCACTTACAGGTCATGTGACCATGGGCAAAGCAAATGAGTCAGTCTCACTTCTGTTTCCCATCTATAAAATGGGGATATTTCCAGTGTTAAGAGAATTGATATTTATGAACAGTTTAGAACAGCACAGGAAGTACTATACGTGTGTTAGCTACTACTGTTCAAACTGTCTTAATATGCACTGAGCAGTCTCACCCAGAGACCTGGGAGTGCCTGGAACCTAAAGGGAGGACGCCCTCTTGCAACAGCTGGGGAAACCAAGGCCCTGAGAAGGGAATTGAAGCAGCCTCTTAAGCAGTTGGGCCCCTGAATCTGGCTGGTGGAGAAACTCTCTACTCCCTGAAAGTCACCACCTGCCAGACTATTATTTCTCCAGGAGACAGACTTCCAAGCTCTCTATACCCTTAATTCATATGGAATTTCTTCTCTGAGCTTGGCTCCCAGGAGGAGCCCCTCCACCCCTTTATGAAAATAGAGTGGAGTCATTCGGCGAAACCTCAACCTAATGCTTTTAAGGAACTGGCAGGTTGAAATAGGAAACTGTTCTAAGTAGAAACCACGGAACAGCATATGCTTGTGGCTGCCGGCTGCTGCCTGTATCCCTACCGGAGCCCCCAGGGATGGGGAGCTGTTGGTCGCAGCACGTGAAGGGGCCTCAGGAGCCTGGCCCTGGTGCTGCTGACCACCCACAGCCATGTGATGGCAAATGCCACGTCACGTGGGCATGATATTTTCAGGTCAAAGCAAGGTGAGGTGGCCAGATAGGTTACCAGTGTTAGAAACACAGAAGGCTAGTGTCAGAGCAAACTTGCTCTTTTCTGTGCAAGCCCCTGATATTGTGATTGGTTGAAATGGAAGCCCAGAGAGGGGAACCAACTTTCCTAAGTTACCCAGCACAGAGTGGTGAAGCAGGGAGAAAACGTACATCTTCTAGTACCTAATCCAATGCTCTTTAACAATATTCACTCACCCCTTCCAGGACAGAAACTGTCCCAGAGCATGAACTCTAGGTCAGAAGACCAGAGTTCATCCTAGGCTCTGCCTTTTTCTAGCTGGATGATATTAGGCAAGTTACTCAACCTCTCTGTGCCTCAGTGGTTTTTTCGTTTCTTTGTTTGTTTTTGCTTTTAATAAAATGGAGGATAATAAGACTGTTTACCTAATAGGATTGCTATTAAGATTCAAAGTGATAATCCATGTAAAGCTCTTTGTATGGTGCTTGACAAATAGTAAGAGCTCAATAAAGTTTTTATTTTTTAATGTATTAAATGCCCAGTAAATGCCAGCCACTTTGCCCCCAAAGAGCTCAGTCAAGTGGGGGAGACAAAAAAGTGAAATTTGATATAGTGCTAAAAATGCTCTGATAGTGGGAAGCAAAGATGCCCTAACCCAGGTGAAGGACTTAACCCTGGTAAGGAGACAGACACTGAGAAGACTGGGTGTGTCAAACACCTATTAGGTGTGGAGGTTAGAACCCAGGTCCAAGGGGTTCCTTCCACTGCTTCAGGGTTTTTGTTGCTTTTGAGGACTGACACCAGTAGAACATTCCTTGGTTTCCTAGGAGGGGGGACACACTGCACAGAGCCATCTCCACTCTTTTGCCTGCCACCTGGACTGTCTGGCTAGTGCTGAGATGCCATTTGAGGCCATAAAAGACAATCTAACTATTTATTATAAAGCTCAACATACAATTTAGCTTCTAATCTCTGTATGTGAAAACCCACTTAGTGTGGTGGACAGAACAGTGGCTCCCTCCAAAGACGTCCACATCCCCAACACATTGTTACATGTGAACAGGGATTGTGCAGATGTGCTTAAGTTAAAGTTCTTGAGATGGGGAGATTATCTCGGATTATGTTGGTGAGCCCAATGTAATAAGAGTCCTCGTGAGAGGGATGCAGGGACAGAGAAGGAGATGTGATGATGGAAGCAGAGGTTGGAGTAATTGGAAGAAGCCAAGGAATGCAGGTGGCCTCCAGAAGCTGGAAAAGACAAGGAAGGGATTCTCCCCTGGAGCTTTCAGAAGGAACCACCCTGCTGACCCATTTTAGACTTCTCACCTCCAAAACTGCAAGAGTGGCTTAAACTGTGTTAAGCCACCAAGTTTGCTGTCATTTGTTACAGCAGCCATGGGAAGCTCACACATGCAGTCAACGTTTGGCCCAACTCTGCTTTAATCTGACCATGACCACCTCAGCCCTGGCCTTGGTTATGGGTAGCCTGGGTCTTACTAGCACAGCTCCCAAACAGGAACAAGTGCTCCTGAGCATGACTTAAAAGGCTCTGCTTGATCTGGCTCCTTCCTGGCACTAGCCTCCTTTTCACCTCTCTCTTGTCCTAGGACAGGATCTTGGTGAAAACATGAGATCTACAATAAAGTCTGGATTTCCCACAAAAAAACCAGTGTGGATTCTTCTGGGGGTACTTGGAGGGGTTCTGAATTCTCTATGTCATGCCTACAAGATGTGGCCTTTGCTGTCACATGGCCACGTATGGGCAGCCGTGAAAGCAGAGTGTGTGTGACACAGAACTTGGAGGAAAGGTAGGTGACACCCCGGTTGACAATATGACACGGCATTGTGGTTTGACTGTTGTTGAAGAGCTCATATTTCCCTCCCCCACGATATAAGCCTGTATCAGTCTGCACTTCCACATATGGGAGCTTATGCTTTTCAGGGTGGAGGGTGTTGGGGGGAGGGCATGCTTAGAACAGAAGATGGCAAGACTACAGAATGGCATCTGGAGTTGTCTGGTCTCTGTCTGGACTAGATCCTCAAAGGAGAGGGGGCGTTAGAGACAAAACTTGATGTAACTGTTTAAGGGCAACTCTGAGACTTGGGTCGCAGCAGAACTAGTGTCTTAAGTGGTTCCCCAGCATCCCACAGTCTCGTCTCAACAAAGCACTCAGAGGGATCTTCTAAAAATGTAAATCAGATGAGGTTCCTCCCCTGTTTACCTCCCTCCAATGCTTCTGTTAAACTTGTAATGAAATCCAAGCTCCCTCTCCTGGCCTGCCCTCGCCTACCTCTCTGACTACATCCTGCTAACTCGTCTGTGTCCCGCTGCTCTGGCCGCACAGCTCTCTGTCCCCGGAGCGCGCCAGCTCCTTCATGCTCTAGGGATTGGCTCCTGCTCCTCCCTTCACCTACAAAGTCCTCCCCTCCAAATGTCTGCATCTTGGTGGCTTCACATAATTTGGGTCTCAGCTCAAGCATCACTTTCTCAGCGGGGCCGTCCTTGACCATATATCTCAGTTTGGGTTTCCTCCAGCCAGACACTGAAAGACACCTGGTGTAGGTGGCTTATTTGCAAGGTAATCCCCCAGGAAGCACAAGCGAGGGAGCTGGGAAAGTGTTAAGAGAGGTGGGGGTGTGAGCAGGGCATGTTCCTGAGTTGGTCACATCTGCGGGAAGCTATTCAGTCCTGCTGGGGACCCCGGAGGTGTCACGTAGAACATGCCTCAGGACTGTCCCACCACAGATGGAGAAGTTGTAGTATTTATCCACTGACTCTTGCCCTCCTAAGTGGAAGGTTGACCTGGGGGTGGTCAATCTCAGAATGTGGCCAGAGCACACTCCTGTGGCACCTGAGAAAGCCCTCAAAAAGAAAGGTAGAGAGAGGCAGGTGGGATGATGTCTATGTGCCTGGGAACTGACCAATGCAGGTACCAGGGAACTCTAAGGTGGGCCAAGGAGATGTGGGATGGGGCAGCAACAGTGTCTACTGCACCATCCTATCTAGAGCTTCTTCAGCCAGGCAGGCTTATTTCTTTTCTTTATATTTCTCATCTCCATCTGAAATTTTCTTATTTATTTATTCAGAGACCAACTGTTAATTTTCGAGTCTTCACGTCTGACTAGAACATCAGCTATAAGAGCAAGAAGGACCTATCAGTCTTGTTCACCATTCTCTCCCCAGGCCTGAGAACAGTGTCTGGTACAAAGTAGACCATCGATAAATATTAGTTGAATGAATGTTCTGCTTCATGACCCGGGTACAAAAGCCTGGCCCCAATTTTGTGGGGCATAGACTCCAGGCAGCATGTGGATAATGTGCATCAACAAGTGGAAGACAGAGACAGTGAGAGAGAAAAAGATGCCTGATACCCACAAATGATTACAGCTGATAGGCTGCCTCATGGGCAGACGTGAGGCACCTTTGTGGGACCCTGAAAAATAGTGGGGGACTACACCGATGGGGGCTGAGGTCTTAAGGCCACGTGTTTGGAAACTTTCAAGCCAGCAGTCATTCTATTAGTAAGAACAAAATTTAGTAAGTGTAAAAACACTTCCTCTTTCAATAAATTAAAGTAGGTTCAAGGTTACCCCTATAATGACATCATTCTCACTGACTCGCAGTCCAACCTACTTTCTTGGGTGGGAGAGAAGGGGTTGAATTTATAGCATGTACTTCCTCAGTAGGCATGCAAAGCATGATCCATCTAATCTGTGCTGCAGAGGGCCAGTGTGTTGAATGTAATTGGAATCCCTTCTTTTCCACTCACTTGGTGAGTGACCTTGGGCAAGTTACACTACCTCTTTGAGTCTCGGTTTCTCCTTCATTCATCTGCAAGTTGAGAGTGAGAACAACTATCCAGTAGGGTTGCTGTGAGGATTTAATAAGATAATGTCAGCAGTGCCTAACAGCGTGTCCTAAATGTAGGCAGCAGTCCATAGAAAATCACTGCTTTCCATCATACTGCTGCTAATGATGATGACGCTGACACCGTGGGCAGTGTGCCCAGGCTCCGGAGTATACTCCAGGATAAGCAACAGTTGCCCTGGGAATCGCAGCACATCAGCACCGTAAGTGAACTTGGAAGTTACCTAGTCGAGTACCCTTAGAGAGTGACAGTGTCTAAGACAAAGAAGTCATTCTAATAGTGGCTACCATTTACTGAGTGCATATGTCAATTCTTTTCCATCCCAGTAGCCCAGCTGTACCTATTGCAAGGTGGCTGCATCAGGATGTCTTAGTCTGGTACTACTGTTAAACATTCCAGTCAATGGATTTCCTTCGCCCTGATACTTGTAAGACACTTGCTAAACGGCCACCTGAGTATGCTGTGCTTCCTGTGTGTTTCTGCTTTCAGAGAGAGAATGGGATGGACATGCAGATCCCAGGATTTTCGCATTTCAGCTCATTTTCTTGTCATGAATTAATAGCTGGGCATTCTGATCTCAATTCAGTTTCCTACAGATCTTGATGGGAGAAGATGAACTGGCAGCGTCTTCAAGAGAGTTCTGGTCCAAGTATTAATTAACTATACTTCTCATTTCACTTTTATACTGTACAATAATCTTGTGAGTCTGGTTTACATGTATCCACCACTGAATGATGTATTTGCTCAGGATTTGCTGATAAATTTGGGTTTTGGCACCTCCTGACCCACAGAAACTGTGATGTAATAACTGGGTGTTGTCTTAAGCTGATAAATTTGTGGTAATTTGTTATGCAGCACAGAAAACGAATACAGAACTCGAAGCCTTCCTGACCCTTACCTTTGCTTACCCACCAGCCACATCTTTTCCACTCTCCCTTTCACTCTCGAACAAGCCTCTCTCCTGTCGCACATGCAGCACCTCTGCCTGGAGCACCCCTTTCTCCCCTTCACCTGAAAAACTCTCCCTCATTTTTGTGTCACTATAACCATTACTTTCTAGGATGGCCTTTTCTGGTCTCCTAGACAAGGTATGTCATGGTCCCAGAGCCCCCTGTGCTTTTCCCTTTATAACATTCATCACAGTTGTGATGACTTGTTAACCAGCTATCGTCCCTGCTGACCTGGGAGCTGTGTAGTGGCAGCAACCACACCTGTCTCATCCACTTTGGTATCCCTACGGCCTACTGAGGCACACAGTATGTGATCGATCAATATCTGTTCAGTGGAAGAATGAATGCAGTGCCATGCAGTGGAAAGGCTCTTAGAACAAGAATCAAAAACACAGACTTTCTCTTTGACCTTTGCAACCCCTAGCTGCTGACTTGAGGTCTCTGGCCTTTAGCACGTCAGATGACATCTTGGAAGTGGGATTCAGGAAACTGGGTGTTGGAGGCATCTCTGCACCCAACTATCCTGGGCAACCTTGAAAAGGTCACTTCCTCTCTCTGGAGCCTCCCGCTCCACAATCTATAAATCTGGGATGAGGCTGCCAGCCATGGTTTCTGGGGAAGTTGATAGAGGACAAGTGAGGTAATGCCCAGGAAGTTCTCAGAAAGATACAGCTTCATAAAAGCCTATGGTCAGGCTTTTAGATTCAGGACACAACCTAGGCTCTTGGCTTGGCCAGCAGTGATGTAAAGGCTAGTGGTGAGGTAACTGCCAAGGCTGGGAGGCCTCGCTAGTCAATGCCATGGTGCTCTGCTCCCCAGGCCTGCAGCGAGCGTCTGTCTTTACATCTAAAGTAGGTGCAGAATCAAGACCAGGCTTGACTAGATGACGGAGGCTTCTGGGCTAAATTCCCCACACTTAACGATAAAGCCTTTACAAGACTTCCAGATGTTTCTAAATATGTTCCTGAGATACAAGTAACCAGAGGCAGTAGTAAGATGCAGTAGAAGCCATATGGTATGATATTTAGGACTGGAGGCTCTGAAGGCAGACTACCTAGGTTTGAAAACCAGCTCCACCGTTCAACTGGCTGTTAATTAACATCCAGTTTTCTCCAGGCTTCAGTTTTCTCATGTGTAAAATGGAGATGAGTTATGATGCCTACCTGCAATGTTTTGAGGGGATTACAAGAGAATTCATGCAAAGAGCTTAACATAGTTCCTGGCACAGAGAAAATGCTTAACACACGTTAACTGTTACTGTCATTATTATTGTTGTTTTGTTGTTTTTATTAAGTCCCTGTAGAGCAGCAAGCACCTTCACTTGCTTGATACCAATGACAAACCTCTGGAAAGTACTTCTAAGTACATGATCTTATTCTCTCATTAGACATAAGGCAGGACACTCCGAGAGTAGCTGATGTCTCTTGCTCGAGGCTCCATCCCCAGTACCTAGGACAGTGCCTGGCACACTGCAGGCTTCCAACAGCCATTTGCTGAACCAATGGATCTAAAGGGATCTAAAGAGAACTCTTGAGGCAGAGGTTATTTATTGGTATCATTTTGCAAATGAGGAAACAGAGTGATCTGCCCGCAGTCACCATCACTGTGAAGTCAGATTCCAACATACCTGACTCCAAATCTAACCCTCTTTCCACCACCTTCTGCTTCCTAGTGTCTCCTTACACTCAGCGCAGCAAGATGGTGCAGGCAGCAGAGTGAAGTGGCCAGAGCACAGGCTCTGGAGCAAAAAGGGCAGGTTCAAATCCCAACTGTACTACTTCCCAGCTCTGTGGCCGTGGATGAATCACTCAGTCTCTCTGTGCTTCCTTTTTTTGTCAGTGAAGTGGGGATTAACAGTGCCTACACATCCTATGGGGTAGATCTTATGCTCCATTTAAAGATGGGGCTGTTTTGCACATATGGGTCTAATCACTCACCTTTATAATTAAGAAGTCCCTATATTTATGATAAAGTTCATAAATTTCTTGCATGTGGGGACCATGTCCACTTACTTCACCAAGTTTGCTTAGAACCTACAGATGGGAACCATATTTATTGAGCATCTATCTAGTAGGTGTCAGGCAAAGTGTTAGGGGTTTTACATATGTTGTTTCATTTAATCCTGACATCAACTCTACAACTTTCCGTAAGCCTTTGTTTACACATTGGACAAAAACAAAACAAAACAAAAACCTGAGGTTCAGAGAGCTTAAGAAAATTGTCCAAGCCCTCACAGCTGGTAAGTGATTCAAACTCAGGTCAGTTAAACTTCAGAGGCTATGCCGTCTCCTCACGCCACAATGCCGTTTGATAAAGTCTGTACCAATTCACTTGGTGAACTGGTTGATCCTCTTACACACACGGTGGCAGAAAACAGGGGGTGAGATTGATGGAAAGAAGTGGCCCCCAGATTTCTAGCCCCTTGGGAGGCCAAATCAAGACCCCTGAAGGAAGCTTGATTGATGGTAGCCACAGCAGCTAAAGCATCAACAGAACTTTATCTTGCCCAACCAGGATATGTCAAGGGGTGGGGCGGAATGAGGGTAGCCATACTACACAATTATGATGACGCACAGACCTTTCTTGGGCCTAAAATGCTTCCCGAGTCCCGAGGGGAACAGCATGAATACCTCATTGTACCCATGGAGGAGGAACTAACAAAGACTTCTTATCTTCCAGCTTCCTATGCAAGGATCAGAATTATCTCTGACATTCTAGGCTGTCGTGAGTTCCCCTTTGGTTGTCTGGGCCCAGGAGAGCCATTCCTTGTAGCTGGCTCTTGGTTGCGACCCAATATTTACTATGGCCAGTGCCTGCCTGAGCTCCACCTTGGCCTTATCTATGGTCGCCTTGAAGGCAAGGGCCTTATTTTCTTCGCCTCTTTATCCCATTGTCTGGCATAGGACTCAGTGTAGAGTCCAAACTCACAGAATGCTGAACCAAAGCCCAAGAGTTTGGCCAAGGACAAATGACTAAAGCCCATGTGATGTTCTTGAAGTCTTCAACATGAGCATCTCAGATTGGCCCAGCCAGGCTGGGCCAACAAGAGCAGGAGGTTGAGTTTTAAGGCAGGGGGCAATGGTCTTCCTGATGATACTCTGGACAAGGAGGGATACTAGAGGATCACAGGGCCACACCTAGTCAAAGCCTGGTTGAGAGAACAGAGACTTACAGTGTGGAAACCAAGAACTGACAATTAAACTAAAGGGCCAGCAGACAGGACTGCACCAAGCCAAGAGCCAGGACTCTAGAGGAGATGGCATCTGAGTGCGAAAAGGTCCAGAAATAAATGAAGGCTGTCTAGGGCTGGTGGTCCGTGGGTATATAGAGAGTGGCCAAATCTGCTGCCTTAGAGGGCTGGGCTGGGTGAACAGATGCAATCCCTCATCTGGTGTCTAAGTGTCAACAGCTTGGAGGCATCTCTGCATGTGGGGGGAATCTGAAAAATCCCTGAGCCCTGATTAGGCCAGTGATGGTGTGTAGTAGACAGACGTATATAGGAGATATCTTGGGAAGTGTTCTTAGTCTATGGACCAACTCCCTACTCCCCCCCATCTTAACTGCCCACCTTTATCTCCGGTGGTGGAGATGAGTGGGGAAAGAGGATGGGCAGCTGCTGTTTTGTACAACATATCCCAGGCTGTCCAGGCCTTCACGCAGGTGACCAGGGGTGAGCACCTGACCAAGCTTAACCATGTCTCCACCTGGGCACTTGGAAGTGGTGGAGGAAAAGAGAGAGATTGAAAGGCAGGCAGGCAGACAGAAAGTTACTCCAGGAGGCTGGCCCTGGAAGGGCAGCCATACTTCCTGCTGTGTGGATCTGAGAAGCAGAGGGACCCCAACTTCCAGGGAGGAGAGGGATAACGCAAATGCACAGAGTGAGGTTGAGACCAGTGATGAAGAGGAAGCCTGACAGTATTTCCTGGCTCCAAACCATTCCTAACTCATTGTTGCCTTTGGAGTCCATGAGACAGTTCCCATATGTCTAGGCTAAATCCCTGATTACGCATGTTACTTGCATTAACCGCTGCTACTTCTTATCCAAGAGTCCCGCCTGATGACCCGAGTACCCACTCCGTGGCCTTTGACTCCTCCAGCTCATAGCTGCTTCTCAGCATCGACACGGTGCTCAGCATACACTCCCCTTTCCTTCTAATGTGCCTACCTGGCTCTGAAAGAGTCAGGAAAAGCTAAAATGACTTCATTCCTAGATGTCGCTGGAGCTAGGGCTCCAGGTGCAGTATAGGTGTCCCTGACCAGGTACACCTGTGCAGGATCTGGGAGGGTGTGCAGGGGAAGGGCACACTCCTGCTGCCTCTGCTCTGCTTCTGCCACTGAGTTCTTACACACAAGTGTTTACAGAGGCCCCGGCTTCTGGCCATTTGCTTTGTGTGTGTTGAGGGGCAGGACGTGAGGCATCTGATCTCTGCAGGCTCTGGCATCAGATGCACCGGGTTCTAGCCCCAGCTCTGCCACTGCAAGCTGTAAGACCTTGGGCAAGTTACTTAACCTCTCTGCACCTTGATCTCCTAATCAACAAAATGAGGATAATGATGGTATCTGTGTCACAGAGTACGAATAAGGGCTAGCAGAGGTAATGAATGTAAAGTACTTAGGGATAGTACCCATAGTAAATTCTCAGTTAATGCTAGCTGCTATTATCACTATTACTATTATTAGCGGTTCAAACCCATAATGTTGCAGTGGGAAGTAAATGAATCTGTGTAAATCACTTAGCACAAGCTAAAACATCATCTGTCCCCTTTCCAGCTTCCCTCCATAAGTAACCCTGGAATTTGGTGGCTCTGGGAGTTCTGATTACCTAAAAGGAGGGGGCATGTCTGAGTTATCCCTGACATAGTTGCTAATAACTAGAAAAAGAAGGCCAGACCCTGAAGCATCACCGTCAGCTGACTCCCATGCTGGCCTGTGAATCAAGGTCAGCAGACTCTAGCGGTCCAGGGGTCACTGTATCCCCCCGCCCAGGGGTGGGCGGGGGGCTGCCAACATTTTCATCTCATCATGAGCTATTAACTGGGGCTCCCACTTGTGTCTGGGACCTCATACCGCTCCAGCCTGCACCCTTATCTTGGTTTACTGACAAAGAAGAGAGCTATAGCTGGCGGGCCTGAGGGCAGAGAATGGGACCGGGATGAGCACAGATGATGAGGCAGAGGCCCGGGGGGAGGGCTGGGGAAGGAGGACTCCTGGCCACCAAGTCCTATTTGGTGGACCGAGCAGGCGGCCATACCTGCTAGGGTCTCCTAGAATCAGAGTTAGAACTCATCTAGTCTATCCCTCTAATTTTTTTGTCGTTTTGGTAATTTTAAAAATCTACTTTACTGCAGTATAATTTACATGTGATAAAAGCATTGAATTTAAGTGTTCAGGCCCATGAATGTTGACAAATAGATACATTCGTGACCATTCTCATGATCAAGATAGAGAACATTTCCATCACCCCCAAATTTCCACTGTGCCCTTTTTACAGTAAGACCCTGTATTAGTCAGAGGTCTCCAGAGAAACAGAACCAAAAGGATACATATGAGGAGATTCATTATCGGAATTGACTCACATACTTAGGGAGGCAAGCACTCCCACATTCTTCCATCTGTAAGCCAGAGACTCAGGAAAGCCAGTGATGTAATTCATTCTGAGTCCAAACGCCTGAGAACCAGGGGAGTTAATGGTGTGAGTCCCAATCTGAGTCCAAAAGTCCAAGAACCGGGAGCACTGATGTCCCAGGGCAGGAGAAGAGAGTAAATTTGTCCTTCCTCTGCCTTTCTGTGCTCTTCAGGCCCTCAGTGGATTGGATGATGGTGCCCACTGCAACGGTCAGGGCGACCTTCTCTCCTCAGTCTACAGATTCAAGTGCTAATCTCTTCTGGAAATACCCTCACAGACACATGCAGACAGAATGTTTTACCAGCTATCTGGGCATCTCCAGCCCAGTCAAGTTGACATGTAAAATTAACCACCACATTTACCTGAAACAGTGTAAATCAACTATACTTCAATAATAATAAAAAAAATTAATCATCACAGACCCTTTCACGCCAGGCCACAGGCAATCACTTATCTGTTGATGACTATATTTTAGTTTTTTCTAGAGTTTCATTATATCGTTCCATTATAGTTTCAATTATATAGAATGTACTTTTGCATCTCACTTCTTTTGCTCAGCATAGTTTTTGAGATTCACTTTTATTGTTGCTTGTATCAATAGTTTATTCTCTTTGGTTACTGAATAGTATTCCATAGTATAGAATACCCACTTTTATTTTAATAATATTACCCAAAATTATTGGATTCATGTCAGACAAACACAGTGCTAATGTCTTGTACAGATTTTCTCCCTGAGTTCCCACAACAATCTCATTAGGTAGGTACTATAAGTGTACCCTTTTCATGGAAAAGGGAAAGGTTCAAGAGAGATAATGTAATTGTCCCAAAATACACGATGGATAAAAATCAGAACCAGTATTTGAACCAAGGCAGTCTGACTCGAGAATCTATATCCTTAAGAATCATGCTCTACTGTTTCCCACTTCACAGAGGGAGAACCAGAGGCACGAACGGACGCAATCTGATCAGCATTATACTGTAAGTCAGAAGAAGAATATTTAGTATGTTGAGAATCCAGGAGCCCAGATTGCCAAAGTATCATGCAGCTTCCTTTAAAGGGGTCTCAAATACCCTGCCGGCCCCTTCTTTACTTGTTTGAAGCCTATGTATCCCTCCATGTCAAACTCAAATCCTACCCCGTTGTTTATTCACCAAACATGTACTGACATGACAGGTCCAGGCAATGTGCAAGGCCCTGGTCACACCAGTAAACAAGCAGACACAGCTCTCTGAAAGAAAGAAAGAAAAAAAAAAGTCCAAAACCCAGCTATAGAAGCATAAAAAGGGAAGAACTGCAAACAACAGTTCAGGGTTTTGAGCATGTTAAATTCAGTATGTTCAATGATGTTATAAGACCCAATGAGCCAATTTGACTTGCACTCCTGACCCAAATAATATTTTTATAGAATGGTCCAAATAGGTAAGCCTGCCCTATGTACTGTCATATTCATCACCCAAAGCTCGAAACAACACTGTGAGGTAGGTACTCTCAGTATCTCCATTTTGCCAAAGAGGAAACTTAGGATCAGTGGGGCTATGTAATGTCACTGAATCATTCTTATGAATCTTTTCTATACACGGTCTCATTATTCCCAAGTCTTTTCTGAACTGAAGTGAGGGAGCAAATCTATTCCTACCCACCTAGTATTTGTGGCAGAGATGGTATTAATGACCAACTACCCCTACTTTCCCATCCTCCCCTGGAGTCAGGCTTGGGCTTGTGGGCCAGTGCAGGGGTTGGGGCATCACTTCCAGGAAGCGGCAGTTAAGAGCTGATCTTTCTCTTTCATCTTTCCTGTGGTGACCCTGGAGGCTACGTGACTTAGATGGTGTAGTTATCAGAAGGGGGAGGACTGCCTGACCCACATCAGATGTCACATGAGCAAGAAATTAGTATTTACTGTGGTAAGCCACCGGGATTTCAAGGGTTTGTGTGTGATAGCAGCTGAGCATTAATTATCCTGACTACTACACTAATAATAACCACAGTTATTACCTCTTATCAAATGTTTACCCTGTACCAGCCACTGTGTGCTAAGCACTCTACATCTGTCAATTCCTTGAATTTCTTCTTACCTTTCCAGCTTACCTACAGACTTAAGAGATATGTGGCCTCCAATGGGCTCTGGATTTGTCAACGATCTATGAAGGAAAGGCCTTCCCTGGGAGGCAGAATTCTCTGGCCTAAGCAACTCCATTACCAGCGATAGTGCAAACAGTTGCACAAGCCTGAAAAATGCCTGCTCCCGCGACTGTGGACGCTATGTCACTAAATAGAATTCACACTTATTTCATCAAGGGGAAGAAACACGGGGCTTAAACGGGAAACAGAAATTGAACGGCTTTTGAATATACTGGATGGGAAAGAAGCACATCATAGGTGGACTCCTTCTCCCCCTGCACTCTGGTAGACGCAGAGTGCCAAAATGAAGCTCTCTGTGCATGACGCTGAATAAAATAAACTTCCCCCTGATGTCTGATTTCCTGTAAAAATGAATCCTATCAGGTTATTCTGAATAGCTGCCTCCCTCTTGCCTTCAGGATTAAGCGTGACATCCAGAGCCCCCAATTAAGTTCACAGATAGGGTTAGGCTTTGGAGGAGGGGAATGTGAGCCAGTATTAGTAAATGGGAAGGAGTTTGTTAGCCAGAGAAGGAAAGACAGACTATTCCAGGGAAAAAGAACAGCAGCGAGGCAGGGGTTATCTGAGGGCTTGGTGTTTAGAAGCTGACAGAAAGCTCAGTGTGGCTGGAACGCAAGGTGTGACAGAGGCGAGGCTGGACACTTCGGTGGTGACTGCACTGTAGGGGAGGCCAATCCTGGCCGGGTACAGCCTTGACTTTGAAGGTGAGTGGAATCCTGGGTTCAATTAGGAGCCCACTCACCTGCAGATACAAGCCAAACCTTCCAACCTAACCTTTCTCAGGTAGTACAGGTGACATTTTCATCCCAATCTGCTCTTTCTTTTTTCTTATTCCTTCATTAGTTCGGAATTTTGTCAGGGAAGAGGGGTGCTCCTTTTGGCATCCCTTCAAAGACTCTCACAGTAGGTACTAATTTCAACTCCATATCAGAAGCTTAGAGCACTGAAGTCACTTGAATCTGGTTAAATGCAGCGCTCATAGCCACCTGGTACACACAGGTATGGCTGGGCCAGCTGTTAAAATAATCAGACATTTCTGTACTGGTTGCTAATTAGCGACTGTCCTGACTACCTCCTCTCCACTCCCATGCCAGTGACCCTGAAACTAAAGGGATAACCCTAGGCAGAGCAGGAGCTTTCTGAACCTGCTGTAAAGCTATATTTGACCCGTCAACTCCTGGGCCAGGCCAGTTGTAAAATATTTTTGAGTGTCGCCCCTGGTTACATGGCTGATGGATACGACTTAGAGTTTGAACCCATGTCCAGCTGGCCTTAATGCCAGTGTTCTGTCCAAGTTATGAGCCACTTCATGCCCAGAACAAGTGGGCATGATCTTCTTGCCCCCTGCAGATGCCAGGCCACCACAGGGGCTCAAGCTGCAGCTTTGGAAGACATACACTGAGAAGGACAAAAGACCTCGAATTTGTCCAGAGAATGATGGGGCTGAAGGGGCACTTGAAACCACATCGTGTAAGGAAAGGTTGGCAGAACTGGGGTGTTAACTTGGAGAAGAGAGATTTTCAGGAAACGTGAAGACTGTCTTCACATATCTGAGGGGCAGTTGTGTGAAGAGGGATGGAATTTGTATCAATGGGTGGAATTACTAGCCACTCTAGTCCTCATGTGTTCACCGGGTAGATACTTTCTGGACACCTACTCTTTGCAGGTGTTAAACTAGGCCTGGGGGGGCACAGTGTGGACATTAAGGGGCCACCACCAGTGGAGGAGAGAGACACATAAACACATGATTACAGTGCAAAATGAGAAGTGCTGGAGAAGTCTGGAAAACAGAACACTGAAACCCTGAAACCCTTCGGGGAGGTTCCTGGAGGAGATGGGTTTTGATCAGAGTCTTAAAGAATGGGTAGGAGATTGTCAGTCAGAGAAGGGAAGAGAGTGGGAACAGAATATGCAAAATAATGGAGTTGTAAAAGGATGTACAACATCTAAAAACAGGTACCTGGAGTGTGGCTGGAAGAGAAGGCTTGTGGGGTAGAGATGCAGCTGGAGGTGACGTGAGGGCTTTTGGGTGTGAGGGGGTCTTAAAACTCTGCACATAAGCCTAGGGCCAATGAGGAAAGAGCAAGATGTGATGAGCGTTTATCACGGGAGGCACTCGAGGGCAGGTGGGAGGACAGTTTGAAGAGATGTTAGCAAACAGACCCCAGTATCCAAAGTGTGGTCAGATGAGATGACCTTGATGGTCCATTGCAACCTTGGGCTTTTCTGAGAGCTAAACATAACAGTCCCATGTCAGAGGTGAGAAGAGGGCCGTAGGCAAAGGGATGGAAGGAGGTTTGGGACCATTAAAGTGTTCCCATTTGGGCTTCAGATAATTTTATTTCCAGGTGTCTGAGAGCAAGGGAGACCCTGGCTCTTTATCCTGGGCAACAAGGATAGGTTCTAAATGTCTTCCACCTAAGCACAGGGGTGGAGAGGAGCGATGCAGAGGTGATGCTCACAGGCTGGTTCTTACACAGGAACTGCTCTGAGCACTTTTGCACTGGTTACTCATTCAGTCCCCACACAACCACATGCAGTGATATCACTGTCCCTATTTTCCAGATGAGAAAACTGAGGCACAGAGAGGTTATGCAATTTGCCGGAAGTGCTAGAGCTGGGATTCAAACCTGAGGATTCTGACTCTTGAGCCCGGTTCTTGACCATTATACTGTATAAACGTGTGCCATTCCCTTGTGGTACAGGCTTTAAAAAAATTATTCAACAGAACTCTGAGCATTAGTACAAACCTTTATTTGCCAACAGATAAATTAGCAGAGACAGAATTCACTTTATGGGTGGATTTCTCACAGGGTGTCCCCAAGGTCTGTTATTGACCAGATTATAGCAAGTGTCCTAAGCCAAAGTGCTCCAGACCTGTACTGATAAATGAGATAAAACACGTAGGAAACTAATTTTTTAAACCCAGATATCTACCCTTCTAATTCAGAACTTTCCATTTTGCCAGACAGGAAATTAAAGAACCAGGCACTTGGCCACACAGCCCAGAATGGTTCCTGGCCTTGGCTTGGGCTTTCACGGGGTCTTGCAGAAACTTCTGGAAAAGCAGAGGACAGAAGGGCAGAAGACCTGGCTCAGATCAAAGGTTTGATACTTGCTGACTTGGTAGCCGAGGGAAGAGCAGAAAGGTCTAGAGGGACAGGGAGTTAACGTGATCATCACCACCGTGGAAGCTGTTGTCTAAATGCCTACTCTGGGCCAAGAGAGACATGTTCTAAGTCAGTTTAGAGACAAGGAGACAGAGGCTCAGAGGAGAAAAGCAATTTACTCAAAACCACCCAATGTGGAAGCGGGTGAGCTGGGATTTGAATGCAGCTCTGCCTGAGTGCAAAGCCCATTTCCCCTCCTTGGGCTGATTTTCTCATCTGCAAAATGAGCCGTCTGTCTTATTGCCAGCTCTCCTACAATGCATCGTGTGCTTTAAGATAGCACATCTACTCATGATATTAACAGAAACAGTAACAGCAGAAACAGCTAACAGTGACAAATAACCAGGTCCCTGGAACTCTTCTAAGCATTTTATACGTATTAGCTCATTTAATCCTCACCAGGACCCTGTGAAGTGTGAGAACGTCCATTTATAGAGGAGGAGACAGAGACGCTAAGAAACTCACACAAAATAGCACAAGGAATTGTCTATTAAATAATAATGAATTAATTATAAATAAGTCAGACCCTTTGGACTAATCAAAGACTTCTACAGTTATCAATCAGTTGATCAATATAACATAACCAGAATTTCTAATGCTGGCTCTTTCAGTAACCCCTTACATGAGTATAAAGGTATGATTCACAAGTCGCTTTGGGAAACATAGAAAATTACTAATGGATTCCTAAGGGCTGGTGGAGGGGGTGGGCCCCAGTTGGAAGTCACAGTGGTAGAAGGCCAAGTATACTCCAGCTCTGATTCTGAACATACAATGCCTCACCAGCCGAACAGGACTTAAGGAATAATCCTTGGTTGGCCTCTGCAGACTACTCTGAGCCATCCTGGTGCCCTGAGCCAGCTAGTAACCTGCATCTCCTCCTAAGCAGAGGTGCAGTGCACAGGAGCAGATTGAAAGCAGAGGAGAGGGAGGGAGCATCAGGGGAAGAGAGGGACAGAGGAGCGAGGTGGATGGCTGAGCCAGCTTTCACGGCTGGCTGTGCCAACCTGCTTGGGAAGATGTAAGCCTCATGGTTTCCATGAATTTCACCAAAGTGGCTGCATGTTTGAAAATGAAAGCAGCAGAGATAAGCCACTTTCCCACACCAGGCAGACAGAGTATGCTGTCGGTATCCCTGGGGCTAAGGTGATAAAAGTCTTCAGCTCTTCCTCACTATAGGCTCTCATTAGCACAGGTGAGCCCAGGTCCACCTGGGCTATTAACCTCTCCTGCTGGTGCCATCCCTTCCCTCTTGGAGGCTGGACACCCTGGGGAGGCAGGGAGGTGGCTTTCCAGGTCCAAGCCTCCTCTTTGGGGCACCTTTTCTACTTGGTGTCATTCAGAGGCAGCCCAGCTCTGGGGTCGGACAGACCTAGGTTGGAATCCCAACTCTGAGCACCCCTAATCGTGTAATCTGTAACACGTGAACTTCTTGGAGAACACAGGATGTACTATGCCAGCTTGGTGAAGGGATTATTAACGAGGCAACCCATTTCATGTTCTCCCAGGCCACTCCTTGCTCTCACTCGCTCTCCACGGTACAGACCTGCTGTCTGAGAGCGACTTGTACATCACTACCCTACCCTCAGGAGTTAGGGATCAATAAAACCCAGATGCTATCTCCTCTTTGTCTAGCTAGAGAACAAACAATTCTGAACATGTTTATGAGAAGTTTAAGCAGATCTCTTTCCTTCTTTGGGGATTCATCTTTTCCCTCTAAATGTGGAAATAGGTGGCAGACCTATGATACCTGAAATCCTTCTGAGTCTGAGAGGCTTGACATCCCCACGAGTCCCTGCCCAAGCTGAACTGTAACAGAAAGTCACCAGTGGAAACAACTGATCTGTGACAGTTGTTCCATTCTATAACATCTCGATTTATTGAATGCCTAGCATTTTCCCTCTAGTCCTGTGCTAGGTGCTGAGGGCACTAAGATGCCATGTCATGGCAGCTAGAAGTCAGACCTCTGATTCACGGAGGGCTTCACAGTGTGCAAAACTCATCGTATTTAATCTTCAGAATCCAGTCCTATTCTTATTATCCTCACTTTACAGGTTAAGTCATTGCCCAGGAACACACCTAATAAGTAGAAAAGGTCAAATCCCAGGCTGAGTCAAGCGGACCCTAAAGTCCACGCTTTCACCTGATATTCAGTGGTGAATGCCTCCCTTTTATTAGTTTGAGACACCGTCAGCAAGAACCAGTGGCTTGCCGTGTCAGCTGGGAGCCAGGGGTCAGCAGAAAGCAGTCTGAGAACTACCCACAACAGCAATGGCAATAGCAGTAACAATAATGGTGCAGCTGTGTCACCCATGCGGTAAGGTCGCCTGGAGGGAGGACCGATGGATGGGTAAAGACCAATAAAGGGCTGTAAGGAGCAGAAGCTGGGAAAGCCACGGGAGTTGGGCTTGTCCAGGAAGACTTTCTGGAAGGTGGAAGAAGGGATCAATGTGCATTGCTAACCTCTGTGCCAGGCACTTGAGAGAAGTAACTATTACAGTCACTCTGTGAGGGAAGAATCATGGTTCCCATCTGACCGGTAAGGAATTAGGGGCCAGGGAAGGAAATCCAGTGGTCCAGAGGCACACTGCTATGAACAGTTGGAGCCAGGACTGGAACGCAGCCAGTGGGGACGAGGGGCACGTTGCATTTCTACTCCTCTCCCTCTAGAGCCCGAGCTCGCAGCCACCAGGTCCCCGTCCAGAGCAGATGCAGAGCGTGGACTTGCTTTTCACTAATGCTGACTCCTGTGTCTCCATCCATGCCCTCTGCTCCCCCTGCTTAGGCCGGCTGTGAAGTCACTGCCTGTCTCTCCCACAAGTGCTCCAGCTTCAGGCCACACATCTGGAGGGTAGACTCCACCCTTCTTCAGACCAGATGTTCGGGGGTGGAGTGCTGGGAGGGGGACTGTCACCGACCAATGTCTCCTGTTTGTCTCTTCAACTCCTCTTTCCTTTCTTGCCCAGGGAATGTATAGCTTTGGGCAGGGGCCTGGTCAGAGATCTTGGCAGCTCCCCCCTCCCACTGCCCAGGAACTGGAGCCTGGGAACCCAGAGAGTGTGCAGAAGGCAGCCACTGAGCACCCCTGAGCTGGTCACAGCAAAGCTATGTAGCACCTCTGAGTACCTGCACAGCCTTCCTGGGAGGGGGAGGGACAGAGAGCAGAGAGAAGACAGACATATACAGACAGATACACACAGGGCAGAGAAAGACAGAGAAGGAGAGAGACAGGCAGGGAGGGAGGAAGAGGGAGAGAGAGAGAAGAGACAGAGAGAAAGGGACGGAGAGACAGAGACAGAAAGAGCCAGAGCAACAGAGAATGGATGGAGGAGAGAAAAGGGGAGGGAGACAGACAGAGACAGAGAGGCAGACAGAGACAGAAACACAGAGAGAAAGAGGGACAGCGAGCTGTGAAAAGAGGGGCAAGAAGGATGACAGGCAGAACCAAAGGGTAGAAAAGGCAGAGCCAGTCCAAGAGGCCACACTCCAGCCACATGCCAACCAGTAATTCCTGCTTCTTAGAAGGCAATTTTATAAAAGAATAAGAAAGAAGGAGAAAAGAGCAGAGGTCTGGGAAACAGCTACATATTCCCAAGTAAGAAAACTGACTTTCCAGTTTGAAGCTGAATCATGATGTTGACTCAGGGCTCCCTAAGTTCTGAAATCAATTTCTCAATTTCATAATCACACCTTGAAGATTTTGTCCAGGCTCAGTTTCCTTATCTGTAAGATATGTTAAATGACAGTGACTTCACAGGTTGCTGGGAGGACTGAGAGGGATGTGATAACCTGTGTAAACTGTAAAGGGCTGTACAAGAACAGTGGGCATATCTAGAAAAGGGAGCTTTAAGAATCCCCCTCGAGCTTTAAGACCAGTTGGTGTCCTTTCCCAGGGAGATGCTCGGATTGGAAATGGATGCCCAAGAAGAAACACTGATCTTCACATAAAAGATGCCCGATGTTTCCAGCAGACCTAGCTGGATGACCTGAGAAAGTCACTTCAGCTCTCTGAGCCTGAAATGACGGCTGGTTGAAATGATAATTTAAAGCCTCCGCTAGCTTGGAGTGTGGACAAATCTATGACCACCGGCATAAAGAGATGCTAGCATGATGAAGGCTTCATCATGGGGTTGAAGGCTTTCAGATTTGGATAAGACTGGGTAAGGGTTGGCTCCTTTCAGACATGCCCTCCTCCAGGCAGCCTCCTCTGATTCTCCCATGCTGTGTACAGTGCCTTCCTCTGGGCTCCCAGTCACTGTGCTACCCTATCGTATTGTAGTATATTGTCTTGGTCTATGATGTGACTGTTTCCTCACTAGACTATGAGCTTCTGAGGGCAGAGACCATCTAGCTCATCCCCACACCCTCAGTGCCCAGCGCCTGGCACAGAGCAGAGGCTCAACCGATGCTGGTGCACTTGAATGGGACTAAAACTGCCAGCCCGCATTCTTTCCCACTAGGCCAGACGTTTTCAAGGAGGAAGGGCTGGGGCCAGGCTGAGATGCCGGAGGCTTTGGAAGCAACCTTTGGACAATTTGTGCTGTGCTCCGAATCCTTTCTGGGAGCTGATTCCAGGGTAGCTGAGAGCCAAAAAAGGTGGGAAGTAGACTTGCTGACTAGGGAGAGCCTGGGTGGGGTGGGGGACAAGAAAGGGAAAACATCTTAACACGATAGCTAACATTTCTCCAGCATTTTATGCTTTACAAAATATTTCTCCGTCTACAATTTTGTCCAAGCCTCATGGGAATCCTGGGGGCTAACTAGGGGAGGTTCCAATATCACCAGTTTTCTTTTTTAGACGAGTAGGACACAGCCACACTGAACTTGGATCTTTGGACTCCAGGTCCAGTGTTTTTCTTCCAAGAATAAGAAAAAGGTGGGAGGTGGTGTCCACGAGGTCTGAATTATTTTCCCCGTTCATTGGTGGCTTAATGAATTGATCAATCTTTCTTAACCCATGTGTATTATAAAATGATTACAATTAGGGCTGCCATTGATCGAACACTGGTAAGTGTGTTATTCCAAGCACATGATCAATATTATCTCATTTAATTTGACCCGTGACTTTATGAGATCATATTATTCTATCATTAACCCCAGATGAGGAAAGTGAGGCTCAGAAGAAATGAGGAAACAACTAATCATACAGACAGTGAGGAGCCTCGATTTGAACCAAAGCTCAGATTCTAGAGTCTGAGCTCTTGATCAGCCACCACACTGCTAAGATTTACTCCTCGGCACCAAAGCAGGAATCATGCAGTGAGTAGCCTCCAGTGACCAGAGATGAGCCCATGAGCCACTGTCAGAGGAGAGGCATGTTGTCGGCCTTGTTTCTCGAGACATGGAGATTGACCTGTACTGGCCTGCACTGGCCACTGATTCCCGTGATTCTTCCCCGGGCCTGGCCTGGGTGAGGGTGCACTGACCTCTGGGATAGCAAAAAGCTAATAGGTGCAAGGGAGACACAAATTGAGGCCTTGCTCTAACAGCCTGTGCCCATCCCCGGAGTCAAGCAGCCTGGACACTGCCTCAGATCCTGGGCACTGTAACACAGCGGAAAGAGCTTCAGGTTGGGGTAAAACTAAGCCTGGTTTCAATCCAGTTCTGAAACTTAACAGCTGGCTGACCTTGAGTAAGGTAGGTAACCTTACTGATCCTTGGTTCCCCATTCGTAGAAAAGGATAATATGGGGATTCAACAGAACAACCCACCTGAGGTGTCTTAGTGCAGTAACCTGCACTTAATAGATACTCAATCATTTTTCACTCAAGAGCGCATGGCCCAGGAGGAAGAGCATGGGATTTGGGGTTAGGAAGATCTGGTTTCAAATGCTGGTTCTGCCAGCTATAAACTGTATAACCTTGGGCAGATGACATCCTTTCTGAGCTTCAGTTTTCTCATCAATAAAATAAGGCTGACAACAATTACCTGAGGGAGGATTGTAAAAACAAGAACAGGTGGGGGTATGATCAGGGTTCAGAGAAGAGTATCTGCACCAACAGTAATAAAGTTGATTCCCCCTCTTTCCTTGGAGGGGGGAATGGGAGTAATTCATTCATTCATTCATCCAACATTTAGGAATGCCGTCTAAATTACAGGCCCTGGGCTTTTTCCTGAGAGTACCAAGATGAGGGCCTGGGGCTCACTGTCTTTGGGGAGGAGACTGACTGCCATGCAGATAACCATGATGCGAACTGGAAGGTGCTAAGACTGAGCTGTATGCCAAGTGCCCCTGCCAAGCTGGGAACAGCAGTCATGGGCAAGCACATCCATCAACTCAGAGGGAACACCAGAATTTGGACGAGAGTGTGTGAGAACTTTCCCAAGCGCAGTGAGAATCAATACTCACACGTGGAGTTCAAGGGCAATGAGCCAGGCTTGAAAGAGGTGGGGGTGGTGTCAATATCCTAGGTGTATCTTTCACAAATTCATTTTTTAAACCCCTGCTGTGTGCTGGCCCTGTTCTAGGTGCTGGAGGTACAGTGGTGAATAAGGTAGATGAGGTAGGAGACAGACAATAGACATACAAATATGTCATACAGTGTCTTAACTGGGATGTGAGCTACAGGGAAAAAATGGCAGTAGGGGACAGAGAATGCCATGGATTGGGATGGGTTCAAGTTTAAATAGTGTGGCCCCAAAGGCCTTGAGAAAGTGCCATTTGAGTAAAAAATCTGCACTAGGTAAGAGACAGAGCCATGTGGATACGTGGGAGGAGATCATTCCAGGCAGGGGAGAGTGAAGGCAATGGCCCTGAAGTTACAGCACATCTGCTGTGTTAAACTGCAGCCAGTATCTGGACTTCTCTGCTCTAAATACCTTTCATGTAGTGGTAGGGCCTGACAGTGACTTTGACTCTGAGATGGGAGTCCCTGGAGGGTTTAGAGCAGTGGAAGAGGGGACGCATGTTTTTCAGTCTCATTCTGCTCTGTGAGAATATACTGAGAGTGGGCAGGGGCAGGAGCTGGAAAACCATTTAAAAGGTGACTGCCATAGCCAGGCGAGAGCTAGTCAGATTCTAGATAGATTTTGTCAGTAAGGATTATAGATTTGCTGGTGGATTAGATTGGGGGTGAGGAGGGAGAGTTCGAGAAGGAGCTCTCTAGGGAGATTCTAAGGTTTGGGGTGGAAGACAGAGCTGCTGAAGTTAACTTAGGTGGCAAGGCTGAGAGAAAAGCGAGTTTGGGGGTCAAAGATCGAGAGTTCTGATGTTTTAGACATATGAGCTTGAATGTCTATTAGACGTCCTCAGGAGACACTGCCTAGCCATTTTGGATACGTGAGTCTGGAGTTCTGGCTTTTAAAACCATGACACTGGGTGAGATCAACACACGAGCAAAGGTGTGGGTATAGGTAGGGAAGAGAAAAGGACAGCACTGAGCCTGACCCCAGACCCCAGCCAGTGTGAAGAGCTACAGAGATGATCAGGGACAAGAAGAGGAGATGGAGAAAGCACAGCCAGGGAGGCAAGGGGAGGACATGGCGAGTATGGTATCCCAGGAGCCCAGTGAAGAAAGGGTTTCAAGGAGGAGAATGGACCAACAGCAGGTCAAATGAGATAAGACTGAGCAGCAGCCCCTGGAGGCCACTGTGACCTTGAGAGAAGCAGCTGCAGCAGAGTGGTGAATGACCAGAACCTGGTGGGGGCCATTCAGGATACCCTCTGTCCTGGTCCTGAGAATTTAACTCAGAGTTTCACAGAGAAGGTATATTTTTTAATAAAGGAGGGGAAAGAGAAGAAGAAAACCCAAGATGTGCTTCTCCAATGTTCCCCTGGGATTGGGGGAGTGCAGATGCTGGCAGTTGTGGGAGGGGGGACAGCACGCTGTCAGGCTCTGCCCCCTTGACTTAGCCATTGTCAGCCAGCACATGGGCCTCAAGTGGGCACCCAGCAGAAATGGCCTGGGGGCAGTTTCTGGTGGTGACCTTGACAGAAGGTATTAACAGCAGTGGGATATCACCACAATGAATCAGAGCTGAAGAGTGAGAACAGGAGGAATAACAGCACTTGTTTGCCAAGAGAACAAATTCTGGGAGCCCATGTGACAAGTCCTCCCACACGGGGGCCCAAATACTTAAACAGTGAAAGCCAAGCCAGGGAAATCCTGCTCTGGCGTCCACAGTGATTATTTAGTCCCAGACTGGTATGGCTAGAGCAAGCTAAAATAATAGAAAACATTTATTGAGCGCTTACCATGTTCCAGACAGGCACTGCCTAAGTGCTTTATGTATGTTCTGATTTTTTTAAAGTATAAATAGTCCTTCCCCAAGGAAAAACAATGCATTCTACAAATTCTTTAGGTTGTTTCTTTATCAGCTCTCTCTTCCAACAGATGGTAAGCTCCTTGAGGACAAAATGTGTTTACAGTTGTATCCCCTACTCTAGAACAGTGTTTGAAATTTAGTAGGTTCTGTAAAGAGTTGAGTAAATGGAGAGCTATCCCATTCATGGACAGGAAGACTCAATGTGGTCAAGATGCCAGCTCTTCGCAACTTGACTTACAGATTCAAGGCAATCCCAATCAAAATCTCGGCAAGTTATTTTTTGGATATTGACAAACTGATTCTAAAGTTTATATGGAGAGGAAAATGACCCGAAATAGCCAACACAATATTGAAGGAGAAGAACAATGTTGGAGGACTGATGCTACTTGAGTTCAAGACTTACTCCAAAGCTAAGGTAATCAAGGCAGTGTGATATTGGTGAAAGAATAGACAAACAGATCACTGGAACAGAATAGAGAGCCCAGAAATAGCTTCCCCGCAACATACATAGTCAATTGATCTTTGACAAAGGAGCAAAGTCAATACAGTGGAGCAAAGTTAGTCTCTTCAACAAATGGTGCTTCCTCAATACATAAGGCAAATACTAACATGATTAAAAAAAAAAAAAAAAAAACAAATGGTGCTAGAAAAACTGGACACCCACATGGAAAAAAACAAATTTAGACACAGACCTTACACCCTTCTCAAAAATGAACACAAAATGGATCACAGACCTAGATGTAAAATGCAGAACTATAAAATCCTAGAAGATACCATAGGAGAGAACCTAGCTGACCTTAAGTATAGTGATGACTTTCTAGATATACCACCAAAGGCACAATCCATAAAAGAAATAACCAATAAGCTGGTCTTCATTAAAATTAAACACTTCTCTTCTGTGAAAGACTCTGTCAAAAGAATAAGACAAGCCACAGACTGGGAGAAAACATTTGCAAAAGATACATCTGAAAAAGGACTATCCAAAACATACAAAGAACCCTTAGAACTCAACAATTAGAAGCAACAAGCAACCTGATTAAAAGATGGGCCAAAGACCTTTACAGACAACTCATCAAAAAAGATAAACAGATGGCAAACAGACATATGAAAAGATGCTCCACATCATCTGTCATCAGGAAAATGCAAATTAAAATGACAATGAGTTACAACTACATACTATCAGAATGGTCAAATTTGGAACAATGACTACACCAAATGCTGGCGAGGATGTGGTGCAACAAGAACTCTGATTCACTGCTGCTGGGAATGCAAAATGGTGCAGCCACTTTGGAAGACAGTTTGGCAGTATTTTACAAAATTAAACATACTCTTACCATACAATCCAGCAACTGTGCTCCTTGGTTTCTACCCAAAGCTGAAAATGTATGTACACCCAAAAACCTACACAGCAATGTTTATTTATAACTGCCAAAACTTGGAAGCAACTAAGATGTCTGTCAGTAGGCGAATGGATAAGCAAATTGTGGTACATCCAGACAATGGAATATTATTCAGTGCTAGAAAGTGATGAGCTAACAGCTCATGAAAAGAAGTGGAGGAACTTTATTTTTTTCCAATTTTTATTAGAGTATAGTTGCTTTGCAATATTGTGTTAGTTTCTATTGTTACAGCAAAGTGATTTAGCTATACATATACATATAGCCCCAAAGTGGAAGAACTTTAAATGTATGTTAGGAAGTTAAAGAAGTCAGTCTAAAAAGGCTACATACTGTATGATTCCAACTATGTGACATTCTGGAAAAAGAAAAACTATGGAGACAATAGATAGATCAGTGGTTGCGGGGTGAGGGTGGGAATGTAGTGGTGGGGCGAAGATGAATAGGCAAAGCATAGAGGATTTGTAAAGCGATGAAAATACTCTGTATGATATCATAATGGTGGATATATGCCACTATACATTTGTCCAAACCCACAGAATGTACACCACCAAGAGTGAACCTTAATGTAAGGTACGGACTTTGGGTGGGTGATTATGATGTGTCAGTGTAGATTCATCCTTGGTAATACATGTCCCACTCTGGCGGGGGATGTTGATAATGTGGGTGGGTGTCCTGTGGGGGCAGGAGTTATATGGAAAATCTCTGTACCTTCCTCCCAACTCTGTTGTGAACCTAAAATGGCTCTAAAAAAATAATAAAGTCTTTAATTTAGGAAGATTAGTAGGTGCTCAATAAATACTTGTTGAATGAGTACATGAATGCAGGTCCCCAGGTATTGGACTTGATGAATCTTTACTGAGGGGAACTCCCGGAGCATCAGTAAGCCTTTATTATGCACTGCCTGTATACCAAGTACCAGGCCTATGCTCTCTAAATTCGGGTCCATGTCCCCCAGGCACCCTGGGACTGCTCTTTTAACATCCTTTTCCCTCCACCTCACATGCAGTTGTCCTCACCACCAAAGCCTCGCTCCCCTACGAGCTCACCTCCTCCTTGGAGCAGCTTTTGATTGAGCTTGCTGTCTCTGGCCCCAGCCTCCCTCTGGTCTCTTCAGGACAAGGGTGCAGGTCTGAATTGCTGGACTGCCATTCCTTAGGTTTTTTCTGTGTGTTCCAACATTTTTCTTCCTCTAGTGTCTCTACCTCAGTAAGTTACAAAAAACTCTACTACTAATATTGCTGCTGTTATTGCCAGTACTACTAGTACTTCTGCTACCACCACTACCGCTACTACTACTACTATTACTACCCCCACTACCGCTACTACTACTACTATTACTACCACCACTACCGCTACTACTACTACTATTACTACCCCCACTACCGCTACTACTACTACTATTACTACCCCCACTGCCGCGACTACTACTACTATTACTACCACCACTACCGCTACTACTACTACTATTACTACCCCTGCCTTTTTACTGAGCACTGGCCACGTGCCAGGACACTGCTATCCCTTTCCAAGTCTCATCTCATCGACTCCTCACAGCAATCTTAAGAAGTGCCCTAATATTTCTGTCCTACGGACAACCAACTTGTCCGTGCTGTTGCCCACTGATTTATACCCCTCTGGAGTCCGGATTCCTTTGTCAATCTCTCCTGCATCCGGGAGAGGCTCTGACATAGAGATGGCCGTGTGGTGCAAGGCTGAAGTGCAGGGAGTGGTGAATGCCCCAGGGATTTGCTGTGGGAGCCACAAGCAGCTTCTCTGACAGAAGGGGTGTGGGAGCAGAGAGATGGAAGGAGGCAAGCCGGAGCCCTAGGACCTTTCAGGGAAGCCTAGGATTCTGGGGAAAGCCCTGTCCTCCCCCAGAACTAGAACCGCATAAGGCATGAGAAGGGTCAGGGTTTGGCCCGAACAACATGGATTTCCTCCTGGCAGTGAGCCCATCCCAAGAACCTCCAGCCGAGGCCACACTGAGCCTCAGGGCCCCTGAGTGAGACCCAGGTGATGGAGCACTGCCCCACCCCAACTCAGCCTGAGCGCTCCTCTCCTCACAGTGAACCAAATACTAGAGGCTGGCTGGGTCAAGAGGCCTGACTGCGTGGAAGAGTCAAAGGTCATGGGTCCTGCGGTACTGTGGATGCTGACCCTGTGACTTCAAGTCCCATATGAGGTCCTATTTCCCAGTCCCAGGACCAACCCAAGGAGTTGACATCCAGTCATCTCCGGAAATTCCTGATTTCTGGCTCAGGCTGTCTCCAGAGGGGCCTCTGAAAGACCTCTGACTGCCTTGTGACAATAACACGCAGGGAGCTTCCCGGGGAAAGCGTCTCAGAGATGGCTGGCTCCAGCACAGGAGGGGCCCAGGCACAATCTGACTCACCAGGAGGGGTTTACATATAGTGATCCAGGGGCTCATCGGAGACCTTCACTGCCCTGCACTGCTTACAGAAAACGTCTGAATTTCCGGCATCCAAGTCTCCACCACCTTACCTTTCTCATCTACAGAACCCCCTGCTTCTAAAGCATCTTTATTCATGAGCATCTGCTTTGTGCCAGACACTTCGCATGCGCTGTCCTTCATCCAATCATCCAATCAGCAAACCCAGACCGAGGGATCACCTGGGCCTGGCATTGTTCCAGCCTTGGGCTTACAGAAGCAAATAAGAGACATAGGGTGCCTGCCCTCACAAAGCTTATGTTCTTGTGAGGAATTACCCCCATTTTACAGATGAGAAACTGAGGCTCAGAGAGGGTGATGGGCTGCAGGTGGCAGAGGAGTGATTTGAACATAGGCGTGTCTGACTCCAAAGCAGTTCTTTTCATCCCTCTACTTTCCCACAACCACTTGAAGCTCCCAGACCATGGTGGTGGTCCACACCTCTGGGGCTTTGCATGAGCTGCTCCCTCAGCCTGGAATGCCCTCTCACCTCTTCTCCAATCAGCTCATCCCCTTTCTATCTTCAAGATTCTTCTCAAGCCTCACCTCCTCTAGGAAGACTTTCCTGCTCCCCCCTTTCACTCCCAGACACCTCAGGTTCATGTCTACGGGTGGAGTGGCTCATGCTCCTCTATGACTATTGGTCTTCACTGGGAGGTGGGTCCTTGCGAGAAGGACTGTGTCTCCTCAGGTCTGAGTCGCCAGTGCCCAGCACAGTACTGCTCAGGGTGGCCCACAGCCTGTCTGCTCAACCTCCCCTTGTCCTAAGATGCTCAGTGGGCATGGTTGGCAAACCACCCCTCTACAAGAAAGTTTTGATGCCTGTTGAAACAAGATGACTTCTGGAAGAGCCTGAATCACTCGCACCTTGGTGGGAACAAGGCTTCCAGAGCTGGCTTGGATACCGAGGAGCTTGGGTTCCATAGCCTTGCTGCCAAAGGCTCCCTGTACGGGGTGCTGCGGGAGAAGCTGTCCTGTGGCAGGTGCCTGTGCTTCCTCCTCGTTCCCCATACCGTGGTCATCTACCTGGTCCTAGACTACTGAACATTCCCACAGCCACTCAGGCCACCCTATGCTGCTGTGGGCCTCCTGCTACCTGAAGATTTGGGCCAAGCAAGGCAAACAGGCTTTTCCATTGGCTCCCCCTGCCCCTCACTGAGATCCTCGTTATGAATTCCAGTGAGCTCTCAAATGCTCCTGGACATACCACACAGTTTTACACCTTAATGCTGAAAGGGAAGGTGAGTCTCCATCTGCCATGGGTCAAGCCCTTGTGCAGAATCTCCAGGCTGAGAAACTGTTTTTCTCTGCTTTTCCCAGTGGGTGAGTCCTGAGGCCAGGGCCAGAGAGAACTCCAGAAATTCTCCCTATCTTAGTCACTTTGCTCCTCACAGATCCCACAGCTGGCCAGAGAAGGAGGTGGAAACTCCCCAGCGTAGGTGGACGTCTAACCTCTGCTCTCTGTCCCAGGACAAGTTGGACTTGTTCCCAACTTCCCAAGGAAGTTCCACTTCCCTCCCTCCCCAGCCTGGCTCTGGGATCAAGGGACAGAGGTCGGGAACTGGTGTGGGGAGTTTGGGGGAGGCGGGGGAGGTTGGAGGAAGAAGAACTTAACCTCTGATGTTTATGGAGAATTACTGAATTCCAGCACTTTTTGCAGATGCTGCCTTGTTAAACCCCAAATGCTATCCTAACCCTATCAAGGTAGGACTGTTCTAATTACCATTTTGCTGAGGCTAAAACTAAGGCTCAGAGAAAGAAAATGACCTGTCCAAGGTGGCACACCCAGGTTCAAACTGGATGGATGTTCTTATCGCTTCCACCCTCTTGCCTCCAGACTCACCGCACTGGCTGGTCTAGAAGCACAAGGAATCTTCAGAACACTTGCAGACTGTTCCTAGAATCATGGGATATCACACCTCAAGATCACCTCGTTCTGAGTCAAGGTGCTCTGTTTACCGTGTAGCAACAAAGGCCAGGGAAGTTTTGCCTGCTTTCAGTGTCAGGAAGTGGTGGAACCAAGATTCGAATTCACATCTTTTGATGCCAACCTCAGCGCTTTTTCCAATCAGTTATCTACATTGACAAACCACTCTTTTGGCCAGGAAATCACACCCCAAGTCTACTCCAAGTCCCGTAAGCACAGCTTCCATTCTGTTCTCAGCAGCTCATTGCCCTTCTGCTGCTGGTGACCTTTCCCCTACGGCAGCGACCCCACCCCCACCCTCTCACACGCAGTGCTCCCTTCCGTAACACATATCCTGTAGTAGTGCCCCTTTTACTATGTTGAAATAAAATTCATAATTAACCTACACAAACAATTCTAAAAAATTAACAGGGTGTCCTACATGTAATATTAAAGAAGAAATCAAATCATTTATAATAAAGAGTAAATAAAAATACTTTGTAATAAAATAATGTTTTTCCATTTATAAGTACTCGCTCATGACTACACTGGACGATGTAGTGAAACAGTCTGATGCTTGCACTTATGCACAGAATCGCCATGAACTTAAGTCAGAAATGTGGACTAATTCAGATGTTTCATTAGCAACTCAAAGGTCAGGAGTGGGGTTGCCATGCGTGACATGATTTCCTGAAACTACTCTTGGTAAGGTTCAAACAAAATAAAGTGCAGCCTTCCCTTAATTTATATGGCGATTCCCTTTTGGAAGGGAGGTGTGTAGTAAAATTGCTCCCCATTCAAATGCATTGTGTGTGAATTGAATGTGGCATTAGGTTCTAGGTTTGGATAATTACAAATGGGTTTTCACCTCTCTAGTGTCTGGTGGTGGGGGAAAGCTCTCAGCCGTGCAGAATTCTCCCGTGCACATCCCTGGGTCCCACACTAGGTGCTTACAGCACCCAGTGCTTGTGATAACAACCAAAAGTCTTCCCATCAGTTTCCAAACTGCATCCCAAGGGATAGTACTGCTCCCGTGAAGAGGCAGTGGTCGGAATTTTAAGCTTTACTCAGAAAGAGTGTATTTCAACCTCTCAGTATCTAAATTACTCAAGCCCTATATTTATTTGTGGCATCTAGATGGAAGAGGCAGCAAGAAGAGGAGGCAGAGAGCTCGAGAATCAGTTGGGAATCCACGCTATCTTGCTTACTGCTGTATTTCCAGGCCTACCTGGCATATACTAGGTGCTCAACAAATAGCTGTGAAATGAAATTATTAGTGTGGCCTTGGGAAAGTGATTTAACCTTCTCAACACTCAATTCCCTCACAGCAAAATGTTGGTCATATCATGGGGCTCTCGAGAGGATTAAATGAGACTAACTATGGAAAAGCCTGGAACACATAGAATGAACTCAACCAACAGAGCTGACAATGGAAATTGCGATCCCAGGTGATCTGGCTGGGATGAAATTCTGTATCGTGGAAAAGCTAACAGAAGAATGTCTTGAAATCAGCCTCTGACTAGACTACTTGACCTTTCAGAAAGGTGGTTCCTTCCAACCTTGAGACTCGGCAAGTCTGAGGCCCTTGTCTAGACACAGCTGGTGGTGAGGAGCGATGCTCCCGCCACGCGTGCCTGCTCACCTGCCCGCCGCGTGCCAGCGCCTTGCACAGCCCTGAGCGAGTCTTACACTAGAGTCTCCACATCCCAGGAGAGAGCTCTCCTGCATGCTGCTCCTCTGCCCTGCTGTTCAGGTGAAGGAGAAGTGTGTGAACGTTTACTGAACACCTCCTATGTGCCAGGAGCTTTACTTTTCCCTAAACTATGCCAGGTGAGGTGAGGAAATGGGGCTCAGATACGGCGAGCACCTTGCAGGATCTCAGAGGAAGTGTGGAACTATGCCTCCCCCAGCTGGCCTTCCTTCCACCACAGCAGGGGAGGCTGACACAGGCACGGGCTGGGCACCCGTGGGCATGTCCACCACAGCCCACGGCCCCACAGCCAGGCTCCTGGGAGTCACCAGGCACAGAGTGTGGTTCCTCTGCTCCCCAACACAGGTTCAGAGGGGTAGGGCTAAGATGGACTGGCAGAGAAGATGGGGAAAATGTCGGAGGCCTCAAATGCCTGGGATACTGGGTGTGGACTGGGCCTGAGGTGACGGAAGGATTTGAGACAGGACAGAAGAGAAGCCCTGTGAGATGCTTTTAGAAGACTCTACCCACAGTGATGGACCTGACTTCAAATGGGTCAGGCGGCTGCAAGGGGTCTCCTTGAATGTTTCTCCCAATCTCTCATTTCCCTGCCCTTTCACTCTAGCAGGGGTAGCTCCCGGGGCACACAGAGGCTCAGCCACATGAGGCTCAGCCAGCTCTCCCATCCAGAGGATGGTGGCTGCTGCCAGCCTTTGGGATTCGGGGTCCACAGAATCTGTCTTCAATGCTAGCCTTGACTCTGTACAAAGGCGCCATGTGACCCAGGATCAGCCGCTGCTGCTATCCTGGCCTCAGTCTCCATATCGACAAGATGAGAGGATTGGACTAGTTGATTGTCTAGAGTTCCGTGTCTTTTTATTTTTATGGAGGGCAGGAGCCCAGAAAAGTAATGGGACGTGAATGAGAGGCAAGGGGTAGCTGGTGGAAGCCATGTGCACAAGTCATTAAAGGGGGTGGTGACCCCCAAAGGAAGCCCAGTACCTTCACAAGATGTCAGGCCCCAGGGCAGGTCATTCCTGGTTCTTCTCCTACCTTGGGGGAGGGGAGAACAACAACAAGGTTGGGCCACCCAGAGCCCGGAGTACACAGCTAACTTGCCCATGAGGGTGGGCAGCCCAGTTCTGAGCACCTTGCAGAGGGCTGGATGGGTTCTTCTCTGGTGGGGTGCCTCAGGATGAACTGAAACAGAGTCCCAGGGAGGTCAGGTCCCGTAGGTTCCTCTGGTGATGACAGCTGCTTTGTTTTATGGGGAGGCAACAGAATTCCTTTTAAGCAAAATTTCCTTCCTCCAGTTATTTATTTACTTTTTGCCAAGTGATTCAGCAAAACAACCTCAAAACCAGTCTCCAGCAGGAGGCAGGAAGAACCAAACCCTCAAACATCAGCGTCCCTGTGAGGTTTTGCCTTGTGGAACTTTCCTTAAAATAACTGTATCAGGAGATTGTCAGGATGGGGGTGGGGGGAGAGGAGGACCTGGAAGCAGAGGCCTGCGGGGCTTCTGAAGGACACACATAACTGAAATGAGGACTCAGCAGCTGCCCCAGTGCCTTTTCTCCACAGCAAGGGCCTGAATGGGTGTCTTAGCATCTGTTCCCCCCACGTCAGCATGGGGTGCCACCTTCCTGAGGAAGGAATGAGCCAGGGGTTTGAACTCCATGGTGCAAGAGAAGTGACTGGAGCGACAGGTTCTCTGACTGTAGCTGTGGAATATACAGATTGAACCTTCATGCCCCGTGTCCACATGTTCTTCACTCAGGCTGTGATATATTCCAATTCCTGGTGCAATGGCTTTGGTTCCTTTAATTCAGCCGGAAAAACAAACAACAAAGTCTTTCCCTTTGTAATAATGCATCTAAATTGGAAACAGGCCAACAAGATAAAAGGTTGTGGAGGAAATAGTGCCAGACTGGAAATGCAGGAGTCGTGGGTTCTATTTCAGCTTTGGCGTGTTAAGCCGTGGGACCTTGCATAGGTCACTTCCCTAAGGACAGAGAGAGCACCAGGGTCAGGGACCCCGTGTCTAACCAGGAAGTCGGGTAGGATCTGAGAAGAGTTGCTGATGGGCAGAGCAAGGTAAGGTAGAAGCCCTTGCCTGAGAGTCACATGGGGCATGTCCCAGTTCTGCACTTACTGGCTGACCTAGGGCAGGTCAACTCCATCTCTGGAGCCTCAGCTTCCCCATCTGTAAAGTGGAGGAGAATAACAGCCATCTTAAAGAGCTGTTGTGATAACCGAAATGGAGAGAATGCATGGAAAGTCCCTGGTAAAATGGAAAGCATGAGTTAAATAGGAGAGATTATCATTATAGGCACACCTTGTTTATTGCGCTTCGAGATATTGTGTCTTTTACAAATTGAAGGTTTGTGGCAACCCTGGGTTGAGCAAGTCTATCGGCCCCATCTTTCCATGTGCTCACTTTGTATTTCTGTGTCACATTTTGGTAATTCTCACAATATTCATACTTTTTCATTATTATTATACTTGTAATAGTGATCTGTGATCAGTGAGCTTTGATGTTATTATTATAACTGTTTTGGAACACTGCAAACTGCAACCATATAAGATGGTGAACTTAATCAATAAATGTTGTGTGTGCTCTGACTGCTCCACTGACTGGTCATTCCCCCATCTCTATCCCTTCCCTTGAACCTCCTTATTCCCTGGGACACAACAATATTGAAATTAGGCCAATTAATAACCCTACAATGGCCTCTTAAGTGTTCAAGTGAAAGAAGAGTCAATTGACAGGGCGAACATCGTGTGGTCTTATTTTACGAAGCTGCTGCAGCCACTCCAACCTTCAGCATCCACCACCCTGATTGTCAGCAGCCATCAACATGGAGGCAAGACCCTCCACCAGCAAAAAGATTATGACTCGCTGAAGGTTGAGATAACGGTTAGCATTTTTCACTAATAAAGTATTTTTTTAATTAAGGTAAGTATTCAGTAATGAAGTATTTTTAAAATTAAGGTAAGTAATGCTATTATTGCACAGCTAATAGACTACAGTATACTATAAACATAACTTTTATATGCACTGGAAAACCAAAAAATTCATGTGACTTGCTTTATTGCAAGTCACTTTATTGCCGTGGTCTGGAACAGAACCTGAGCAGGGTTAGTCCTCAGAGGGACCAAAGTTAAATAACAATAGCTACAATAACAACCATAAGTGTCATTACTGAGCACTTACCATGTGCTAGACACTCAGAGTTTTAAATGTATGTACTAATTTAAATGTATGAATTCATTTAATCCTTTTTATGTATAATAGACATACAGTAAATAAAGTACTCTAACCTTATGAGTACTGTTTGATTAATTTTTACATTGTATAGATCATGTGAACTCATTTGATTTTCAAAAGAGCCCTATACTCTTTACTCCCACTTTACAGACGTGGAAACTGAGGAAGAGCAGGGACTCAGATCCAGACAGTCTGTCCGAATGCTGTTAGCCACGCGGTGGTACTACCTTGGGGATCCAGCACATCAGGAGAAATGACTTGGGTCATCAGTGGCTGGGAGACTGGGAGGTCTCCATGAAGCCAAGGGAAGGCTCTGCCTCAGGGGAACCTTTTAGAAGACCCAGCTCTTAATCAACTTTCCTGATGAACTGGCAGAGACAAGGACTGAGCACAGAAACAGAATTTCCCCTTTCCCTGTAAGTGCTCACTGTGTCCCGTCTGGGCCCACGGCAGGCGGCTGGGTCATTTCCCCATGGACCTCACTTCCTCTCAGGGTTTCTCCTTCACCTCTGTAAAGAGCAGGCAAGGGCTGTGCTGAGGAAGCAAGTTTGGGAGGGAGGCACCCGATGGCCCCACTGCTGATGGTGATAGAGGACTCGGCAGCCTGGTCTCAAATGACAAGAAATGGACCAGAACCACAGCTGAAGGCAGCTTGATGTCCAAAGGAGCTCTGATCTGGAGGCCAGGAGGCCCAGGTTCCAGTCTAGGCTCGGTCCAGCTCTGGCTTCACATAACGTCGCACTCAGACCAGACTTTGGGGGAGTCATTTCTGTCTCTGGGCCTTGGCTCTCCCCACTGTGGAGTCAGAGGCACAAAGATGACATCTGTCTCTTCCACTTTAAAGCTCTACTTCGTGATTGGAGAACCTAATGAGACTCTGAACTCGGCCGCTCCTGTAGGTATGCTCAGGTTCACGCGCTGTACAAATATTGGGGGAGCGGAGTGGGAGGGATGGCAGGCACCCACCAATCTGTCTTCATTCACATTCCTGCTCCTTCATCCTCCCTCAAAGGCTCTGAGAAGGCTGTGAGCTCATGACTGATGCCATAAACACCATCTCCTTACTTGGGAGGCAGGAAGTCGCTCCCCACCCCACCCTCTTTTGTCCTTCCAGGATTCCCACCCCACACCCCCTCTATTCAGTTTCCTGCTTCCTGAGGGTCTCTGAGCTGGTGGGGGGACCTGGGTTACAACTACTCCTCTGATTTGAGCGAGAGCCAGAGAGCGCGCGCGCGTGTGGACTGTGTGAGCCAGAGGCTGGAATGAATATGCTGGGCGGAGGGAGAAGGTGGGGGTCGGGGTCACTTAGAACAAGCCAGTCCCAAGAACCTAAAATTAGCTCTGGAATGTTAGGGCTCCAAGGAACCACAGCTGTGAAAGTAAAGCACAAGACAAGGAAGGAGAATGTACCCGCCACAAACTTTGCCCGCCCACACCATCTGCCCCAGGGTCTCCACAGCTTTCAACCAACCCCCAGAATATCTCTGGCCAAATCCACAAGGCTGGTCAGTGGGAATCCCCCCTCTCCCCCAATGCTGTCATTTTCCTCTCTGGCGACCGCAGAACAGTGTTACCTAGGATTCCTGATAGTACGCGGTTTAATTGGAAACAGGAAAGCAGAGGACAAATTTGGGTCTGGGGTGGTGACAATAATGAGAAATGACAGGCCTATCCAGGCAAAAGGGTGACAGTGGAGGAGGGTCACATGGTGAGGAGGGAGGCAGGGAAGTCCCCCTGAGAGTGCCGACACGTGGGAGGGAGCACAGACTTGCTGATGAAGGGAAACACCTGGGAAAGGGTTTGGGGAATGGGAGGGGGTAACCTGGGGGTTGTGCACCCCTTTGCACAGATACAAAGATCGGGTATAAAAAAAAAATCACACACTACTGAGTGTATGACCTTGTATATCGAAGTGACTGGAGCTCAACGCATCAAACACAGGCCTGGGAAGAATGTCTTGGAGGGGCGGGGAGCCAAGCCTGAGGCAGGGGACCTGTAGGAAGTGATGCTCCCTTACGAGCTGGGCCTGATTCAGGTCCTGGAGCCCTGGGGGCTCCAAGCACTAGGCTTCCTCCTTCAGCTTCGTATCCAGATGCGAGAGCTTGGTTTTCAGGGATTTTTGCTGAAAACTGAGGAAGGCCGTGCCTTTGTGGTATGGAGGCTATTGGGGGTGTGCGGGGAGCTGCCCAGAGCCACACAGTTCTGCCAGCCATGGGGAGGAAGGCTGGGAAAGTGGGCTAGGTGAGGAGCCTTGGTGGCAGCCACTTTGGGAAAGGATAGGGTGGAAGTGACACCTAGTGAGCACTTCTTGTGCTCTTCACGCCCCAGGCTCTGTGCTTGCAGCTTTTCTTGCTTAACTTCTCACAGTCATCTAGAGTGGAAGCTCCAGGAGGGAGAAACACGAACATTTTCTTTACCAAGGAACCCCCAGCCCTGGGAACAAAGCCTGGTACCCGGTGGACCCTCCACAACAACCTGCCAAATGCATGTGATATTCACAGAAGCTCTGCAAGGGCTGTGTTATCATTCTCACCTACAGGAAGCTGATGCTTCGAGGAGTGGAATCACTCTCTCAGGTCTCACAGTGAACGAGAACCAAGATTTGAGCCGAGATCTCTGCAGCTCAGAAGGCCATGCCCATTGTGTCATGCAGCCGGTCCCACCCTTACGTAATACTGTTTTGTAAAGTAACCTGAATTTGTCTTGGGTTTCTATCCCTGACTCCATGGGGCTTTCCCACTTTTGTCATGATGCTTTCCTCCAGGCGCCCGTCTAGGACTTCCAGATATGCTTTAATTCATTCTTCCTCAAAAAAATTATCTGTCTTAGCAGACCCCTTCCTTCAGAGGTCTGCTCTAGTTACGTGACAATGGGGAAAAATAGACAGCTCCCAGCCAAATGATGTGCTGACTGGGCTATGTTCCCAGATCACAGAATTAAATATACTTACACTAAAGTACATGCTTTAGGTATGTGATTCTGACCGATTTTTGGGTATCTATAGCAACTATTTTCTTCACTTCTCTACCCTCCCCCACCCTTTCTTCCTTCTCTCCTTCTAACCAACCCAATATGTTTCCCTCCCTCCCAAATCCAAGCTAGTCAAAGGTCCATGCCTTCTGGAATAGAAGACATCCCTACTGTATGTGGGCTGCCACACATACTTGTACACCTTCCACATTTACAACTCCTTTTTCTTGGTTTACAAACATGCTTGGGTTTTGCTTTTTATGAGTAAAAGTCAGCTCTTCTTTTGATCCCTTAAGTGACCTTCCCTTCTTGTTTTACCTCCATATTTCTTGAAGGAGTATTCTCTGGCTACTGCTTTCATATCTCCTGCAATACATTTTCTGTTCCCATTACTTTCCTAGGATAGTTCCCACAAAGGATTGCTGGTGACTTTAAACACACACACACACACACACACACACACACACACACACACACACACACACAAAATTTACTTGCATGCTTTGTCTTCCCTCATTTTGAGATCTTTGTTCCGATCAATTTTTCATTTGACTAGAGTAGATCCTTAAGTAATTCCCACAGAAAGAGTATATGGATGGTTTACTTTGAGTCCTTTTATATTACAGCCCCTCTAATACGCACGGCTGTGTAAGGGAATCCTGGATTACATACATTTCTCTCATTAGTCTGAGAAAATTGTTCCACTGTCTTCGAACTTCCAGTGCTTCAGATGAGTGGCCTGCTGCCAGTCTCTTTCTCTTTTCTTTTCTTCATAAGTAGCCTGTAATCTCTTTCTCTGAAATTATATATATATATATATATATATATATATATATATATATATACATATATATATATAAAATCAACTGGCTCTTGGCCATCTAATCTAATGTGTGTGTATATATATACACATATATACATAGATGTGTGTGTGTGTGTGTGTGTGTGTGATCAACTGCCTCCTGGCCATCTAATCCCACAGGCACTCAAACACATGTTCAGAACTGATCGTGCCTTCCCACTACAAATGTCATTCTGTTTCACATTTTTTTGCCCTCAGCTGCAAAGGTGATCAAAATGTACCACATCTGAATATGGCTGGAGAAAAATATGACCATTATTTTCAGGACTCATCCGAAGCTCTGTTATCCTATTACACTTCCTTAATCCATTCACTCTCCCATTCTTTTAGGCAAATATTTAACATTTTATCCTTTATTCTAACACTTTTGATATGTCCTCCTCCTCTAGATTCTCAGTGATAATGACCTTGCTTCATATTTTATTGAAAACATCAGAAGCAATCAAAAGAGATGTGCACAAGCTCCCACCACCACATTTACCCACCTTCCAGTATCTATTGCCATACACTGTGCTTTCCCTCTTGTTCCTTTGGATGAACTCTCTCCTAACCATGAGAACCCTTCCACTGTACTGTAGATATCACTTTTTTCCACCAATTTCAGGATACTGCTCTACCAAATTTTCCCCTCTCTCCTGTATCAACTTCTCTTTTACTATTGGATCATTCCCATCATCATTCAAACATGTTATTGCAATACCTCCCTTAAAAAAGCACTTTCTTGACTCTATATTATCCTCCAATTACCACTCAATTTTTCTAATCATCTTTATACCAAAAAGTCTACACTTCTGAGCTCTGCTTCTCTTCCATTCTCTCTTGAATTCGCTCCCACCCCTCCATTTGTCAAGGTCTTGCATGACCTCCATGTTGCTAAACATAATGATCAAATTTCAGCTCTCGTTGTACTTTACCAAACAGCTGCATTTGACATAGTTGATCATGCCACCTCCTTGAAAAACTTTCCTCATTTGGCATCTGGGACACTACTCTTTATTTTTTTGCGGTACGCAGGCCTCTCACTGTTGTGGCCTCTCCCGTTGTGGAGCACAGGTTTCGGACGCGCAGGCTCAGCGGCCATGGCTCACAGGCCTAGCCACTCCGCGGCATGTGGGATCTTTCCGGGCCAGGGCACGAACCCATGTCCCCTGCATCGGCAGGCGGACTCTCAACCACTGCGCCACCAGGGAAGCCCTGGGACACTACTCTTGATTCTCACCAACTGCTTGCTCTCAGTCACCTTTACTGATTCCTCTTCAATGTCCAGACCTTTAAACTTTGAAGCACTCTGGTCTCTGCTCTTCTCTGTCACACTCCCTCCCATGATGATCTCAGTCTCATGACTTTAAACAACATCTATGTATTGATGACTCGCAAATTTATATCCCCGGACAATCCTCTCCCTCTACCCCAGATTCAATGGCCTCTTCAACATCTCCCCTTGGATGCCTAATAGGCACTGCTAGTTAAGTAGGCTGACAGCCAAACTCTCACTGCTTGATCTGCCAACTTCCCCATCTTAATTAATGGCAACTCCTTTTATTTGATCAACCCCAAATTCTTGGTGTCACCCTTGACTTTCCTCTTTCTCTTATACTCCACATTCAGTCCACTGCCAAATTCTGTCACCCACACCTTCATAATAAAATCAGAACTGACCACATTTTACCATGTCTATTGCTACCCACCTTGGTCCAAGTTACCACCATTTCTCTTCTGGATCACTGCAATCTCCTCCATCTGCTCATGGTTTCTGCCCTTGCCCCCATCAGCCTCCTTTCCTTCTTTTCCTCATGGCAGACAAAGTAATTCTTTCAAATGTTAAGTCATGTGGCACTCTTCTGCTCAGAGTCCTGCAATGACTTCCCATGTCACTCTGAACAAAAGCCAAATTCCATGAACCACAAGGTCCTACACAGTCTGCCCCTCCCCACCTATCCCAGCTCTGACCTCATCTCCTGCCTTCCCCCGCTGCTCAATGGCTGCTCCCATCCTGGATACATCAAGGATGCTCCCATCTCAGGGCCTTTCCACTCGATATTCCCTTAGTCTAAAAACTCTTCTCCTAGATATCCACATGGCTCTTTCTCTCTTTGCCTTTATTCATGTGTCCACCTCATTGGAGAATATAGTAAAATAACACCAACATCTGCAACATTTCTTGACCTTCTGGTCCCACTTTTTTTTTTTTTTTTTGTGGTACGCAGGCCTCTCACTGTTGAGAGGCCCTCATCCATCTGTATACTATAGGAACTTCCTTATTCCTGGCACTCCATTTTCCCCAACTAATAGGTGTGTGGCCCTGAATCAAGGTACTTAACTGTTCTGTGTCTCAGTTTTCCCTCTGTAAAGTGGCTATAATAAGAAGACTCATAAGGATGCTGTGAGGATTAATCAATCCATGTAAAGTACATCAAATAGTGCCTGGCTCATAATAAGTGCTCAATTAAATGGTAGCCATTAGTATTATTTTTTAAAAATTATTTTATGTAACCAGCCTGGCCCCCTGAAGTTGTCCACGACACAGATGATAAGATAAAATTCTGAAAACTGAATACCAGAGAGAAAAAGTTCACCAACAGATTTAGTGACAAAGACACCAGACAGTTTCCTAACTCCCAGGCCAGGCTCTTGCACCCTCCGCTCCGCCTCTGTTACACAGTGGACCTCGCCCAGGCCAGTGGAAACACTAGGTGGGGAATGGGTTCCAGGACCAAGTCTGCCACCTACTATCTTTCTAACAACAGGCCAGTTACCTACCTGACCTTTCTGAACCCCAGTTTCCCTTCTTTATTTTATTTTATTTTATTTTTGCCCACCCTACGCATCTTGTGGAATCTTAGTTCCCTGACCAGGGATTGAACCCAGGCCCTCGGCAATGAGAGAACAGAGTCCTAACCACTGGACTGCCAGGGAATTCCAGTTTCCCTTCTTTAAAATGGAGATAGTAACACTAGTCTGCCTCCCTCACAGGGGAGGATCACATGACATAATGATCCCCAGAACTTCGATGTCCATACTCAATGTACACGCTTGGCCATTCTGAATACCCCATCAAAATATGAACAATATCCCTGTTCATTTTCAAGCTGTGGACTGTGCAAAAAGATGCACACTCTACATGGAGTGGATTACCTGTGAGTTTGTGTGGTTTCATTCATTCCCACGGCAAATGTTCATTTATCATCATGTTTGTGCTAGTTTTACCAACGTGGAAACTAACATAGCTCCATTTCCATGATCAAACTTGGAAAGGGAAGGAAGAGTACATTTCTTAGTGAGCTGCTTGGGGCCAGGTTTGTACAAGGCTTGGGGAGCAGAACAGTTCACCCTGGGAAGGATGGTCCCTGCATGAGACTGGCATAGGATGTTAGGAGAGCAGTTTTAGCCCAGAGAGGATGGGGTAAAACCCTCTTAGGACATCAGGAAAAGCCATCCACTACACAAAATAAGGTGAAGAAAGGGCCCTACTCTGGAAAACAGAATTTGTCTGCTAAAAATCTCTCATTCTTTTTGTCCCTGAGGACAGTGCTGGGCCATGGGGGAGACAAAAGTGGGACCAGGGCTTCCCTGGTGGCGCAGTGGTTGAGAGTTCGCCTGCCGATGCAGGGGACACGGGTTCGTGCCCCGGTCCGGGAAGATCCCACATGCCACGGAGCGGCTGGGCCCGTGAGCCATGGCCGCTGAGCCTGCACGTCCAGAGCCTGTGCTCCGCAATGGGAGAGGCCACAACAGTGAGAGGCCCGCGCACCGCAAAAAAAAAAAAAAAAAGTAGGACCAGAAGGTCAAGAAATGTTGCAGATGTTGGTGTTATATTACTATTTTCTTTTTGCAGGGGGAAGGTGGGCAGGGGTGAGGAAAACTATACGCAGTCCTAGGAAGTGTTTAACAAAATGGAGAACCCTGGTATGGGCCAGATGTGGATGTAGAGTGAGATGAGGGGCCTCCAGAAAGCAGATTCAGAGGGTGGGAGCTGGCCAGTCTGGGAGTGGCTTCCCTATCCTTCTAGAACAGGGGTCAGCAAACTTTGTAAAAGGCCATTCAGGCTTAAAAAATGGCTCCCAAAAGATATCCACATCCTAATTCCTGAAACCTATAAATGTTATCTTAATTGGAAAAAGGATCTTTGCAGATGTGATTAAGTTAAGGATTTTGAGATGGAAAAATTAATCTGGATTATTTAGGTGGGCCCTAAATGTCATCACATGTATCCTTGTAGGCAGAGGGAGATTTCACACACACACACTCTCAGACACACACAGGAGAGGGCCATGTGAAGATGAAAGAAAAGGTCAGAAAGATGTAGCCACAAGGCGAGGAATGCTGGCTGCCACCAGAAACTGGAAGAGGAAAGGAAGGGATTCTCCACTAGAGTCTCCAGAGAACGCACAGCCCTGCTGACACCTTGATTTTAGCCCAATGATACTGATTTTGGACTTCTGGCCTCCAGAAATGTGAGAGAATAAATTTCTGTTGTTTAAAGCCACCCAAATTGTGGTACTTTGTTAAGGCAGCCCTGGGAAACGAATATATCTGCTATCCCACCAAATCCTCAAAATAACCTATGAGATAATAAAATATGATCACTTACTCTGTGCCAGATAATGTTCATTCAATATTCATAACAACAATATGAGATAGATACTCTTATTGTCCCATTTTACAGATGAGAAAACTGCTGCCCACAGAAGAGATCTGGCTTTCCTGAGGTTACATAGCGGGCACCTGGTTGAGCTGGACTTTGAACACAGGGGTCTGGATCCAAGTCCCAGGCCCTGGGCCACCCTGTGGTGAGTTCTGCTCCACAGCAGGTATTCTTTCTTCTGAACACATGGCCTGGAGCACTTAGTTACCACCTCCCTCTGCACTACCCTAAGTGGCCCCCTCTGGAATCCCATGGGGATCAGATGGGACAGAGGACATGAACAGTGATCAGTAAACTGTAAAGTGCAGTCCTAGGGGGACACATAAGAATTCCAAGTGGAAGCAAACCTGCTTGCCTTTCCATGGCAGGCATGGAGAGGCTGCCCTCATTGCTCTCATGTAGTGGGGGCCCCAGCAGCAGAAGCCACCCTCTCCCCCACCAGGCACACACAGGAAAAGTTCCTAAAGCTGGAAGTGGCCCCAGGTGACCTCAGAGATGTCACTGCCCAGAATGACCCACGATGCTCACCGCACAGATGATCACTGAAGGCCAAGGCGTCAGTTCTTCAAGCCTGAATCAGGCCTTGCACCAGCTCATCAGTATCTCCTCCCCTCTGCCTTTCCTGTAGGTTTCAAATTCAGAACCAACCCCTCCCAGAATCACAGAATTTCTTTGACTGTAATGACTTCTTCACCCCTCAGAGAAGGAGACATTAAGTGACATATCTGAGGCTACACAGCTAGTGTGTCCTGTATGAAGAGCCCTAGCTGTGGATTTCAGTATTCTCGGCTCCTCCTTTATTCCAGGCAGCTGGAAATTCTGTCAGGTGGGAAGAATCTGAGAAGGGGGAAGCTAGCTTTTAGACGCATTAGCCAGCCCACCCCTCCTTTTACCAATTATCATCATACAGAAACCTGTTTAGGAGGGAAAGTCCTCCTTCGGTACACTGTTGTTCCCAAGACACTTCTGGGAAGACCTCAACCTCAGTGGATTTGTCACAGAGCAAGATGCCAAGCCTGTCTCTCCATTCACTCATCCATTCATCATTTTTGTATCCCACATTCACTGAATATTGAGCTCCTATGTGTGGAGCTCCTTTGTGTCAGGTACTGTGCTAGTGCTTGGGATATAAAGAATACAAAGGCAGTCTCTGTCCTAAAGGAACTCACAAATTAATGCGAAGAGAGAGAAGAAAATAAATAATTGCAGCATTCCTAAAGCTCACACATTAGTTTTCCACATTTATTTTTGCCATTTTCTCCTAACAGTTTACTATCAATACTTACTAAGTATTTTCTTTGGATTGACTCTTTTTTTTCTTCTTACTGAAGTGTCAGCTTTGGGTTTATCTAAGCTATAATATCCATGAATTCATGGATTTGATTTGCTAGTTATATTTTTTTAATTTTTTTAAATAAAATTTTTATTGTACTAAAAAGTTAACTATTAGATAAAATGTTGATGGGGATACCACCTAAAACCTGTGAAAAACACCAAATTATTGCTGTAATAGCAGTGTGAAGGCTGCCACACCAAGAAGAAAATGCTTTTCTCCTATCAGGTCCTGGCTGGTCAAGACACATTAGGGTTAAAGGATTGATAAACAGTGTCTCAAGGCAGGAAGTTTTATGGCAGGAAGCAGATAATTCTGTGCTTAGAAGCATTAACTTTTCAGTGTTCATGTCATCTGAGAGAAAGACAAGGACATTCTCATTTCCAATTTTCTAGACCAGATGCTACAGGCAAAAAGGATCTATGATGTTTAAGACCACATTTTTCAACCTTCTGTTTCCATCAAGACCCAATCACTGAATGACATTCCCACGGGAGACATTCTCATGGGATTATGATGGGCGGAGGGTAAACCTCAGGGCTTGCATTGAGCTGTAGCCTCACCCAAGAGAGCCTATTGAAAAGCAGGCAAGAGAGGATGACATAATTTCGTTTCATTTTTATTTTTTTCAGTGTTTCTTCTTTTTTTTAAACATCCAAGTTTCCTAAAGTTTTAAGAATTATTGTGCCATACAATGTTGGACCTTAGATCATTCTGTTTTCCCTTGGTCAGGACCTGGGCTTTCAGGAGGGGAGTCAACTCTTGCTAGAGTGCAGTCGGGCCCCTCTGGGCCCTCCACAACCAAAATCAAACTCAGAAAGGGAAAGAAATCCTTTCATTTGTCTGGCTGTGCCCTGCTCCTGCAAACTACTTCTGTCTCCACTGTGTCAGGAAAGAGACCGCAGCCAAGAGGCAGAGAAAACAGGAAAGGCTAAACGTTGACCTTGGCACTTAGCAGGGCCCAGATGATTCGTGAAAGGTTTAGGGGATGTTTCTGACAGTGAGTAATGTTCAGTTCTGGCTGGGGTAAACTCCAGCCTCCAGGCAGGTGTACCTCACTAGACCGTTTGGTCCTGTCTGGCCCACTTGGGTGGGATTCCAGGCCTTTCTGCTCACTTAGGAAGGCGAGGCTCCAACCCTCTTCCCAGGGGCAGCTCTTGAGGCTGGGCTTTGGGGCAAAAGCACGGGGAGGAGGTAGGGGCAGACAGCAGGGGGGGACCAGAGCAAAGAGCTGGCCTTTGGAGCGTGCGTTGGCTGGGAAGGGACACCAGGAAGGACATCTGAGCCACCTGACAATGCCAGGGCATCTCCACATGCCTGGAAGTTCCATTCTTGGTGTCCTTGACCCCGGCTGACCCAATACCTCCCTCTCCTTATCCTTTCCCAGGTGTGGTGTCAGCTATGGGGCTCAAAGCAGGCGTCTGGCTGCCTGGCTCTGTTCGTCAAGTGAATCTGAATACAACAAGGCCCCCATCACCTGCATCATTGCTTCCGGCAAACCTTCTGTTAATGAGGATGACACTATTTTAAAGATAATCTTGAACATGCTTTAATTGTTTCTTAAAAACAAAATAAACTCCAGGACTTTCACTACCAATAACAAAAACCTATTGTAACACTATCTTCCAAATAAGTGGAATACATCAGCATACTGGGATACTACTCATTTCCTTCATTAATTTACTCCACACATATTCACTGAGCACCTATTGTGGGCCAGGCTTGTCTTAGGCACTGGGGTTCCAGTGATGGCCCAAGACAGACATAGTTCCTCTCTCCATATATGGCTAGTGAGGGAGGCTGATAGTAATCAAATTATCATCCGAATAAATGTAAAATGTGATGTATGCTGCAAAGAATTGCTGCATGTGCCGGCTTGCAACAATGGATTCTTATCTGGTCCCAGAGGTCAGAGAAGGCTGCCCTGAGGGAATGACAATGGTGGAGAACTGTGGCTGTAAGACACTGAATTACTTGTCCCTCCTCATTAAGTTTCTTCCATGAGTCAGGTGCTGTCTCATTTCATCTTCACCGAGACTCTCTGAAGTGGGCATCATTACTCCTACTTCACAGGAGAGGAAACGCTAGTGCAGAGAAGTGTAATGACTTACCCAAGTGCACACAGCTGGCTAGTGGCAGAGCTGGGAATCAAACCCAGGTCTCTGTGATTCTCACACTGTGCTTTTCCCCTCAAGACATACTGTCTCCCCAGGAAATGCATTAATAGGAAAAACGTGATTAGCAGCTGTACGCACTTTGCAGATTACAACTGTGATGCAATCTCTATCAACTCCTTTAATCCTCAGTACCAGCTACGATATAGGTTGGGCAGGTACTGGTGGCTGCATTCTGCAATGGGATAACCAGGGCAGAAAAGCAAAACGTGGCAGAGGTAGCTAGAACAAAGAGCTCGCTCTTTTGGTAAGGCTGAGCTGCTGTGTTCTGCCTCCAAGTCCATGAAGGAACCCTGTGCCCTGACTGAGCCCCCTGATGCTCGCTGCCTTGATTTCTGTGTTCCTTTGCCTACCTGCCTGGACACAAATTAAACAGCTTCCAGCTCATGGGTGTGGGACACTGCATCTGGTTTGTGTTTTGCTGAACTGGGTTGGGATTTCATGCCTGCAGCTGGCCCTGGGGGGACGAGGAAGTAAATGAGATGGGGATCTCAGGAGTGTGTCCTGGGGAGTAAAATTACAGATGACCAGGGTATGGCTGCTCAAGATTGAGCCGCGCCTGAGTGGACCAGGCCACCAAAGGGCCTCTGAGCAGTGCACCATTGGCAGCTGCCCTGGTTTCTGTTTCACATCTCCGCTTGCCTTGGCATTTTTCACCTAAGTGTTAGCTGAGAATCACTGGCTGAGAACCCCGGAAATTTCTGTCCCCGTCTCCACCCTTGGAAACCTCACCGCAAAGAGTTTTGTAATCTGCCAAGTACTCTGCATATGGGAGGGATTACACCTTGACCTCAAACATTTACTGTTTTTGTTACCGACTAAGGGTCTGGGCACTAAAATAGCACTGCCTGGTCGGAATCCTGGCTCCCCGACTCACCAGCTATGTGACCTTGAACAAGCTAATGACCTTCTCATGCCTCAGTTTCTTTATCCTTCAAATGGAAGTAGTAATATTAACCATGTCATAGGGTCGTTACTATGAGGATTAAATAATATAATGTGGGTAAAGCACTTAGCAGTACCTGGCAAGATAAACACTTGTTAAGAGCTAGCTGCTATTAAAATTAGTTATTATTGCTTCTATTTCTTTTCTTCCTTCCTCACTGTCTCCCTCTGTCCCTCTGTCTCTCCTTTTCTCCCTCCTTCCGTCAACTGCTTCTTAATTGTATAAGGCACCAAAACTACCAAGACCTGAAAGACCCAGTTGCTCACAATCCTGCCCGAGGTCCCACGGCCAGAAAGTGGACTTAGCCTAGCCTGGGGAGATTCAACTTTTAGGGTCTTGCTCTTTCCTTATGCCTCCCACCTCCTCCCTCTCACCCCACTGGTACCCAGAGTGGTGCCTTATCCATGTACCTGTTCAATCAATCCTTGAGGGTCTGAGTAGGTAGTGGTCAAGGGTACCAAGAGTACCCTTAAGACTAGAAGGGTTTGAATCCTGGTTCTGCCTCTGATGGGCTGTGTGACCTTGGCTAAGTCACTTAACCTCTCTGGGGTTCAGCTCCCACCTATTAAATGGGATTATGATAATGTGTTCGCCCCACAGGGCTGAGCTGAGGTTTAAAGGAATTAATAATAAAGTACTTATACCAGTGCCTGGTGCATAGAAAATGCTACTTAAGTGTTAACTATTATTATTGTTGATGATGATTGGCTGAGGCAGGGCCAAGGCACAATTGCTGTTTAAGGGTTTCCCAGATCATTTTTTGACGTATTTTCCTTCCTCCAGGGGCTGCTTTGGGATTCTTAGGCAAAGCACATCCACAGACGAATATGCCTTTCTCCTTACTTTTTCTTTTCATTATCTTGAAGAATAGCTTTCTTTTAAAAATAGAACAAAAAAGTATCCACAAAGAACTCCTTACCTCACAATGAAGCTTTCCCTCCATGAGTCCTCCCCATCCTATTTTCTCAAAGGGCTGGGATTTTTTTCCCCCTTCAAAACTATTTCTGAACAAAAATTCCACAGTAAGAAGGAAAACAAATGGGTTTTCATGTCTTGTAGTTCTAATACAAGGAATCTGGCCTTGCTTAGACTATGGATCTGGGCCTCAAAGTAGTTAGTTCATTCTCCAGGATCTCATTGGATCCTCCCAAGGACCAGGGGAACCAGAATCTGTAATTGCCATTATACAGCCAAGGGAGCTAAAGACCCAGGGACGCGAGGACCTTGGTCTCAATTCATAGCGGAGGCTGACCTACTTGATACTTGCATCCTTGTCTATAACTCCCTTGCTACAATTGCTGAGCCTCTCACGTGGTCACTAAGGCCCAGCTCCTCCTCTGCTTCCTCCCGTGACCACAGGTTTATACTGCCTGAATGCCTGGCCCAGGAGTTCATGGTGCAGTCTGGGGCCTTGCAAGAGCAGTGTGGGAAATAACCTACCTATGGCCTCAGTCGAAGAGACAACAGGGAGTCGTGGAGACGGTGGTGTGCAGGAGCACACTTCCCAGTCTCACCTGGACAGCTGCTCCTCAGCACTTGCTAATTATGCCCTGGCAACGTAGACTCAGAGCTTCTGGTAAGCCTCACATCTCCCGCCTGGTAGCTTTTACCCTTTGGTCCTTGTATCTTTTAGGGGAAACTCAACCTTGTCTTCTAATGACTGACGGTCTTTGCCAGACATGAACCCTGGAGGCAGACTGCCTGGGTTCAACTCCCAGCAGTACTGCTCAATAGCTGTGTCACCTTGGCATATTACTTGAGCTATCTGTGATCCAGTTTCCTTATCTGGAAAACGAGGACGATAATAGTATCTACCTTACAGGGCTGTATGACAGTTAAGTGAGCTAAGATATGAAAAGTCCTCAGTTAAAGCAATATAAGTGTTTATTATTATCATTTTCCTCTTACCCAGGTTAAATTTTTCAAGTGCTTTCAACTGTTCTCCATACTCCATGCTTTCTGGGGCTTTCAACATTCTGATCGCTCTGTTCACTCTGTTTAGAAGGTAAGCCAATGTGGTCCCTTTTATCCGCTCCTCTTGGTATTTACATCCTTGTATAATTCCTTTCCTGAGTGTGGGCAGGACCTATGACATACTTTCCACCAGTAGAATACAGCAAAAGCAGTGGGGTGTATATGATTATGTGTATGTGATCGCATTACATAGGACTACGATGCCCATCTGGGGAGAAGATGCTCTTCCCTGCTGACTTTGGAGAAGCAAGTTGCCATATAGTGAGCTGCCTATGCAGAGAGTCACATGGCAAGGAGCTGAGGGTGAACTCCAGCCCACAGCGAGTAAGAAACTGAGTCCACAGGAAACAGAACATTGCCACAATCACGTGAGCAAGGAAGATGAAGCCGCAGCCCTAGTCAACATCTTGATTGTGGCCTTGCAGAGGACCCAGCTAAGCCAGGCCTGGACTCCTGACCCATAGAAACCATGAGATAATAAATGTGTGTTGTTTTAAGCCACTAAGTGTATGGTAATATTGTAATGTAGGAATAGATAACTAATATAGTCAATTAACCACAATGGGAACTCTCCCCCATTCACCCTACTTTGAAAACTCTCTAATGTCAGTGGCCTGCTTTAAACAGAAGTCCTGGAATAGAAAAGCATATCACAGCTGGCAATATTGGCACAATGCATGTGGTGTGGCCATAAGCAATGTCATTGCTTTTCTAATTGGCATAAGAGAATAGCCGCACTTGTCCATATGAGAGCAGGCTGGAGCTCCTACTGGGCACAGGGCACTAGGCTGGGTGCTGTGAGGCAGGGGAGGCATTTCTCCCCTTCTTGCCCCTCCCAGGCAGACCCACTCTTTGGCTTGTGGTGTGATCACTTGGTGCAGGTGATACCCACAGCTCATCTGTTTTCCTAATTCTCTTCCCGCTTTGCATTACTTTTCTCCATCAAAGAGGAGGCAGAGGAAGTTAAAAAAAATACAGGTGAACTCACCTGTTTCAGCTGGAGGGGATGCAAGGGACCATCCAGTGTCAAGGAGGGTTATACTGAGACTCACGGCTCATAAGCAGCAGAGCCGGGGTTAGAAAAGCACCTCTGACATCTAGCACAACACTCTTTCTTCAAATGAAAACCTGCCGTTTTGTCCTTGTGAGTAGTAAGAGGCTGACACTGTGATTCCAGGTGGATTTTTGGTGCCAGATGCAGTCAGAGAACCTTTGACTTTCTCTTTGTTCTTGGGCAAATGAAGCTGCCTCTCTGAACCTCAGTCTCCTCATCTATAAAATGAGGAGAATGATATCTACTTCACAGGGAGTCCAGGAAGGCTGACAGGATAATATATGTAAAGTGCATGGCTCCAGGCAAGTGGTAGAGAAGTGCTTGCTCCCGTGATTATGTTCTTTTGGGAGGGTTTAAACTCTCATGCATCCCACTGTGCACACAATCATGAGAAAAACATTTATTGAGCAATCAAATTGTGCCTGACATGTTCCCAGAAGGCATTTTCTAAGACTGAAAGAATCTAGTAGAACTTTGATCTCATCTGAGAAGTCTTGTCTGGTTACCCTAATCAAAGGAGGCCCCTGCACACTCCCTGGCTCCAGAGTCCCTTGGTTTTCTCTTCTTCATTGCACTTATGACCCACTGAAATGGCCCATCTATTTGCTTCCATGTCTACTGTCTGTCTCCACCATGCAACATAAACTCTAAGGACAGGGACTATGTCTATCTTGTTTACTGCTCTATCTCAGTACTCAGAAAAGGGTCAGACCTGGCATCAGTGCTCAATAAATAAGGAGGGAATGAATGAAAGAACCTGTCTTGTTTTTTTCCTACGAGAATTGGCCTAAAGAAGAGTAAGGGGAAATCCAAGAAATCAAACCATTTCAAAGAAGAAAAAACCACAGCATTCTAGCAAAACACTCCCACTTACTTATGCACTTTTCATATCCCAGGCACAGTGCGAAGCCCTCAGCATGGAGTATCTCATTTAATTCTCACGCTGGCCCTATGAGGTAGGTGTTCTTAGTGCCCCCAATTTATAGATGAGGAAGCTGAGGTCCAGAGGAGTGAAACCTTCTGCATAAAAGCACACGGTTATTTAAGAGGTAGAGCTGGGGTTTGGAATGCAAACCCCAAGGCCTGAGCTGCTTCACACTGCAGAAGCTGATGGTGGCCTGTGTTTGGGAAATAAACATGGAAATATTTAGGGGTAAAGAGGCATCATGTCTGCAGCTGACTCCTAAACAGTTCAGTTGTGTGTGTGTGTGTGTGTGTGTGTGTGTGTGTGTGTGTGTGTGAGAGAGAGAGAGAGAGAGAGAGAGAGAGAAAGAGAGAGAGAAAAGGAGGGAAGAGAGAAAATGTAGTAATATGTTAACCTTTTTAACCTTTAGGGCAAAAAGTATCTGGTAATTCTGTGAACTATTCTTTCAACTTTTCTATAAATAGGAATTACATCAAAATAAAACACTTTTTAAAAAGCCAGTGGTGGGAAGAAGATACAGCTCGCATCATGGTGAGGAAGGGCACAGATCCTGCTTGGCTAGGATGAAGCCTAGAGATAGGGGTGAGAGGCTGGGACAGACTCTGGGGCCAGAGGGTCAGGCTGAGCAGCCAGGCTCTACCAGGGAGGCAATGCATAGGCACGGAAAGGAGCAGTGATGATGTTCATTTAACTAAGTTAATTAAGTCTGCTCTCCCAAAAGGCTTTATAAGCCAACTTCTAAATCTAGCTGCTTATTGCCAAAGATACCCACATAGTCAGGAGAGCATTGTTTCCCTATGGTGTGGTTCCCACCCTAGTGATCCATGCAACATTCCAGCCTCTCCATCTCGGGACAGGAGAGGGTCATTAGAATGCTGGGGCTTCACACACTGTCACATAATTGTCCCTGGGGAGGTGGAAGCAGACAGCCTCTGCACATTTAAAAAAAATGCCCAGAGAGGGTAATTAACTCATCCAAGGTAGCACACGTGGCAGAACTTGGATTAGACCACCAGGGTGGTGGGTTCCCATCATGTGTTTACATTCTTCTTTCTTGGTACCACCACCGTTACATTACTAAAGCACTCATAGTTAGCCTTGAGTCCTGACTCCTTCCCTTGAAGTGCAGACACCATCTTTTCCATTATTTTCTAAAGTAGCTGTGCATGGGGGAAGGTTATGCATACTCATCCCAAAGCATGGGCTTAGTAGTCAGACAGACCTGGGAACATCGCTTCCTATGGGGTGACCTTGGGCAAGCTATTTAACCGCCCTTCCTCACCTGGCAGATCAGAACAAGGATGTCCAGATTGTTGGGTTGTTGTGAAGATTCATTATCTCGACATATTTATTGACTATTGATCTAGGTGCTGTGGATACACCAGAGAAAAGATAGACAAGGGCCCTGACCTCAAGGAGCTTCTATTTTAGATAGAAAAGACAATGAATAAAAAATAAACAAGTAAGTTTTTTTTTCCAGACAGCAATAAGTACTGAAAAGGAAATAAACTTGAAACACAGGGCAATGGGAGGCACAAGTGACTGGGGATGGTTGTCTTACTTCAGCCAGGGCAGATGTCTCTGAGAAAGTGACATCTGAGCTGGAAGCTGAATCACAAGAAGGAACCGGACATGGCTGGACCTGGGAAGGTCAAGGGAGGAGATGGGGCAGTCCTGGAGCAGGAACCAGACTGGGCTTGGTGAAACATGGAAAGGAGGCCAGCATGGTGGGGAACATGGTGAGCTGAAGGGAGAGTGGGGGAAGGACAGTGCTGGCGGGGACTATATCATGTGGGGGATGGAAGCGGGAGGCATTTAGAATTCATTTTAAACGCATGAGGGATCCAGAGAGAGTTTTGAGCAGGAGAGTGATACGGTCTGAGATTTTTTCTTGAAAAAAGATAACATACATAACGTTATTGGTACAGGACCTGGCACAGGGTAGATAGTTAATAAAGGAGAGCTATATCATTGTTTACCATTCCTAGGCAGCACCACTAATCACTACAGACTTCCAGAAGGTGGGTGGCCCATGTGGACCTTCCTTCTAGAGGTGGTGCACCTGGATGCACCTGACTAAGGAAGGAGAAGAGCAGTGGGAACTATTGCTGACCTTTGACTTCCTCCCTCCCTCCTGCCGCCAACTCCCCCCGCCACCACCACCTAAGGCAGATGCCAGCCGCCTCTGCCAGGCCAAGGGGTAGGATCCCTGGGCCTCCAGCTGGCTCCAGCTCTAGGCCTCTGAGCCGCCTTCACAATGCTGTAAAAATGCAAAGCATTCCAGCCATTTTAATTACTGGGTGTTGCAGAAGCCAGCAACCAGTTCATACAAAGGAACAACAGACAAAAAATGATTTTTCAACATGCCTTTAGCCTCTCCCCTCCCTTCTCCCTGAAATCAGCCTCCAATCACTGGCTCTTAGGCCTTGAAAAGCACTCCAGGTATGTGCAGTCTCTTTAAGAGTTTGTTGACGTGACATCAAAATCTTTTTTCTCTAAATACTTGAGGCAGAGGCAGTTCCAGCTACCTTCAAGCGGTTTGGAAAGTTACTGGTCATATTCTTGACATGCTAAGACTATCACAGGGGCTCCATATTATACACACTGAGAACTTCGTTATAAAAGAGTTCAGTGTGTGGTGGGTCTGTCTGGGCACCAAGTCAGGGGGCTTTTAGTTCCTGAAATTCCAAAATGACCACATTATAAGGTACTCCCAAGACATGAACCCTAAACACAGTATTCCAGCAGTGCTTGGGTGTGGAGAAGAATTTCTTAAAAGTTTGTAATGTGATTAGAGAAACCTCCAAGTTCCCTAATTCTGGTTTTTCAGTAGCTTCGAAACACTTTCCTCACTAACAATCTAATCTAACAGTTTGTTGAGGACCTACTGTGTGTCAGGCATTGGGCTAAGTGCTCAGAAAACTCAATTAGATTTTGTCAACTAGCTCGCCTCCTAAAGAGGGAAAATGACACAGAAAATGACAATCCCAGTGCACTGTGATGAATATCAAGTCACAGATAATCTCTGATGGTGGAACCCAGCTTGGGTGGAAGGAGAGGCTGCTTGTATGAGATGATGACTAATGATAATAATACGATTGCCTTAATAATAATATTGACAGTGGCCACTCACTGATGGCTGACTCTGTACCAGGAGTTCTGCTAAGTCCTTCCCGTGCATGATGTTTATTCCTCACAACTCTGTGAAGTAGGCACTAATGCTCTCCCTATTTTACAGATGAGAAAACTGAGGTACAGAAAGGTTACTTGTCCAAGATCACACAGTTAATAAATGGCAGTGGTGTGCTGGTAAATACTTAACAAATAGCTCTCCAGGACAAAAAGCCTGGTTTGTAGCACCTGCCAATTACTATGGTATAAATACTCCCATCATGGCCAATTTTAAGTTACCAGTGTGATGTCACAGAATGCAGAGTTGGGAAGACTATTTCTGCCATACAGATTTAATAGCTGGAAATAACCTCAAGAGCATAGATTAGAGTATAACATAATAAAATAATGAAGTGATGAGTTTTAAGTATTCATTACCTGTGTTTTTAATATAATTTGATTGTAAGTTTATATAATTACATATTTAATAATAGCCATGTTTACTGGCTGACTGGGAAAATTCCAGAAAATTTAACCATCAGCTCTCATAAGCCAGGGTGAGGCAGCTCCAACACACCACTGGGGGCTCCAGAACCTCACTTTTCACCCCTCTAGACAAGTAAGAGGTAGTCAGGTAAGAGAAGGAAAGGCACTACAGGCCAAGGGAACAGCATGAACAAAGACTTAAGACATGGAAGTAAGAGAATAAACAACAATGACATTTAGTGTTTGCAAAATGTTTTCAACCCATCACTGGAGTGCAGAGAGGTGGTAAGGAGCACAGAACTGGACGCTGAACTTCCAATTCTGGTTCCATGACTTATTAACTGTGTGATCTTGACCAAATTACTGAACCTCTCTATGCCTCAACTTTCTTTTCTATAAAACGGGTATGATAATAACAGCCCCTACATCTTAGAGTTTTGAGAATTAAATACATTTGTACCTGTAAAGTACAAAAACAGGACCTGGTACATAATAAATCCTCAGTCAATGTTAGTTATTTATTATTTGATCCTTAAAACTACCTCTGTTAATTAAATGTTTGTCCTCACTTTATGGAGAGTAAATATAAGTTTAGAGAGAAACTCAGTAGATGGAGGAGATGGGACTTGAATAAGTGTTCTGATTCTAGCTTCTGTGCTCATCCCAAGGCGGAAATCACCTTGACCCCATGAAGATTATTCTTCAGTAGGGCCTGCTGATGTACTCTCTGCCCTACTAAGTGTCCTTCTGATAGAGACCATAGCTGATTCATGTTCCTACACACCTTGATTGATGGGTGCAAGGCATTCTGGGAAGGAAGACCCACCCAGCGACAGACATTGGGCATTGGCCCCTTGTATCCTTGCTATTTTCTGCGTGTTCACCTTCACCCTGAAGAGGCAGGCTGGAAGGGTGGTTAAGAGCATGGACTCTTGGGCCAGACTGCTCTGGATTTAAATCCCAGCACTGCAGCATCCTGCCCATGTAATCCTGAGCAAGTTACATAATCTCTCTGTACCTTTGTTTCTATACCTGAAGAAAAAAGGGATGGTGAGAATAATCTCATCTACCTCACAGCTTTCATTATAAAGATTAGTATGAATTAATATACACAAACTGCCTAGAAGAACACCCTGCACTCAATAGGCACTCTGTAAGAATTAGCTATTACTATCAAGTTTTGGTTTCCTTTGCTGCCTCCTTCCCCCCATCCCTTCTTTGGGTATTATGTACATGGTCAAAGGGGATAGGATATGGGAATATGCTCTTCCTTCATAAACACAGATTGATAGACAACAGGCTACTTGATGGCAGGGGTCTCATTCTTTTCTGTAGCTGTAGGGCCACACTCTGGTCCATACAGGTTCTCAGCGAGAATTTACTATGTGTCAGGACTGTACCAGTGCCTTATTCACTATACCTTGTTTGATCCTCATGAAGATACTATGAATTTCTCTTCCATTAGATATCTGAGGCTCAGAGAGGTTAAGGAACTTGTTCAATGTCACAGTGAAAAAGCGAAGAAGGATCAAAACTCAGGTTTATTGACATCACAAGCCTTGGTCCCTAACCCCCTTGTCAGTCTGCCTTCCAGAATATTCCATTGGGAAGTTTTGAGAGATCATAAAATCTAAACCCCTGGTTTTACATTTAAAGAAAGGGGGTTTATTGATTTACTCATGGTCACTCAGCTATTGTGTGTGGCAGAACTGAGACAAAAACTTGGTATATTTCCTCAATCGTATGCTTAAAATTTCAGGAGGAAATGAAGCCATATTCAAAAGCTGTTAAAAAATACTGATCACTATTCCATCAGTTTGTCTCTAGATTCTGGGCCCTTTTCTGGTCATACAAATGTAATTTTCTGGTGGCATCTGTTCACATTCAGAGTAATGAAGGACCTAACCTTACCCCCAAATATTGCCTGCCCTATGATTTCTCCTGCCTTTTCTCCACTGCAAATCAGGTCAAACAAGAGATGATGCATTTCACTTGCCTGCTAATAAAAGCTCCCTCACTGGCCCTCCTTGTGGAGGTACCAGGTCTCCTTCTGCTTGGTTGCATCATACAGTGATCAAGAGCTCTGAGTACTCAATGGGAACCCAAAAGATGAAGAGGAAGTCACCAGCACTTCATGAACCTATGGGTACAGTGACTTTGCGGTCTCCAGAAGGACTGCTGGTTTGGAAAGAGACCTTAGGTCTGAATCACAGCTCTGCCACTCCTTCCTTGTAAGAAATTTAATTTTTGAGCCTCTGTTTTCTTGGCTGTAAAATGGACATAAAATAATATCTCCTTTTTAGGGTTGTGAGGATTGGAGCAAACACTGTATTGAAAGTGCCTGTACATAGCAGGTACTCCACTAATGCAAGTTCCCTTTCCTTTCTCTTGTCTTAGAAATCTTTTCAGCTTATCATCCCAAGGTTGATGAATGTTAGAGGACAGGAAAATAATTATTTATGAATTAATCTCATCTAATTCTAATCTAATACTAATCTAATTCTCATGGGCACAGCACTGAATTAGAGGAGTCTGGAGTGATGGGAAGATGATGAGATACTAAGGGGTCTAATTTCTTGTCTCGCCTTTGCCAGTAATCCTGTGTGACCATAAAGAAGCCCACATCTCTGGACCTTTTCCTATATCGGTAAAATGAGGGGGTTGGATTTGATGACCCACAGTTCTCTCCCACCTCTGGCTCTCTATCTCACCATAATATGGGTTTCCAAATACCTCCCCATTTCCTGGTAGGGTGGCCCAACATCTCATGGCACACTTGACCCTCCTGTTATAGTTCACACCACCCACTATTGTTTTCACATCTTTCTCTCCCACTAGACTGGGAACTCCTTGAGGGTAGGTCTGTGCCTTGTTCTCTGTTAGACCCTCAGTGCTTATTGTGTACTAGTGGACAACCAGTCAATGTCTAAGGAAATTGGAAGGAAGGAGGGCAGGAAGGAGGGAACCCTGTACTTTCTCTCCAGAGCTGATGAACACAGTGTGACATGCAAGTTGTGATGCAAATAGAGACTGCCAGTGGAGCAATGGAAAGAAGGCTTTCTGTCTTCTGAACACTGAAGCTATAAATTCACACACCATGCATGCGCTTAGCCATCTGTGGTAGTAAATCAAGACACAGTAAGGGGAGAGTTCAAAACCCAAAACCCAGACTTGTTGACCTGAGGGTCATTATTGGAAGGTGACTGTAATCTAAAACATAGAAACCAAACGGATCATGATATTCCTGGTGCAGAAAAAGTCTGGGCAAAAGAAGGGAGGAGTGGCAAGTTTGGAGCAGAAGAATAGAAAGACCAAAGGGGTTAAAGTCAGCAATATGTGTCTGGTCTTGTCACTGACCAGGGAGAGGGACTCTTGCCAGCAGGTGTGGGCATTGTCATGCCCTTGGCCAAGGACTCTCCTCAGCAAGAAGGAGAATTCCACAGTATCTCAGCTGAAATAAACTTGTGACCTCATTCCCTGTGTTCAGACTCCATACACACCAAAGCAACTTTCTGATGAGAAACTAGCTTCATACAAAGCTCCCTATGATTATCAGAAAAACTATGAGGGTTGTGTTGACATGACATGACATGACAATTAAATCTCTCATTGGAACCAAAGACAATGGAATTTGCTGGTCTCTTTTGAATCTCAGTGTCCCTGGGACTGATTAATTCTGGGAGCTGAATCTATAGTTGACTTTCTGGACCCAAGAAGCTGGATTCCAGAAACTCTATTATGGTGAATTTGTGAAGCTAATACACTGACTGTCCCTCCCCCTATTTTCTCTGCCATTCATTGGTTAGTTTATTCTCTCAGTATTTGGTAAGTGCCTACGACGTGCAGACGCTGAGCTAGAGACTGAAAACGCCCCTGTATTTGCTTGCTGTCTAAGGGAGAGAAAGACGTATTAACCACTAGGGGCAACAGAGTGTGGGAGGCACCGTGTAAATCTGGGGGATACTGTGTGGGTGGGAGGGGAGTGAGGAAAGAGAGACCTCGGGGGAGTCGTCAGCTCCGCTGAGGCAGAGAGAGGGTCAGGAAAACATCCATGAGCTGATTCAAGTTGAATCCGGAAAGATAAAGATCCTGAGAGATGAGGGTCAGGGACATAAAGATGGAAGGTGGATTCCAGGCAAAAAGTGCAGTGTGAACAAGCCTCAGAGGCAGGAAACTGATAGCCAGAACCTAAAAGGTTGGAAGATGGGAACGAGGGCATAGGTTGGAAGAGATAAGCAAGGACAGGACATGCTGTTGTGTGACTACAGCGGTAGCAACCCCACTGTATGCTGCTCGAATGGCCCCCCTCTGTGGGGCCCTGAGAAGAGTCAGATCACAGAGAGCCTTGTATGCTTTGCTTTGGAGTTTAAGACTGTTCAGAAAGCCATGGAGAACAAATGAATCATTTTTAAGCAAAGGACAGCATGATTTCAGACTTATATTTGAAAAACTTTACACCAGCAGCAGTGCAAAAGTTGAATTTGATACAGAAAGACTCTGGACAGAGTGAGCAATTATGTGCCTATTGAAATCGTCGGGAAAGACTACCTGGGCCTGATCCAAGGCAGACATGGTGGGAACAGGGAGAAAGGGATGGTTAGAAGAGGTGTGCGGAGTGAGATTCTACTGGACTTGGTGAATGATGGTGCCAGTGGAGGGGATGGGTAACACCAGAGAGAGCTGAGAGGAAAAGACAATGAGTTTGGACCCTTAGGGACTGAAGAGGCCATGGGCCCTCCAGGTGAAACTGTCCGGGGGGAAGCTGGATCTAGACAAGAGCTCAGAGGGATACTGCTGCTTACAGTGTCCATTCTAGGGCACAGAGCAGAGTGGTAGGTGGATCCAGGGGAGAGGGTGGGATTAGCCAGGGAGAGTGTGGAGGCTAGGAGGGAAGGGAAGGGGAAGGAAGGAAAAGGAAAGGAAGGGAAGGGATGAGAAGGGAGCCAAGGACCGAAAATTTGGAAACACCTACATTTTAGTGGCAGGAAGAGCCTAAAGAGCCTGCCAAGAAGACTGAGAAGGTACCGTTGGAGGCAGAAAGCAAAAACCCAGAGAGACTGGAGTCTCAGCAGCCGAGTTTAGAGAAGGATGTGATCGACAGCATCACCTGCTCTCTGGACATCCCCATTGCACAGGATAAGTCAATTTCAATTCCAGCAGGTTCAAGCGAAGAGAGCTCAAGCACCTTGGCAGAAGCAGGATTTGCAGCCCAGTCTGACAGCAGAGCAACCCTATGTCTGTCTGTCTACCCCATTCCCTCCAAAGCCACACAGCACCAGGCAGAGACGCTCATGTGTGTCTTCTGTGCAAAGCTGAGCATGCAACCTTCAAAGAAACCACAAAGGAGCTACTCATTTTTAAAGGAAAAAAAAACACGAACTCCATGGGCATAAGGAAGACATTAAGACAGGGTCGAGGAGGAGAAGTTCTGCCTCTACTGCATATTACCCTTCACAGAAATAATCGACCAACTGAGCACACAGTCACTTTAAAAAAAAAAAGAGCAAGTGCTGGAATATTAGCTCTGTTTCCCATCTCCCACCACCCCAGAAAGTGGGGCACAAAATGTCTCCACTGTGCACATGTGTTTTCTGGCTTAAAATCTCTGGGAGTAATTCTCTGTGGAAAGAAATGCGAAAACCCCAGGATTCAGGTGAATTCAGCCAGAGACTCACACTAAGGGGTCTTCACTCCTTGGCAGGGCTGGGGGAGAGCTGGGGCAAGAGACGCTCTGCAATTTTACTGCCATGAAATTGGCTCCAGATGGAAGTGAGGAAAGGTGTTTACTCCCTGCTGGTGCCAGACACAGAGAGAACCTGAAGTACCTACCACCTTAGGTCCATAATTCCCCAGTGCTGGGCAGCAACCCTGCTGAGGGTCTGGCCAGGGCTCATGGTGATGTGTGGACCAGGGCTGTCTGTTGCTTGGAAAAGGCAATTTTGAATGTAATGACTTTCAGATGGACTGTGGGTTTGGGGAAAGCCACTGAGGCTGGGGTCTGGAAGAGAAGGGGCGGGAAAGAAAAGAGGTGTTTCCCTACACAGCAGCAGAAATGTCTCACATCTTGTCAGTACCTTCACCAGGTTTAATTTCCAGAGGCCAGCTCTGCCCTGGAAGGGTAGGACCGTGGCATCCTCTGTTGTGTTCCCAGATCTCCCCAATCCCCACAAACCCATGATTCACAAGTATGTAGCTTCCTGAGAGCACAGCTCCCCTTGGGTTGACATGTGGCCAGCCTGGGGGTGGAGAAGCTGGGCAGCTGAGGACCCAGACGGGATGCTGACTGAGAGCTTTGTGGCCACTGCAGATGGGAGGGGTTAGCTTCACCCACTCAAAGGCACCCACACCCCACTGACTAGCATGGAATTGTTCTTCTCCCACCTTCTCAGTGAGACTGGCTGAGGATGCAGGCTGAGGGAATGGGTGTTCTCTGGCTTGCAGTGCCCCCTAGCACTGGCCAGAGGGATAGGGCTCTGTGAGCTCTCCAAGGAGCTACCACCTGCCTATCTGAATACTGGAAAGGGGCCAGTGGGGCCGAATCAATTCCATTCATTCAACCGATACTTATTGACTTCTTTGTTACCAACACTCGATCTTTATCACTAACACTGTCTTCAAAGGGCTTACAATCCAGGAAGGTAAACAATCACTTTATAATCAGACAAGTGGTGTGAAAGAAAGAAGCACAGGATAACATGGAAGGGGGTTGACAAAGACTGGGGATGGGAATCGTAGAAGGCTTTCTGGAGGAGGTGACATTTAAGCTGTGGTCTTAAGGCAGTAGAGAAGTTCAATGAATTTTGGAAATAAGGTATGGAGATAACAAAAGGCATATTTCCTGACCTTTTAGTGCTTATGACCCAAGAGGCAAAAAGACAGATAAACGAGTAATTACAGTGGGGCTCTATCAGGGACAAGACCCTCAATCTCTCCTATGCCTTTGCCATCACAATCTTTGTTTTCAGCCTGAGTCTTGGAGGAGAGAGCAGAAAGCAGAATAGAAACTCATTGTTGATTGACAGATTGATGGACATGCTTCAGTCTTGGTCAGGTTTGATTTGTCTCAAACCTGTTTAAATGGCAAGATCTATCTTCCCTTCAGAGACATTCACCTTGCGCTTGAGACTTTTCCATGGATTCTGAGACTTTCCAGCCAGGGGGGATCTTGGAGGTCACTGAGTTACATCTTTCATCCAACAAACAGGAAAACTGAGTCTAGACAGGTGAGGTGACTTGCCCACACACACAACTGCTCTGCAGCAACCTTTGGAACAAATCTCAGGTCTTCTGCTTTTTTTTTTTTTTCACCCCAGTCTCTTTTTGTCCCCCAGAAAGAAAATTTTCATGTGTCTCTTTGCAGCAATATGTTTGAAATGTTTTCACAAGGTATTAGATAATTTAGAAAGGGAAAAGTAAACACAAAAGAGATAAACCTCTGAGGAGTACAGAGCTGTATTCATTATGACTGGCTCAGAGGTGATTATTATCATAACAGAGAACGATTTAGTCAGTGCAGGCAGAATTCTCTACTTCTTGGGCACTGTGCAAAGGGACTCCGAAACTCATCTATAGATCTGAAATGCAGATTCAGGACTGCGAGTGGCTGCAGAAGAGTATAAACGTTAGGTCACGTGCTGCAGCTGGGGGGGACTGAGGCCCATGAGTGGGTGGGAGAGAGCCCAGGTAAGGAATCAGGCAGCCGCAGCAAAATCTTGGCTCTGCCACAAGCTAACCGTGAGACTCTGGGCAAATTCCTTCCCCTGGCTGAACCTTATTTTCCCCAACTATAAAATGAGGATGGGTAGTCTTTGAGGTCATTTTTCAGGACCTCTAATATAAGAGACTTCCATAGATTCTAGCATCCTGGAACTCGAAAGGAAGGAGGGTGGACAAGACAGATTTAGAAATTTCTTCAGTTCTTCTGGGGTTTATAAATCTATCATTGTCCTTAGCTGTCAAGAGAAAGTGGGGAGCCGATATCTTCATTCTTACCATTAGCCCCAGGCCCACTCCATCTAGCTTCTGAAGTGGCCTTGAAAAAGCAATTCTTACATATTATAGGTCCATGGACACCATGACATCCAGATTGATGGCTGTGAGGTCTGCTTGCTGGAGGGCCTGACCCCAGCAGTAAGGCTCCCCTCTACAAGGATTCACGAAGCTTGCTTTCTCTTTTCCTCAACGTGAGGACTGAGCTGACCTCACATGGATGGGCAAAGGAAGTCCCCTCAGGTTAGACATTAGGGAGAATTTCCCAACCGAAAGGGAAGCTGAACTCCAAAGACACTGGCCCAGCTTAGGATAGGGAGAGAGAGGAAATAAACCAAAAGGCAATTTTATTACCTTTCAGCTTGGAAAACAATCTGTTTGCTCTCACACTTACATAATTAAGGAGCTGCCATAATCAAAAGCTTCAGATGTTTTCTATACAGAACCTGCTGCTTGAAGTTCAGCAAAAGTTATTTCTGATACTCATATTCTCGGCAAGCCTTCCCTTGGAAAAACTACTGGTAATTTTGACAAAACATTAAAGTGAGAAGAAAAGAGAGAAGAGAGGACCTCTACACGTAAGATGCTTATCCAAAGTGGATTTGGTCTGGAAAGGCTTATAAAACCTTCCACATGACTGGCACCGTGCAGGGATAAACGAAACTCTAAAATCCGACCAAGTATGCCCTCATTCAACCTGGATCCTTGGAGTGGCATACAGAGCATCCACTGCTCAAGACTCAATGGGTTGCTGGCCACACCCATATCCATGTCTCCAGGGACCCAATTTTGCACTCTGAGGGCTAAAAAGCAGTGTGGCCAAATATCTCAGGCCCCCAAGTCTTTCTAGTGTGGTTGGGGAAATAGTACAACTAGATCCCACGAAACAAGGCGCAAAGTTCTAAAGTAAACACCGAGAGAAGGAAAGCTCTCTCTAGGTCGAGCTATAGTTAGTTAAGGTGGGAAGGGTCTTAAAAGTTGGGAAGGGGACAAGACAGAAAAATGTGGAAACTAGATTCCCTTCCTTATAGCTAAAATTTTTAAGAAGAAAAAAGGAGCTTAAAAAATATTCTTGGAAATACCATTTCCAGTGAAATTTTCTGATTCTCCCATTCCAATGTCACTTTTCTGAGGTGTAAACAGAGGAGTTTCTGAGAAAGAGGTTGAACTTGCATTTCTGAGCAGTATTTCCTAGTCCTTATTTTGTCCCAAACTTCTAGCATTTCTATTGCCAAATCATTTAAGTCTCTTTCCAAATGGGATGGGTTGGGAGCGAAAGTGAGAGCGACCCAAGAATAGAATGATAGAAGGCTCCAGCTGCAAAAGGGCATTTGCACAGTTAAAGCAAACTGCTGCTAAAGTCCAAGAAAACAAAAGCCTCTCTTAAGGTGGGAGTGAGTGAACTGAGTTCCTGGCTGGTTGCCAAATAATGTCACTTTTTTGTGCCAGTTTCCTCATCTGGAAAGTGTGTATAATACTTGGTGTTTTCCCTATCTAAAAGGATTACTGTGAGATGTAATGAGGTGAGATACGGAAAATATAAGGCAGAATCAAGATGTTACTGAATAATAAGAATAGTCACAGTATTAGTTATTAGCAGTTATCTATTATAGCTCATAGTCTCAGATCCTGGATAGTTCTCCAGGATCTGGTTTTATCCCAGTTTTGGATCAGTTCACCCTCAAGTTCCTTGCTGAAGGATGGAGACCTGTCTGCCCTAGGTGGAGTTACCATTTCCGCCCGCCCTTTCTACTTATTGTTTTTCAAATAGGCTCAGGGACTTTGCACTTGCTGTTCTCTCCTTCCAGACTGACACATGGCTGAGGCTTCTTGTTCACATCTCAGCCAGGATGTCACCTCCTCAGACAGACATTTCCTTACTATCCCATAGACAGCAGCACCCTCCCCAGTCATTTCTAACCCATTACTCTGTTTCGTTTTCTTCATGGCACTATTACCTTAGAAAATCACCGTATGTACTCATGTATTTACTGATGTATTGCCTTCAAGTTCCAAGGGAGCAAAGAGTTTGTTTTGCTCATCCCAGCATCCAGAACAGTGTTTGTTGAATGACTTCACAATTTACTCTGCCTGAGCCCAGGAAACAACTTTTTATTACAGCCAGCTCCAAAAGGCAGATGGCTTCCTCGTGGACAGGAAAGTCAGGGGAGGCGGCGACAAGGGGTGGGAGTGTATGGGGGATGGTCATCAACCTGCTTCTTTCCCTTCTGACCCTGCTCTCTCCAGAGAAGGTAGAGTTAGCCTTTGCCTATCCTTTCCACCAGGCGCAGTCGAGGCCTCCGGGACAGGGTCACCTCTGACCTGCCAAGGGGTTGGTGGTAGTTGATTCCGGTTTGGGTCAGAGGCGTCCAGAGGGCGGGGTGGACGTGTGGCTAGGGTGCAGGCGGGAAGGGCACGGGGGCGCCGCTCGGAGGGCCCCTCTGCCAGTGCGTCTCGGAGGCGCGTCCAGCCCACCCACTCGCGTGCCCACAGCTGCATTATTCCCTATAAGGATCTGAACGGTACGGGCGGCCCCGCCCCGTCGCCCCGCGCCCCCGGCCCCGCCCCTTTTTTGGAGGGCCGATGAGGTAATGCGGCTCTGCCATTGGTCCGAGACGGCGGGCCTCGCGCGCCCGAGAGGGGGTGCCCGGGGGACCCGCGCTATATCACTCTGCCGCCGGGCTACCGCGTAGAGCAGGCAGCGGGCGGACGCTCGGACAGCTTCTTCTCCTCCTGCTCCTCGGGCTCCTGCTCCAGCTCCCGCTGCTTCGTCCGGAGAGATTGCCCACCCGCCCAGTCGTGCGCCAGCGCCGAGGCAGCCTCGCCGCACCCCATCCCGTCCCGCTGGGCACTCGGAGGGCGGCGCGCCCGAAGCCAAAGTTGCCCCGCAAGGGAGGGCGGGTGAGCTCAGGCTGCGGCGACCCCGCCGGCGGCGCGCAAGGCAACTTTGGAGAGGCCAGCAGCGGCAGCGGCAGCGGCAATGACTCCCTGGCTCGGGCTCGTCGTGCTCCTGGGCAGCTGGAGTCTAGGGGACTGGGGCGCCGAGGCGTGCACATGCTCGCCCAGCCACCCCCAGGACGCCTTCTGCAACTCTGACATCGGTAAGCGCTCCCGGTGTCCCCGCCAGAGCCCCCGCGGTGCCAGCTCGCGCGCTGCAGCCCGGACTTGGGCGCTGCTCCGGGTGGCATGGCGAGCCCCGCTCCTTTTCTCTGTCTGGGCTTGGGACGAGGTGGGGATACTCAGGTTCCTGGGGCAGGGGTTCCGGCATGACCGAGGGGGGAGATGCCCTGCAGAGAAACCCACAGAGGCTGCGTGAACCCCTTGCAGCCATGCTCTTTTAGGGCGTGAGGTCCTTACCGGTCCTTTTGACATCTGGAAATTTTCCCTTTTCACTATCACAGGACAGGCTGAGGGAGAAAGGTGGGGAGAGTGTTTCTAAAACTTGGAATGCCAACTAAAGTGCTGGGATGATGAATAGTTAAAAAAAGAAAGAAAGAAAGTTGCCAGCCATGTGCAGGGAAAGTTGCAGGAGAGAGAAACTTGAAGTTTTCTGAGTTTTCACCATCTCCCCACTAAGTTCATTCTTTTCACTGAGACCTAACCCCGCCTCACACTCCCTAGGCAAGTGCTAACTGAGCTTCTTGGACTGCCAAATTTGGGTGGATTTAAGGGGAAAAATGAGAAGAAAGCGGTGGGGTTGACCCTCCCCGGAGGAACTGTATTTGAGAGTGTTGATAGCAAGCAGGAGGTGGCGTGTGTGAGGGATCACTTATCACATAGCTGTGAGAATTCACAGGAAGGCTATTTCTTTTCCTTGAATGTGTGTGGGGAGGGGGAGACTGAGCAGTGGAAAACAGATTTGTCACCAAAAGAAAAAAGATGCCAAGGGTCACATCATGGTGACTATTCCAAATCGGACTTAGTGTCTTGATTAGAGACTCAGTAATAAGTAGAACCATATCAACGGCCTTGAGAGTGTGCCCTTGGGAGAACTTGTTTGGGAGTGTTCGGGACACTTGTGCATGGTTGGCTAGAGGTGGAGTAGCAGCTGGAAAACATCTCTCGTCTCCTTTCCAGCTCATAAGGCATGCAAGTCCAGTGGCCCTTGCTGTGTGTGTGTGTGTGTGTGTGTGTGTGTGTGTGTGTGTGTGTGTGTGTGTGTGTGTGTGTGTGTGTGTGTGTGTGTACATGGGCTGGGGAGTGCGGTAAGACACAGTCTAACCACCCTCTGCCTGTGCAGATTCAGAGGTGAAGAATGGAGCGTGTGTGTTTTAAGGACAGTCATAAAGGGGAAAGAAATTTTCCACTGGGTCCTGGTGTGGGCCTCCACAAATGTGCTTGCAGGGGAGGAGGGCGGGGAGGCAGGGGCCTGGCGGGGAGAGGCACCGCTGGTGGGCCTGGCAGGCCTAGGAGAAGCAAGGGAGGTAGCTGTGCTGAGCAGGTCAGTCCAGTCAGCAGGCACGGGCATTTGTGTGGCCCGGGGTCACTCGTGTTAGCGGTTTCCTGGGGCCTGTGTTGTGCACCTTTCCCTCTCCCTGGGGAACCTGACTGGCCCCTGGGTTTGTGGATTGCCTGGAAGGATTCTCTGGGGCTGCCTGAGGCCTGGAAGCTTTTCTTTCTCCTCCTCTGACAGCCCTCACCCCGTGGGTGTCACTCCCGCCTGAGTAACGCTGGGAACTGCTGGTGGTGGCAGCGGGCTCTGGTCTTGCTCAGGGAAGAGCACATAGTTGGGGCCCAGAGCCAGCTGGAGTCAGGGCGTCGTCCCCGCTTGACAATGGCTTGGGTGTGTTCCCTTGGATGTTGGTGTGTGGGGAGAGGGAGACCTCATGCCTCCCCCTTGCTCTTGGCTTTTGGGTTTCCACCCTGGAAGTTCACCAGGGAAGAGAGGAAACAGGAGCAAGGGGACCGCTTCCAGGGGGGCCACTGCCTGACTCCGTTCACTGCTTAGGTTTCCTGCTGTGTGTCTGGGCTAATACGGAAAGTTTCTTGTAATTTCTCTGGATTTATTTAAGAAATCCTCCCACATCCCCCTCCTCAGTAGACTGCCCAGAGAAAAGCAAAGTTACCAGGAAGTACCCAAAGACAAGAACATTATGGTAGCAAAAATAAAAAAGAAACAAAAAAACTTCGATACTGCTGGCACCGATCCAAAACTGTTCTGCCTCAGTTCGGTGCACTGCACTAGTGGCAGGGATGAGATAATGCTTTTAAAAATGGGAGGTGTGGATGTGGGCTACCGGCTTGTTGACCTCTGCTGCCTTACAGTCCCCTGCTGGTGTCCAGTAGGTGGCTCCCAGTATTCCTAGCTCACAGCCCTTCTGGTTTCCAGTCTGTCTGGGTTGATGCCGGCCTGTTCTCTCCCTGAAGGAAATGTGTAGACGTTTCCATTCCCCTTGACCCCTACGACCCCACCAATCAATACTGTAGTCCATGAAAAATGCTTATGCCAGCCCACCAGCTTCCTCTTCCAGGACCTTCCTGGCTCTTTTCTCTTCGTGGCCGGGTGCCATGTTGCTGGGTGAAGGCCCTCTCTAAGGAATCCCCTATGGCCTTCCCTCTCCTTTCTCCTCATCCACAGGTGTCTCTTTTTGCCTTTCTCCCCCAAAGCCCTGGGGATTGGCATTGCCTTCTGGATGAGGAGGAGTTAAAAGGTGTTGCTATGGCAACTCCAGGCCCTGCACCCTAGCGAAGTGTTTAGAAGAATAAACTACATGCGGGCTTATAAAACATACTGTGACAGAAAGAAAAGGACTTGGCAGCAGCTACGATGTCTGCAGCCCCCTCCCCACCAGTCGTTGCCCCTGAAACTCTTGACAATACCTTGACTCTGGAGGAGGGAAGGGGGGGGACTAGGAATGAAGAAGGCAGCCTTGGCCTGCTTTCTGCTCCACAGCTCTGTCCAGCTAAGGAAGGGGTGGGCAGTGCCAAGAGCCTTCTGAAAATTGGGGTGTGTGTGCCCGTGCCTGCGTGCGTGCGTGCGTCTGTGTGTCCGTGTGGTTTCTACAGGGGGCGGGAGCAGTAGAGAGAGAGAACTTTGCTTCAGAATGCCAAGCTCTCCTTTGCACAGAAGCATGGGGCTGTGTGATAGAGTGCTGGGGGCCTGCCCCCTGAGCCTGAGCCTGTTGGGAATTCGAGAGTGAGGCTCAGCTTGGGGGCCCACTGCCAGCTCTGGAGGATGGTCTCTGGATGTCTCCGAATTGTTTTGACAGGGACCAGTGCCAGCAGATTCTTTTGGTATCAGATCTGAGGTTGTGGTTTTAGCAAAGAAGCCATTTTCAAAGAAGCCTGATCTATTCTCTCTCACTCACAAACACGCAATTACACTTTACACTGGGCTTTGTGACTTAAGGAAAATAAAAAGGATCAGACTTCAGAGAGGAGCCAGTCACTTGGGGAGCGGACCCAGGCTGTCGACATCTTAGTAACTCTGGAAAGAGGAGAGCTGCTGTTTGTAGAAGGAGGGAAGGGACATCTCGCGGACTCCCACTAGGTTCAAGCACTTCTCAGATCCCATGTCTTTCATCCACCCAGCATCTTCAAGAGTAGGTATTACACCTATTTTTTTCAAAGGAAAACACTGAGTCTGAGAGAGACTGTGCTTGCTCAAGGTCACCCAGTTACTGTATGGTAAGGCTAAAGCCATTCTTAGTTACGCCATTCTTCCAAAACTTTTCAACTTTCAATTACCCTTGATATTCTAAGGCAGACGACGCTTCCTAGGACCAGGATGAAATGGACAGTTAACATTTGAAGAATGCCTTACTTATCTATTTGGGGAGTTTTCCTTAGAAATATGAAGACAGCCAAAATGGCCAGAGGTTTTAGTTAAACATCATCTTATGGGACTGAGAACTAATTACCATCGTCCTCATCATATTAGGGTATAAATACAGAAAATTAAAGGAAAATTTCTAATGTTCTTTGGCTATTAGAACTGGAAGAGACCCTCAAAACCACCAAGACAAAGTAAAAAAAAGACTCGATTTGTCTCACTGAGGCCCAGGAAAAAGCAAAGCTAATGGGGACAAGAGATCTTGGCCTTTAATACTCTTACCCTTCCGGGTGGGGATGAATGGGGGCCTCCCAGGGTGAGGTGCCCAGTCTATGCAGACTCCTAGTATGATGGGAGGAAAACCAGAGACAGTCAGGAGACTGGGTGCTGGGCTGGCTGGAGAAGGTGCCCCTCCCACAGTTGTGTCCCTTTCACAGTCCCTGGATAGATAAGGCTAGAAAAGTGGCCACAAAAGTGGCTTGGGTGGAGGGACTTTTGTTTGTTTTGCAGGAACAGCAGGGACCATTCAGCTCCACTGCTGAATGGCACATTCCAAAAGGTTCATTAATTAAAAACAAAAACAACAACACAATTCTCCATTGCATTTAGCTTTTACCATTCCAGCCAGTATGGACAAGGAGGCCCTTTCTTCTAGCCTTTGTCATAGTCAACTCCTGGGTGGCCTGGAGAGGCAGTGTGTGGTGGTAGAAAGGCTGTGGCATGGGCAGAGCTGGGCTTAAATCCTTCCTCTGGGGCTTGTTGGCTGTATGCACTTAAGCATGTTACTGGGCATCTTTAAGCTTTAGTCTCTTCATTTATAAAAGGGGAATAATAATCTGTACGTCCTCGGACCTTTAATTTTTATCCACATTTTAAAAATTACAAGGATAGTATGGATACATTCTATGACTATGTGTGTATGTATCTGTGTGTACATCGATATCCATCCACCCATCATCCATATCTATCTATCTATCTAAAATCAGATAAGGGTGAATGAAGTCCTTTTTGATCACTTCCTCTAATTCTAGTCACTTCCCTATGCATTTACATACATAGGTACTCATAGAAATTTTTTTTTTTTTTTGCGATACGCGGGCCTCTCACTGTTGTGGCCTCTCCCGTTGCGGAGCACAGGCTCTAGACGCGCAGGCTCAGCGGCCATGGCTCACGGGCCCAGCTGCTCCGCGGCATGTGGGATCCTCCTGGACTGAGGCACGAACCCGTGTCCCCTGCAGCGGCAGGCGGACTCTCAACCACTGCGCCACCAGGGAAGCCCCTCATAGAAAATTTATAATAGTTTTTTCCCTTGGAAACATGAGTGGTAGAACACTATAAATAGTGGAATACCAATATAGCATTCTACTGTTTTTCAATGAACAATGTGTTAGGTTGTTCTCAGTTAATATACATATAGATCTACTACATTTTTTTAATGTATAGAATTCCATAGGGTTATACATTTTAAAAACTAATTATGGAGTGATTACTACGTGCCAGGCACCATTCTAAATAATTAACATGAATTAACTCATTTAATTCTCTCAAAAGTCATATGAGGCAGGTATGCTACTGTTGTCTCCATTTTACAGATGAGGAAATTGAGGCTTAGAAAAATTAGGTAACTTGTTCAAGGTTGCTGCAGAGCCTGTATTTAAACCCCTGCAGCCTGGCTCTAAAATATAATCAACTACTATACTATATATTACATTACATTATGTATCATATTATATATTGTTATATACTATTTTATTACTATAATAATATAATAGCCCTATAGGTATAGGTATATATTTATTTAGCCATTCCCCTACTGATAGATATTTAGGTTTCAAACAGCTTTTCATCCTCACAAAGAGCACTACAACAAGTAGTCATCGTACAATCCTCTTGTTCGTATGCATGGATATTTCTCTATGGCAAACATACAATTTGGAATTATTGGACATAAAGTATGTGTGAACAGTTCCTGACAATTTGCCATCCAGAATGGCTGTGTAACACAGTTCTTTTCAGATATGCAACATGCAGAGATGGAGGAACTACTACAGCCCTGTGCTGGAGATACTTTCATGCTTCTTTCAACTGGGAAAACAATTTATGAATTTTATTGACTTTCTGAGTTTTTTTTCCCTTTTTGCTTGTTCCTTTTTCCCTTTGACAGGGAGCAATATTAAGGCTACTTAGACCAAGTTGATGGGAGTATTTTTGTAGGGAGAATGGGGCTTACTTACGTGCCAGGAAAGCCATGGCCTTTGACTTGTTGCAGTTTTGTATTAATTCAGTTGCAGATGGTTTTATTTTTACTTTGCTCTAATACGAAGCAATGGGCCTTTCATTACACTAAGCTGCTTGACTTCAGGATTTGACATGAACCCAGGTTCGTGTTTTGAAGACATCTGTGCCGTGCACAGGGTCTTATTTGCTAGCTCAAAGATGTCCCCTAGTTGAATAGGCCTGGCCAGGCTCATGGTGGCAGCAAGGGGACTCATCCCTTTGTCCCCCTTCTCTCCTTGTCACTCAATTTGGATGGCGCTTGGATGAGAGTGGTGGGATGGCCATAGGATGGAGATGGACAGTGGAGAGGGCAGGGTGGGTCCTGGCCAAGAAAAGATGCTGGAGTCTCATCTTGATGGGAGCTAGAAGGGCCAGTTTAAGAGAGAATGTCACTGTTGTGATTAAAATCTTTCAGTGGACTCTTGGGATAAAGTGTCATAAAATGGCTCCAACAATGGCCAGTCTGGCCCCTGCCTACCTTTGTCATCATCACTGGCCCTTCTAGCTCCAGCTGTTCCCATTCTCTCTCTGGGCCTTCCATGCCCTCCCCTCAATTTTGAATACCCCTTGTTAACTTCTTACTCTCCGCATCTCACTTGGTCCCTTTTCCCTGCCCACTTCCTGGCACTGGTGCAGAATAATCACACCTTGACCAAATTTTAAACATGTCGAAAAACACCACCTTTAGGCAAACACAATTCTTCAGACCTGCTTGGGAAATTCCCAGAGGGGGTTATTCTTGGCTTGACCTAAGGGCTGTGTACTACCCAGAGGGATGCACCTAACCCTCCTAAGAGAGGAGGCATCTGCTATGTTCTCTGCATTACTTGATAAGTCCAGCCCCACCTTCTGGACATAATACGCCACCACCCTCCCAAAGAAAAATCTCCTTTTTGGCATATCAGTAATCCTACCAGGTGGAGACTGCCCACCCCAGCTGCCTGGTGAGGCCAGAGAGGTGAAATCACTCGCCCAAGATCACACCACTAAGAAACAGATGAACCAGAACCTACATTTGCTTAGTCTACCTCCAAATCTGTGTCCAAATTAGTATAGACTAAGAGCTAGGACTCTTTGGATTTGAGAAGGTGCTACTCCTTTTGTAACTTCCCCACATTGGTTTTCTGATTCCCTGCTGTTGGGGTTCTCCTCCATATGCTTCTCTTTGATTTTCTTCCATAGCCAGCCTCTGCAGCCCCTGCCTCCCCTGCCACCCCCGGGTTTATCACAGTACAGCCCTAACAAAACCAAGCCTCGCACCCTATGTCGAATTCCTAACCAAGTACTCTTTCCACTTAATCAGCAGTTCACAGCCTTTTCAACACGACGGACTATTTTTATTAATTTTCCTTCAATGGATTTCATGTTTGGAAAATCACAACTTCATGTCTTGGGTGTTGATTATTTTTCCACTACAAGAACCAGTTAAACTATGTTTGTCACTGCTGACCATAGCCAGTCATTATTCTGATATAATCAGCTAATACAGTTAACTGCAGCCCAAAGCAAAGAAACTTGGTGTTTGCCTAAGCCTGGGAAGCATTCTCATGGGTTATTGTATGATTTGGGCTGGTTCACTGAGGTGCTGAAAAGAGCTCACGGACCCCTTGTAGACTGCTGTTCTTCACCCTCTGGGAATGGCTCTTTTCTTTCACACCAGTTTGCCACCTCTCCTCCTGTGGGCAGGTCCACACATCTCCCACCCTTGCCGATTTCTAGGTTGCCCACAGCGCTGAGAACAGGGCTGGTGGAGGTGGGGGTAGCCGATGTGTCCTGCTTGAGTTGCCTAGCCATTCAGAGGGGGTGACATGGGCTCCTCCTGTTTATCTGTTTTTCTGTGTTAATCTCTGACAGGCTGGAGCGGATGAGTACTGACTCTAGCTAAAGAAACTCACTAAATAGCATTTGACAGGAGGTCACAAGGTGTCTATCCCAGCCGCAGTGGAACTAAGAGGCCTTTTTACTTGGTTGCTAAAAAACTAGTGTCTAGAGGAGGGGAGGGGGCCAGGACAACTTTTCCTGATGCCTTTAGAAGCCATCTGCGAGGCTGGAGTGGTCCAGCTGCCACAGAAGTGACGGCCCATGCTGCCCAACACCCAGTTATGATTTATGTTCACGTAAAGCCTGTCACCTAATGGTGGCATCCACGGTGCAGGGAGTAGAGACCTTAAGTATTCCCAGGCCTGCAGCCACCTGCTTTTTGTAGGGGTGGGGAAGGGAAGGAAAGCGGAAAGGTTGGCTTCAGAGAGCCCAAGGGAAAGTTTAGCGGGTGGAAAAATAGAGTCCTTGGATGACAGAGGGTGGGGAGGGCGGGGAGAGGGGAAATCCAGAGCAGACCAGGTTCCATTCCAGAACCAGAGACTTTGAATATTAGTTGGCAGTTATTTATTACCCCCCGCCCAGGCCATCTTTGATCCCTCTCAGAGTAAGGGCGCCGGGCACCAGGTAGCTCAGTTGCCTGCAGAGAAGCACTGTTCATTCAGCAATCTCAGAGCTCTTGCAATCCCCAGGTTAGAGCGTGGGGAAGGTGAGCCTTGTAACCTGGGTCAGGCTTCATGAGGATGTGGTTTCGTGACATGAAGGCTCATGGTGTTTGGCTAAGGTGCTTGCAGTTCATGAATTAGGATGGATCTCCTTTTGATTTAGACCTGATCATCATGAATGGACTCACAGCCTTTGAGATTTGGAAACACAGTACCTGTTGTGAGCTCTGCTGCTCACCTAGTCTGGTTAAGTTCTCTGGCCTCAGTTTCCTCATCGGCAAAATAGGGGGAATAATAGTATGTACCACACTGGGTTGGTGATTAAGTGAAAAAATTCAGGGAAAATGTTTAGTACAGAATCTGCCACATACCAAAAGCTCAACAGATGTTAGCTTTTAATAGTAGTGTTGTTATATTATGTGGCAAAGGGGGCATTCTCACTTTATTACTGGTGAGGAAAATGGGGCTCTCAGAGGAGACAGGATGTTTTCCAGGGTCACATACAGAGAGCTGCGTTTCAAAATCACAGCTTGAGACTCCCTCCCACCCAAGTCTAATGCTTTTCCACTTTGTCCCACTGCCTCCCACAGGACAGAAAAGTGAAGTTCCTGCTCTATATTTTCACGATTCTCCACATTTTAGAGTCTTAAGTCTACTCGATCTTATTTGATTATCACAACATTCCCACTGAGGAAAGCAGGACAGTGAGGGGTCATCGTTCCCATTTAGCAGGGGTGGACAGTGAGAATTAGTGTGGTTCAGGAGCTCGGCCACACAGCTGATACGTGGAATTGGGATTGGAACCGACTTCTTTCAAGGCCAAGTCCTTCACTCTTTTCCAGGGTCAGGTGCCTCCCATCCCTCTTCAGACTGCTTCAGCACGTTTGCCTCTGGTAGTCACAGGGGGAAGATGCTGGGGTAGTCAATGGGAGGGCCTGGGAAATGGTGATATTGAACTTGAGCATCAAGTCCATAGCCCCCTCCCCATCTAACCCAGGGTTGGGAGATGTGCAGTGTCCAGGAGTGAGCACTGGCTGGGAGTCAGGACACCTGGGGTCTAGCTCTAGGTCTCCTCCTGATTCTAGGATCACCTTGGTGATGTCGGCCTCCCTGGATTTAAGGCTCCCATCTGTGACACAGCAGGACTGGCCTATGTGGCGTGTGTGCACTTGCTCCCCACCTATATTTATGGTGACTGATATTTTCCTGAATGCCTACTATGCGTCAGGTATTTCTGGCTCTAAGTTTCTTTGGAAGGGGCTCTCTATCTGAATAATCGAGCACCTAAATCCATCAACAACACCTTTTAGGAGGTAAGTTCTTTAGAAATGTGGTCTATAAAGACAAGAGCTAGGATCTCTGTGGTTATGAAAGCAGATGAGGGCTTCGTCTGAACAAAACCACTAATGAGCTGATGTACTTTATCAGATGACATATTTGACCACCAGACTTCCTGTTGAAGCAGAGCTGATGTGCCAAACACATAGCAAACTTGCAGACCTAACTGATGGCTAGAATTAAAAATCAAGGTCGCTTCAGTGTCTGTCATTGATCACTGGAGGGCTTGGTAAAAATTCTTTTGAACCCCATTAACACCACTACTGAAGCTGACAGAGAAGAGGTGGGATTGAGACTCAGTGCTCATGGGAACAAGGCCTTCCTGATCCATGGTCTACCGGAGCAGCCCCTTGCTCCAGAAAATTTGATTCACGGCTTGGCTCAAACATCCGTATCTGAGAAAACTCCCCTCATGGAAGACTGGCTCATATAAAGACCTGTGATTAAGATGTGTGTCATCTGATGGAACCTTTGTTTAAATGGATGAGGAGGGGGTTTGGAAGACACAGATCAAACATGTACCCTATTGAGCAACTGCAGTGCACTCCCTTCTCCAACAATAGGACCGGGACCCCCAAAGATCTTGCGACTGTGGCTTCCTGATAGAAATACCCAGCAGAAGGACTGAGAGATGTGAGAGAACCCTAACAACATCCAGGTTGTTCTCTGGGATGCAGTTCTGAACAAATGGGTGTGGGTGTGGATTCCAGTTCCTTCCTGATTGCTTCTCGTTTGGCATGGGTTTCCTCAGCTCTCATCTAGGTCAGATCATAAACCAAATGCCTACAGAGGCCAGTCATTGGAAGCTGCATGTCTGCATGTTAAACATATTGAATTATTACTCACGTCTACCAAAAAACATATGTTTCCCCACTCTCTTTTTTTCCCACTTTGGAGTAATGAATGGGTACTAAAAATTATTTCTTTATTATAAGACAAACAACAAAACAGTGGGCAAATATGATGAAATTAGTGAATTATCTTTGGCTTTGGAATTGGGGGGAGCGATAGAGAATGGTGACGACTGTGGAGAACTGAATAGCTCATGTCCCTTCAGAAGGGCACAGCTGCTGTCCAGCTCCAACCTATCAGAATGTGAGTCCAGTGCTGCCAGATTTCCAGTCTCTTAGGACAAGCTAGAAATCCAAGATTTTAACGTGAAATCTGATTTTTAAATGCTGGCACAATTAAAAAGAAACACACACACGTACACACGCACGAGCCAAACAAAACATGTCCCTGGGCCAGCTGCAGCCCTATGGATCACCAACTTTGTGACCTTGAGTCCAGAAAATCTCTTGAATTTCCTTTGGGTTGTAGGATCTCTGAGTGAATAAGACCAACTGCTTTCTCAGGCAAAATGATGTACCTGTCCTCTGTGTCCCCAGAGAACACTGCTCATGCACTTGTTATCACACTTTCTGTGCTTTTTAAGGTGGTTAAGAGCACAGGTCCTAGAGTTAGACTGCCTGGTTCAAACCTTGGCTCCATTAATTGATAGCTTTATGATCCTGGACAAGTCAATCCTTCTCAGCCTCCTTTTGCTTATCTGTAAAATGGAGGATGCCATAATAGGACTCTTAGGCTCCTAGGATGGTAGGAGAGTTCATTGAGATGATGGGAGTCACCGGCTTGGCCCACTGCCTGGCATGTAGTGCGAGCTTGATAAACATTAGCCATCATATTATTACCACTTGGTGCCTCCCCCTAGATGGTGAGCCAGCTGGAGTACAGGGAGTCACACACTACTCTCCATCCATTGCCCAGTGCATAGTAGGCATGCAATAAAAGTATCTTGAGTGATGGGCTTCCCTGGTAGCGCAGTGGTTAAGAATTCACCTGCCAATGCAGGGGACACGGGTTTTAGCCCTGGTCCGGGAAGATCCCACATGCCGTGGAGCAACTAAGCCCGTGCACCACAACTACTGAGCCTGCGCTCTAGAGCCCACAAGCCACAACTACTGAGCCTGTGCGCCACAACTACTGAAGCCCGCACGCCTAGACCCATGCCCCGCAACAAGAGAAGCCACCACAATGAGAAGCCCGCGCACTGCAACGAAGAGCAGCCCCCTCTCGCCACAACTAGAGAACGCCCGTGCACAGCAATAAAGACCCAAAGCAGTCAAGAAAATAAATTAAAAAAAAAAAAAGTATCTTGAATTAATGAGGGCATTCGAGGAAGAGAGCCTTCCAGCCTTTCCAGGCAATGGTGCACTTAGCTTGCGTGTGTGTCAAAGAGAGAGAGAGACAAAAGGAAAACCAATTTTGACATGCTGGGCACGACTAGCTCAATGAAAAAATGCTGTTCTAAGCTGCTAAGATAGCAGATAGTGTGCTAAACAGTGGCGGTTGTCTTGGGAAATACAACCGAAGCTATTGCCCATCCTTTTCCAAATAGAGAAGGGATGAGATGTCTGGGAAACCAAAGTACAGATGTTGAACCTTGGGTGCTTACATCATGGGGGCTTTGGCAGCTTGACGGATTTTATTTATTCAGGGCCCCTTTAAGCCAGAGGAGATTCCTAGAGGCTCTTAAAATTTAATGCCCCACCTGGATAGTTAACATCTGTGTTTTATTTTGTTTAAAAAAGTTAACTCCAAATAGTTCAAATTCCTTTGGTATTCCTGAGAGAAGAGTTTCTTACTGGGCAACGCACAAGCAGGGATGTGGAAAGGGTAAGGCTAGACCCGCACCTTCTGGGAGAAATAATACTGCGTGCCTCAAACGTGGGACATGTATGTAATTTTAAATTTTCTTGTAGCCGCTTTTGAAAAAAGGAAAAAAAAAACCCATGACGTTAATTTTAATACTGTTCTTAATCCGATATTCCAAAACATTATCTTTCCAACATGTCATCAATTTAAAACATTATTAATGGGGTTTCAATTTTTTAAGTTTTTGAAATCCAATATGTATTTTACACTCATAGCACATCTCAGATTGGACTAGTCACATTCAAGTGCTTAATATCCACCTGTGGTTAATGGCCACCTCATTAATAGGACAGTGCAAGTCAAGACAGGATATGTGAATGCAAGCCATCTTTTTTCTCTCCTTTTTTTATGAGCTGTGCACAGAGATGTGGGGAAACTGGAGGTACACTGGGGCTACTGACTCAGCTTTGCTACAAGTGACTTTCAGGCCACAGGTCCCTGTGTTGTGATACTGTAGAAGCCATCTGACTCCTACTCTCACTTGACAAATGGGGAACTGAGATCCAGAAAGGTAGAGGAGGTTGGCGTAAGAGATAGAGCTGGAAATAGAAAAACAGTACTATTTGATGATATCTAACATTTATTAAATCATTTTTATATTCTAAGACCTTTTCATGCATTATCTCTTTAAACTCTCATAACCACCCAATGAGAAGGCAGTGTTATTTCCGTTTTGCAGATGAAACGACCTCGGTTTAGAGGAATTAAATATTAAAGTGGCTAATATTTATTGACAGCTGTTCTAAGAACTTTATATACATATTATATTAATTCTACTATTTAATATAAACTTTCATATTAGGAATTATTATTATTATCATGATCACCATCATTCCACTTTACAGATGAGAAAACAGGCTGAGAGAGGCTACGTAACTTGCCTAAAATGCCGCTAGTATGGTGGGGTCAAGATTTGAGCCCAGCCTGCCTGACTCCAGAGTCTGAGCTCTTAATCACAACTTATGCCCAAGGTCACCCAGCCACACAATGGCACAGCTAGTATTTGAGTTGGGATGTCTGTTCCCTGGTTCATGGTCTTTCTTTACCATCCCACTGTACTGCCTGGATCACAACCCTGTTGATTCCTAGCACTTTCTGCCTCGCTCTGCTGCCCATAATGACCAGAACAGGAAGGCTCTGGACTCCAGCACTGATTGAAGGGTCCAGGCAAAATATGCACATCTCCTCTGGCTTGGCTGACCCCAGGCTGCTCTAGCCCACGAAGGCCAAATTCCTGGCCCAGTGGAGGAGGGTGGGAAGAACACTTGTCCTTTCTGCCTTCCCAGTTGGGCGAGGTCAGTGTACCAGGTTGGAAAGTGGTATGTGCCTAATTGCAGGGAGGAGGCTGAGAGGATTAACACTCTTTAAATAGACATCAGGAAACTAAGAATAACTTTGCTGCCTGGAAATTGATGGGTATTCCTGACCACAGGCCATCCCACTTAGTAGGTGCTCAACAAATGCGGTGAACTACAGGAATAAACAAATACTGAAAATGGGTCATTGGGAGAGCCCTTAGCCAGTAAGACTGTGCTCTGTATAAAAAGAAATTTAGACTGAGGTTATTTGAGTCTTCCTGCAGTCTGGAGACCTCTGTTACCTTTACTTGTCTACTTTTGTACTCTTGAGGCCAATGTCATTTTGGCCAGGAGAACAGCAGGTGGTTAGAATGCCAAGGAAAGACAAGTTTTCCCCTTATTTCTGGCTTGTTGCCTGCTATTCCACCAGGCTGGAAAGATGGGCATTACTTCCTCTTGTCCTATTATCAAGATTTTTCCCTAGAGTACTTTGCAGATTCCAGTCCCTTGGAGCCTCAAGGTGGGAACCTCCAAATTTGCCATCAGACCTGGATCTATCCTTTAACATGGAACTCCTGGGTCCTTACTGAAGGTTCCCTCATTGTCTGGCTCCAAAGAATTGAGGCTGCCTTCCTGGCAGAAATTCATCACTACCACCTCTTATAATTTATCAGGTGAGCTGTGAGGATAGGGGCAGGGAAGATTTCCTTGGATGCTGGGAAAGCCTAAAGCAGTGTTTCCCAGGGCGTGGTTCTCCACACACCGTTGTAAGAAATGTTCTTTCAGCCAGCACGCTTAGGAAAGCTGTTTACTGTATTCTCCCTTGGAGATGCACAGTGACCATAAGCAGGGTAAAGGCTCTGAGAAGTCCTGCTGCATGGTAACCTGTTTAGCTCTGCTTAATCCAGTGTTTCCTAAACATATCTAATCCAGGAACCAATTTTTCCCAAGAAGCACCTATGAACCCCATTGGCGAGACACTGCCCAACTGAGGATTCTGAAAACCACTTTCGCCCACTTGCCTGCCCTGTGATTGCGGAGTAGGGAAGGAGATAGTAAGAAATATCATCTACGTTGCATAGGGAAGTTGCTCATCTAGGCTTGCCAAACAGAAATGGCTGCATCAGTGTGATGCAGCCCTTACAGGGGCTGGAAGAGAAAGGAGGAGTGACCCTCAAGGCCAAACACTGGCCAGATTTAATGTTCATCCTCTGCCCCTGACTTGTTTTATAATGGGCATGCATCAGATTTGTAAACCCTAGTATCTTGCTTTACCATTAGGAAAACGTGGCCACGTGAGATATTTATGACTTGAAGGTCTGGGGCACAAGTACTGTGGAGAGGTCATGAGCAGCAGGGGAGACATACCTGTGTGTCCCCACGCCTGGTCCCCAGGTGGTCTTAGCCTGAGCTCTCACCTCTCTGATCTATACTTCTCTTAGATGAGCATCTAACCATTTTACAGACAGCAGCCTCTTTGACATTCTGATTAAAGCTATACATACATATTTCTAGAGGTTCAGAAGAGACCTTGCTGAAGACCACCTATAATCATCCCTCCATTCGCCCAATTCAAAACACTTGTCTAGAGAATCACTGAGTTGGTGATGGTGTGTTAAAACAACAAAAAGAATAACCTAACAATGTGAAATTGTCTGAAAGTTAGTGGCTCTGTACATTCAGTGGTTGCTTAGAATGTTTTGGTGAATGAATGGATTGGATATTTTGCCTCAGTCCACACAGGATTTGAGGTGGTCAACTAGGGATTCCATTTCATGGTTTGTGGCTCTGGGCAAAGCAAGGACGGACTCTTCCAGCCTTTACAGTGAATCCAGTATGTTCACACTGGTACCCAAAGAGTCTTAACTAGCCAAGGTCCTGGGGGCAGCATGGGGTGTAGAAAAATGGGCCAGTGCCCCCAAATGATAGGGCCCCAGGCCTGACTCTCTTCCCTCTGGCTGTGTGATTCTAGGTGAGTCACCTCCCCTTTGGGCACCCTTGATAAAGTTAATGAGAAGAAGTCTTGGGCCCTAAGCATTGAGCATTCCGACCCCAGCTTTCCAAGTATTTAAATGGGAGAGGAAAGAGCAGGATGGGGCTAGCAGAAGTAAAAGACTGGGTGTTTGCTCATCCCGTCCCCAGGGCTGGGCCCCCAGCTCTTGCACCATTAGCTCCTGTCACAAAGCCCACATGACTGTGGCCAGACTGAGGAAAAGCCTGAGGATGACTCAGTTTCCACCTGGGCCTGGGGAAGGGGACAGGGCTGGCAAGAGAGCAGCAGATAGGGCTCTGGGGCCAGGAGGAATGTGGGCTGGGGAGGAATTCCCTGTCCTGGGGCTCTGATGCCACAGGCCAGGCAGGCAGGGGATTCCCAGCCAGTGGGGTCACTTGGCCCCTGCCACTCCTCCTTGCCCCCTCCTTCATAATTTCCTATTTCCTGCCCCCTTCTCTTCTGACATGTTATAAATAACCGCTGAGGCTGGCCTCTGGGTTTAAGCACAGGTGAGCTGGAGGAAAGTGGAGGGCACAAAGGTGGAGCTGCGTCCTGCACTTGCCCAGGGGGTCACAGGGTTTCAGGTTGCTCAGGAGAATTTTGTTTCCTTGTTTTTTCCACTAGGGAGTGAGGCAGTGAAAGAGGAAATAATCTCTGTTGGCTTGAGGAGGCTTGGCCTCCCTTGGGACAGTGCTGGGTTTTATGCCTGCAAGGAGCTGCCGCTTTGCTGCCTGCAGATCCCAGGGCCATGGGGCTGAGAAGCCTAGAGAGAAGGCATCTCAGAATACTCAGAGGGTGGGCGCCATGCCGACAGGACCTGTGGCTTCCTTCCCAAGCCCCGCCTGGTTCCGTGTGGGAGGCTGCACAGGCAAAAGGCTGTGTGTCAATCTCCTTCTTCTTTGACTGCCAGCCATGTCATTCATTAAGACCATCAGACATGGGCCTCAATCACCATCACCTCCCAGTCTGGCTGCCTCGGCCCAGCTGAGTACATGGCTTCCACGACTGTGTAAAGGTCCCACAAGTATGTCTGCTATGGACACATTCATTCCTTGAGCAAAGATTTATTGAGCGTCTGTGTTCCAGGCACCGGACAAGGTGCTGAGGCCACTGGCCATGGCCCCTACCCTCAAGGCCACAGCTCAGCCTGGCCCTCTTTTGGCTGTGGCTCTGCCCTCCCTCCTCCATAATTCCAGCTTGGACAGGTGAATACATACAGGAAGCACACTCAAGGGCCCCCTTTCCCACCTCATCTTTTGTTTTCAAAGGTTCAGAAAACAGAATAGGGGGATCCTGAAGTGGCCAGTGTATTAAATTCCTTGCAGCCCATTCATTGCCTGACTTCCTCTTCTGCCCACAGGCCCACAGAAGTTCTTACAATCATGATGTGATGGTTTTCTGTGGTACCCATCCTACCACATGGCTTCCTTGGAAACCCATTTTTCATTTTTTTCTGGAGCCCAAGAGCATTGGGACCTTTTTCTGTGTGATGTGTGGCTTAGGCTGTCAACATCTAGAGGGGGTGCCTTTTTCTGATTCACATGAAGGCCAATATAGGTATCACTTCTGGTTTGGCAACGGCAGTGAGTCAGACCTCTTGCTTGGCCAGGCCCTCTCTGAGGCTAGCTCTGTATCCAAGACCATCCTCATTCCTTCTGGACATGACCATGGGTCATTCCCAGCATTCCCTTCTTTTTCTACCATGTGTGTGTGTGTGTGTGTGTGTGTGTGTGTGTGTGTGTATGTGTGTGTGTGTGTGTTTTCCCTGCTCTGCCTTCTACCCATTCTACTGCAGCTCCTGGCACCACCTGGGGACCTGGAAAAGCTAAGCCTGGGGACAAGGCCTGGAATCAGGAACGAATAGGCACCCATCTCATTGGCATTTTTTTAAACCTCATTTAGGGTGAGGGGCAGTTTTCAGAGTCAGACTGATATTTTTCCTGACTCATGTTTCAATGGAACATCTTGATTCTGCAACATGCTTGCAGAGATGGGCACAGACCCTGGAGAATTCAAGTCCTGGCATCACCAGGACCTGGTTACTTCCAGATGCCAGGAAGTACCATAGGGAGGCGGGGAGGGGTTGGGGATCTGGGATACATTCTGGGGTAGAGAATCACAGAAGCTCACTCATATCTATTTGTAATCCAAGTCTATAGATGTTGGTTCTTGGAAGGAAGAAAGGAGACTTACTGGACAAGAAGTACTGTGTGAATGATAAAGAGGCTGAGCAGGTTTTGCCAGACATTGCCAATTAGTTCTCTCACTGCTTATTTTATAGATGCTAAAAGTTAGGGAGAGATGTGTTAATCAGCTTCGAGGCCCCTGAGCCAAACATGACCAATCTGAGAAATCCAGGTGACTTCATGCTTTTCCATCTCTCAGACCTGCACTAGAGAATATTTCTGGGCCTGAAGAATCCTTCTCTAGGTCTGATTGGAGAGACAGTGGAGGGTGTTAGAAAGAGATGGAGCTCAGAGTAAAACAGACTTGAGGTTGAATCTCAGCTCTGTCATTTACTCATGGGGTAAGTCTGAATAAAATGTTGTAAATTCTGAGCCTGTTTCCCCACCTGCAGATGGGAAAGATCTCATTTGTAATGCAGGGCTGATGGGAAGATGGGTGAGATATACTAGGGGCTCTCAACGAATGTTGAACTGAAGCTGGATTGAAAACCAATGAACCAAAGTCTTTTACTTTCCAATTAAGATCTGCTCTCTCTCTGTCTCTTGCTAACAACTAAGATGTCATCAGTGCCATGATAATAAAAACAGAAGCCAAGAAAACGTTGGTATGGCTCTTCATGGAAGTAGAGTTTATATAAAAATGAATATATTGGAGAGACCAAAGAAAGGTAAATGACTTTGAATGGAGGGAGGATGGCTGGAGATCTGTCTACTCTGGTCTTAAGGCTGGTTCTGGGATCAAAGAATGATGAATATCAGATCAGATGGAAAAACAGAGGTCAAGAGAGGGGAAGCCCTTTCCCAGGGTCACACAGCTCATTGGGGAATAGGAGAGGCAGTGTCCAGTGACTGCACTTCTGGGCCAGGTATTTATCATTGCCCTGTGTTTTGTCACCCTATGCCCCCTCAGTGGGGGGGACACTTTGGAAAGACAAAAGTCACCCTGGCGCTCACGACCCCATGCTGCCTGCTTCTGATTTCTCTGAGAGAAGCTGGAGCCCTCCCATCTGTCCTTTCCCCGCTGCCAGCAGCTAGTTTGTTTCCTGTGCTGATGCCTTTGGGGATTTCCAGATAATGTCCCTGGTCTGGGCAGAGCCGTGCAGAGAATCCTTGCACTTGCATTCCCATCCTCATGGAGTTTGGTCTCTCACCTTCATGGTCTGCTGATGGGAAAGGCGACTGGTGTGGCCTCTTTGGAGCACAGTCTGGCACCAAGAACCAAGATCCTCAAAATACACCATAACCAGCAATCTTACTTCTAGAAATCTAGTCCAAAGAAATACTTAAGCAATGGGGTCCATGACTGCATTGTTTATAATTACACACACAAAGAGTATCAATCTAAATGTCTATCATGAATAGATTGCTTAAATTTATGGTGTGTTCATACAGTGAACTACTGAGTGGCCATATAATGGCTTGAGGTAGCCTCTATTTAATGATATGGAGAGGTTCCCATGATGCACTTCTGAGTAGCAGAAACCAGTTTGTTTTAAAAAAAATGATATGAATATTTATATGGATGCTTAGAGGACAGTTTTAATACCTATATACCAAAACATCTCTGGTTTGTGAGACTTTAGGTGATTTTAATTTTGACCAGTATATTCTGGAAAATGAAATTTCACAATGGTGACACATTACTTTTACAATCAGATAACAGAACAATGGTGGGAAAGTAAGGACTCAGAGGATCTCCTGGATTTGGGTGTGCAGCATTGTGGGAAGGCAGCAGTAGACTGCCTTCTTTGGCTCATCTTTGGCTCCTGGTCAAGCAGGGGAACTCTTGTGTCCTGTGGTGGGCTCCCTGGGAGCCCCTATTGCCCATCTATCCTGCTCCTGAGGACCTGAGCTGGATTTCCTATGTCTCTGGGGGACCTACTCTGGGTGGGACCTGCTGACTTGCCACAGGGGATGTAGGAGGGGGTGTTCTCATTATGGGCTGTGGGTAGGGTGGGTTTCCTCTGCTTCTCTTCTAAATAGATGAGACAGATTTGCACCTGGGGGGTTGCCAAAAAGAGTAACCTCTGAGAAACCAGGATGCAGTGGACCCTGTCCCAGCCCAGAAATAACTAGGGTGCTGTGGATCGGCATAGAGCTGGCCAGGCTTGGAGGGATACGGTCTGGAACTGGGTTAGCGAACACCAGTGGGAATAGCAATTGAAGGGAAGGAAAAGTGTTGCCAAGAGAAACTTGGGCCCTGAATGCTGGGCTCTGGACACAGCCCAGTGATTGGCTGAGGCCAGAAGAGACTTGGTGGGCTCTCATGGGGGCGGGGAAGAACCTCTGCATCCAGAGTGAAAAGACCTGAGTGGAATCCTCAGTCATCCATGCTGTCTTAGGCAAGTCAGATGACCTCAGAGCCCACATCTTCAAACCTATGAAACTGGGTATTCCTACAATCCCTTGCCACATGGTGATTGTAGGGTAAGAGTGTATGACAACTATGGATATAAAGGTAATGGACTGGCATCTTAGGAAGTCAGCATACAGAAAAGCAAAAAGTCACATTTAGAAAGTCAGAGAGCCATCTCTCAATAACTCCATCTTAGCCAGGTCTTCCTTTAGTACTGGGACAGATCACCGTTTCTTCATTGGGCAGCCCCAGGTGGAGCAGCTGGGTTGTCTTTGGAGAGGAGGGGAGGGCACAACCTAAGACAGTCACATGCCATATCTTTGAACCCCATAGTCATACAGGGACTGAGACAGCAGATCCCTGGCTGAAGCTTACTTGGGAATCAGAGGTGGGAGAAACTGGCCAGACCTTTTAAAATTGAGGAAAAAAATATATATTTGTAGTAAAATATACATCGGTTTATGCCAAACAGAATCATCACCAAGTTCAGCTTGGTTAGAGGTGTATGTGTATGGTGCAAGTTCCCTGTACACATATTATAGAAGGAGGTTACTTTTAGTAGTTGAATAGGTTATTATTATGGCCCTCTTCACAAGAAACCTTCTGGTCTGTTTCCTCTCCTTTCGATGTCATTCTTTTGCTTTAAGACCAGTGTTTCAGGCAAATGCCTTTGACACTGAGCAAAGAGATGGGGAAGGCAGTCTGCATTCACTCTGACCCAAAGGGATGCTGCCATACTAAAACTGCCCATAGCAAGCAGAGAGCTTTTGTAAGTAGAAAGGGGAAGGCAGGGCAGGAAGGAACCTTGTTTGGGGTGGTGGCCTTAACCACTGACTTTGTAACAGAAAAGACTGGGTTCCTCTTGGCCTTGCCTGTCCTGGGATGTTTACTCAAACCTTGTAAAAACTTTGAAATAGCAGGCTGGGTCCAACAAGGCAGAAGAGGCAGGGGACTCAGGCAGTATGATATCTTTCAGACTTGATTACTGGATGGCTTAGGTCGGGTAGGGACAGGGGCTGTGGGTGGGAGGATGGGGGGAGGTAGGACTGAGTTGTAGGACCTGAGAAACTGTGCCCGATGCTCCTTAGTTATGCTCAGTGTGAGGCTTAAGTGTCTGTAGAGTACCCAGCTTATGAGTAGGAAGGGTCTGCTGACTTGGATTCAATTAATATTAAGATGGGTTTAAAAAGTGGTGAGAACATCTAGATCCAGAGGAAATAATCAGTTAAGTATGCTAGATGTGTGTATGTATATGAATATGTGTTTATATATGTATATAAACATTTATATGTATATATGTGTATATATACACAAATGTAAATACACAAGGATGTTTATCACAGAATTGTTTATAAAAGTGCTGTATCTACAAAACTGAAAACAATACAGCTCTTCAAAGGGATGAGACAGAGCCAGATGGACTGATATATCAGGACTGAAAAAAACCCCAGATGCCCAGCAAAT
>NW_020175731.1:320544-324933 GCF_003031525.2 Neophocaena asiaeorientalis asiaeorientalis | reverse complement strand
CACAGGTTTATATGAGGAAAAAGACTGAAGGTAACATCTAAGTATGAAGCATAGTTATAACTGGGTAGTGGGAGTTCAGGTTATTTTTAAAATTATCTTATAGTTTTCTTTCTGTTTACCTCATTTTTTCCCCAAATTTTCTTCAATAAAGTTGTATTACTTATGTAAGAAAGAAATAATACAAGAAAATAAAAAGCATGGAGAAAGCCCCAGAAAACTTGCAGGTAGTGTGTAGACCAGGAGCTACAGAGGAAAAACAGATACCTTGATCTCATTTTGTCAAATTCCAGCTATGAGGTCTTCGGAAATTTCAGTGTCCCTACTGTACAGATGACAGGCAATTGAGGTCCTGAGATGTTAACATGTAATTTTTTTTAAACTGTATACTCAGTATACATAATCTTATTAATTACTCTCTTCTCTGAACTCCCTGGCATTTTAGATAGTACATTTTAGCTGGAATACAATTTACTGTGCATCTTCAGATTCCCCAAACATGTACTAAGCACCAGGGTGTCCACCATTCAGCCCCAAGCTTGTCACCCAGAAGGCCCGTGAACGAGTGAGTGAATGAAGGCAGGCACGGAGCCCAGTCTCTTCACGTCTGCTCTCCAACTCGTCCCTATGAAGGCCCCTCTTACTCAACTTGAGGAAACCTAGAGGTGGAGATGGGATTTGAATGCAGAGCTCTGGCTACCAAGGCAGTGTTCCCAACCCCAGCAGAAGGTAGAGGGCTGGAACCCAGGATGCTTCCAAGCTCTCCTCCTCTAAGCATTGGGACATTCTCTCGGGATGCAGGGGCTTTGCTGATCATGACCCTTGCAAGGATCCTTACAAGGGCCCACTCTGAAATTAAAAATCCCTAAGTGAATAAACCTCCAGATTTCCTGCTCTTTCCTTCCCAGTCCTGAAAGTGAGGCCAGGAGAGATGAGCTTTTGCCAGGAATTCAGCAAGTGAGTTTGCATGGAGTGTCAGCTTCTCCACATTGCTAGGTGTTAGCTTACCCCTGTCCGGCACCAGCAGTGAAAGCAGAGTAAGGCATGGCTGAGAGCAAAGCTCTGGGTTTAAACACGTGAATTCATCTGGGGCTGGACAGCTGCACAGCTCAGGCAGGGCAGAATCTACCGCCCTGCCCTATTTCCTTGAAATCCATACAGGGACACAGTTCCAAGTAGCTGGTGCCAGGCCCTGCAAGCTCCTACTTGTAAAAAATGGACTTTAAAACACGTGCAGATACATGCCTCCTCTCATGCTTCTGGACTTCTCTAGGTGTCAGCATGAATCTCATGGGAGCCTAAAGTGACCCTGAGAGGTGGGCAGGGAAGGGTCAGTGATGATTACAATTAATTCCCTTGCTTTCACTCCAGCCCTCTCTCCACTCCATTGTCCATAAAGCAGCCAGAGTGACCTTTTTAAAATGTCATTCAGATCTTGTTAATGCCCTGCTTAAAGGCTTCCATTGGCTTCCCGACTCCTTAATGAGTTCTAGAAGGCTCTATGGGATCTGGCCTCTATCTCCCCTTGCCTTGCTGTGGCTATGTTGGTCTTCTGGCTGTTCCCTGAATGCTCTGGGCTCCAAATTTGTCCCTGTCTCATGGCCTTTGAACTTGCTGTCCCCTCTTCCTGGAATACAGTGTCCACAGATTTTCACTGGCGGGCTTCTCATCATGAAGGTGTCAACGTGGATGTCACCTTCCCAGAGAGGCCTTGCCTGCCTGCCTTATCTTATAATACCCACCATCCCTATTCTCTATCTCCCTTTCTCCTAGCACCTGACATCTTCCTGGGTATTTGTTTATTGTTCTGTCTGTCTCCTACACTGTTATTTAAGCACCAAGACAGCAGAGACCTCATTTGTCCAGTTCACTGCTGGGAACATACTTGCAACCCTGATATTTGTTAAATGCAGGAATGAATGGCCTTTTGATAGACAAGGAAGTTGAGGCTCAGACCAGTGAAGAGTCTTGCCCCAGTTTACACAGCTAGCAAGGGGCAAGGCCGGACTCCAACTTAACTCCCGTGCTCCAGCCTAGAGTGGGCAAAACTCAAAAAGGAGCAAGAGTTCTTACGGGGCCACTTAGGAACAGACAGCCTCTCAGGACAACATTCTTTTATGTTGATGTGAGGCAGCAAATCTTTCAGAGATATAAGCCTCTGGGAGATTCTGCCATCTGTTGGCTGCTGCGTTAGAGCCTCAGAAGAAGGTCAGCAATCCAGCCACTTGCCGACTGGTGTGCACGCAGGAAGGAAGGACCAGAATTTAAAGAAGGCTCTCCTGTCTGTTTAGATGAACTTTCCAGACCACAGGCAGGGCCGTATGGACTCACAGATTTTTAAGGGCCATTATGCAATATCTTTGCTTCCCAGTTGGGGAAACAGGGCCAGGGATGGGATTGACTTGCCCGTGGCTACTCTGTGGTTAGTGGTCCAGGTAGCTGGATCGTGGTTTCGCAGCTCAGCTGGGACTTCTTGTCTACCCACCACGACTCGCCAGCCTGGTCCCGGGAGACACACTGATCACCCTCCCGCACGCATTGCTTCCGTGTGTCTGGCTCATTAGCATGCTGCATTGAGCCTTTCCAGATTCACTGCTGGGGCCAGCAAGGGGAGTGGTATGAGGGCCGAAGAGTCGACTGGCCGAGCTGTGGGAGATAGTCACATGAGGAAATGCACACTCTTCCTATCTTATTAGGATTCCCATGAAGGGGACAGCAGGACAAAAACAAGGGTCTTGGGGGACCAATCATTCCTTACCTCCCCACTACCCCAGAGGTAGCCTTGGGGGGTAAGCAGAGACCACTGGCTTGCTCTCTATAGTAGACTTGAACTTGGCACAAGGGACCAGCTGAAACTGGCACCATTTCCACCTGCCAGAGTGTACTGCTGAGTAGGGGCAGGGATAAAAAAGGAATCGTGAAATTCAGCTCAGCGCTCCTCAGCAGGCCCCGTGCCCACCACTGCTAACTCCAGTCCCAAGCCAGAGACGCAGGACTTGTGCTGAACAGTAAAACTGGTGCCCTCTTCGATCTGGACCTTCCTTTCTTGATCATGCCTGGTGGTTCAAAGAACTGCCCCCAGCATACTATTCCTGGTGGTGCTGAAAGAATACCAGTAATTGTTACCAAACAGCGGATGGAGCGTGGAGACATGTTCCCTTTGCCCAGCTGGCTCCCAACTGGCACTTCATTACAGCAGAGACAGGGGTCAGGGGCACCCTTGGCATTTCTTGTACCCACATCCAGGCATGCCGCTTGACCTGGGGATTGATGGGTGCTAGATGCTCCATCTAGCCAGTGTCCCCTCCACAGCAGGGCCACCCACCTCCTGTTTCGTGAAAAATGGGCCTGGTTTCCGTCAGACCCTAATTGGACTGCATCTGGCCTTTCCTCTACCATGGCCTCCCCACAGAATGCTGGCTGCTGGCCGGTCCCTCGTCCGGCCAGAACAATGCTGGGCTCTGGCCGCTGACCTTGGCCTGAGCAGGCCTGCCAATTTCATGGCTCTCAGTCCTCACTTTGCACAGCAAGGCTGGCTTCCCACACGCACAGTTTCTGTGCAACGAAGGTTTGGGGGCTACCCACACACTCTAACAGACCACTTTGGGCCCATCCAAACTCCTCCAGCCCTCGGGTAGAAAGGGACTAGGATGTGACCCTGAAGGACTTAATTACTCATTAGCATTTCGAGCAATGCTTCCTCTCCCTGCCTCCTGCTGGGCCTCTCTGCACTGCTCTGGGCTGTTCATTCCACTTGGACTGATACCAGTTAATGTCCCTTGCTTCAACCTGACCTGAAATCACAATGCCCCAAACGAGTAAGTGGGGCAGCCGACGTTTCACAAGGGAAAGGTTGGCAGCTAGGCTGTGGGCTTACAACGCCCCATATGGGTCCCAGCTAGTATTCTGCATTTTTTTCTCTCTTCTTGCAACTGTTTCATTCTTTCTCCTACCGTCCTCCAGCCTCTTCACCACCTTGGGAAAGGGGGCCTCTCATGAAATAATAATCACCACCACTGTTTATTGAGGTTGCTGCTTGCCAGGCACTGTGCAAAGTTCCTTACGTTCAGTGTCTCACTTCATCCTGACCAACCGGACAAGGCTGAGATGGGTTAAATGATTTGCCCAAGAGTCTGCAGCTTGTAGAAGTTGGAGCTGAGATTCAACCTTAGGTTCTTTGGTGCCCAAGTCCTCACATTCTTGACCACTGCATGACGTGTCATTCTTTCACAGAAAATGTAGCTTCTGCTAAACCCTGGAACAGACCCTTGGGAAGCTGCCTTTGACCTTTCTTATTGGGTCCCCTCTGCAGCGATCACGCACAGGCAGTTCGCAGTTCGGAACAGATATACAAATTAAAGAAACTCCCAATGGAAAATTACAGAGGGATCT
>NW_020175731.1:285211-320240 GCF_003031525.2 Neophocaena asiaeorientalis asiaeorientalis | reverse complement strand
GCCCCCCCCCCCACCACCTCCCGCCAGTTGTGTGTTTGCCCTCCAGAGGGCCTGGAATCCCACAGCCATTTCCTGTACCCCAGCCTCAAGAGCCAGTGACATGGAGCGGAGTGTATCTGCCTTGCACTTCTTGGTGGCCTCTGCTTCTCCGAGTGGATTCTGCAAGGTGTTTCCTGTAGATCTTGCTGACGGTCTTTGCTGGCACACAAAATCCACCCAGAACATCGTGATCTGTTGGCCTCAGCCTGGGCCGGGTTTTGTTTTTGTTTGGTCTTAAAAAAAAAAAAAACCTCCCTTGTCCCCCGCCTCAACCAGGGGCATGAGAGCAGAAGGGAGGAGGATGGAGGTGAAGGTAAAAATATTGACAAAGTGAAAAATATTGAATATTCCTTCTGTTTCAAAAGTAGAAAATCTCTGGGACTGGGATGCAGCTTGCCTGGGTTCAGGTTGGACTGAGGTTGAAGTTGAGATCAAGGTGGCAGTTTGTGCTTTATGCCTCAAAGTACGCCCTTCAGGGAGGGGTGGGGGTCCCAGGTTGGGTAGAAGAGAGGCTCCCTCTTATTTGAAGAACAGCTTTTCTGAACAGTTCAAGGAGGATCTGAAATAAGCTATCCAGGGAGGATGGGGGTGGATAGTGCCCCATCCTACTCTATAGGAGAGGGGAGTTAAAGTTACTTAGAACATTGGAGTGGGCTGGAGAATCTGCATGTCTGTTAGATCACTGTCTTAGCTATTGTCAAACTAAATCAGCAGGGCAAGGGTGGCTGGATTTTATCTTCATGGATGTGGCATTATCAGTTAGTACACATGAGGTCGTTAGAGCATATTCCCCATGGAGATGCCATCCTGGAGACATTTTCATTACCTTGTATGTTAATATACAATTGGGAGATTAAAGGCAGAAGACTTCTTCTCAGCATTTTTTAGAATCCTCTGCAGGAAAGACATGGGCACATTCAGAGCAGGAGGCCCTACTTGGCATTAATGCACAGTGCTCCCATAATGACTTTAACCCCTGAAGTTATCCCAGGTTTGTTTACATTCTTGGAAATAAACTCTTTGCTGGACTGTCAGCCTGGAAAATAGTATGTTACTACAAAAAATAAGACAATGGCTCATAAAGAAAACAGATTGGTGAGGGTGACTCAAATTGTGCAGTTGATGGGCCAAGTGGGTGACTTAGGAGCCAGTTCTGTCCATGCTGCTATCCCCAGTTTTGGCAACTTCAGATCATCCAGAAAGATAACAGGCCAAGAAGGACTTTTCAGACAAGGCCAGAAGAGTCACCTGAAGCATCCTAATTACTTACTCAAGTTTGATCAACTCTTCAGAAATGTGATTCTAGACCCAGTAAATAGGGAGAATATGTGATGTCCTGGCTCATTACCAATGGAGAGAGTAGGACCCAGGGGAAATGTATAAATTAGAGATATTAAGGTGATGGTAAAATAACCTTAGCCCCTTAGGCTGTGAGGAACCCTAGAATACATCCAGTCCAACCCCTTTATTTTGCAGAATAGAAAACTAGTAGGGCTCTGAGAAGAAAGTGATTTGTCAAACTCGCATAGCAAATTAGTGGAAGAACCAGAAAGAGAATCTGGCTCCCAACTCCTGGCCCAGGGCTCTTTCTACTACTCAATACTTTCTATGTAATAAGACTCCCTCCACCCCAAATTTCTTTACTTCCACAACCAAAAAAGTACAGTTATTTAGTGGAATAGGTAGAGTTACTTATTAAATCATGTCAAAGTTCGGAGACAGAATCTGTTTTGAAAACGCTAGGGGTTTTTAATGGATGGTGGTGAAGTTTTAGACTTCATTACCAGCAGTAAAAGCATCCAGAGTGGGGAGGGTGAAGTCTCTCTCAACTTTGTACACTGATCAGCAGCCCTTGGGAAATCTGCATCCACCCTCCACCAACACAAGTAGGGAGCTAAAGGCCCTAAGTGAGACAGAGAAGGAGACTTGGAATCATGTGGAGAAAGGCCATCAAAATCTATGAAAATCCTTATCTTGGAGACGATGTTGGGCACATGACCATGTTCTTCATATATCTTGTTTTTTGTAAGCCTAAGATATCAGCTAGTTGGAGGAATCCACAGGGAGGCAGTATAAAGAAGAATTTTAGAACAGTCAAGGAATGGCTCAACATGGAACAGGCTGACCTAGGTCAGAGATGTTGCATAGTTACCAGACTAACCCTGGGATGATAGGACTGTAGAAGAAATTCAAAGGAGGTTCCGTTGAGTGACTGTGAAGGTTCCACCCAACCTGGAGTTTGTGGCCTGAGAAATGTGCCTGTCCCCCTACACTGTGGTCACACATGTGCTTTTGGAAGGGAGGTATGACCCAGTGGTGGAAAGCAGCGGCTCCAGAGTCAGACTGCCTGGGCTGGCATGCTGGGTCCACCGCTTCCTATTTAGATGACCTTGGGAAAGTCACTTACTCACTAGAAGCCTCAGTTTCTACAAGATGGGGCTAATGACAGCACTTACTTTACAGGGTCTTAATGAAGCGCAAATGGGATAATCCAAGCACTGAGCACGGAATGTGTACAGTAAGTGCTTGATGGATGATGGCACCTATTATAATTAAGATGGTCCTATAATTAGTGTTATAATGGATGACAGCAGGATTCTTATCAATAGGGAAAGTTGACCATTCTTCTGCTTCTTATGGCAGTGTCTGGCCAAACGTCTTCATCTCTGATACTCCCATTACTTATTCTCCAAAAGCGCTGGCATATCAAGGAAAACGTGTCCCTATTTGCTCTGTGTCATTCTAGTCAGCAACATCTATGGACATTGGTTGGAGATGTGCTTTAGAGACTATCTCAGCCAACCTTTTAGTATGAGCCGCCCACGGACAGACAGAGTAAGCAGCTCTGGGCGTCATGTCACGACTGCAAAGCACTGCCAGACGTGCAGTAGAGGTGGTGGGAGGTCACTTGTACCGGGGATGCTCTGTGGCCACCCAGCATCCAGCAACAGTGCTAGCTGTGACCTAGCACATGCACTGCTTATCGGGCCAGCCCTCCTTCAGAGAATGCAGCCAGACAGATGATCTGTCAGGAGAGGTGCACTCTGGGTGGTCCACAGAACCAGAAAACATGACTGGGTCTGGTCCGGTGCAGGGTGCTATTCCGGCGGCTGGATAGGGACCTGCACAAGATCTGGAAAATGCTTGTGGAGTTATCCATGTTCCTAACACTCATTGATACCATTTGGTCCATAGGCAACTCTGCTAGGAGGGAATGAGCCTGCATGTTGGGAAGTGATGGGGGTGGGGGAGGGTAGGAAGAGGGGGATTTGGGTTTATTCTGGAAAACGTTTGCCAGGTGGCTTCTGTGTTTATTATTTTCCACCCTCACAAATATGCTATTCACCTTTCTTCAGAATGAGGAAAGCAAGGCTTGAAGAGTTACATCTCTTGCCCAGCTGGGAAGAGCCAGTGGGCAGGGTTCAGAAGTCCCTTCTCCAGGACACCCTTAAGCCTGCGTGTGGCAAGTGAAAGGGTATCAAGACAGGACTGGGGGGTGGGGGTGGTCAGGGGGCTGAGGACCTGGGCCCAGAGAAGCAACTTCATTGTCTATAGAGCCAGTTTGTGGGCAGTCCTAAGAAGGCCCACATTCAAGCTCCTGTCACCCAGAGAACCTGACATTTGCTTGGGCTGGAATGAGCTAACGGGCCTCCTCTGCTTCTCTTCAGCCTTCCCTCCAGGCTTCTCTAAAGCCTCTCCAGGGTCTTCATGGTCCCTGAGCCATGTGACTCTGACACTCCAGGCTCAGTTTCACCTCTGTGCCCTTGCTCATGCTGTTCCCCCTGCCTGGAACACCCTCCTCCTTCTTTTTCCATGATCAAAACCAATGTATGCTTGGTCAGCTCCTGGCAGAGGAATTGGCTTTGGAAAGTTACAGCTAGTTACACAGGTGGAATGGCTGCACAGTAGAGGAAGGTTAATGGGAGACTCTCAGGGAGCCAGGAATAGATGCAAGTGCCTATTCACCCAGCAACTATTTACTGAGCACCTACTATGTTCCAGGTACTGTGTGAGATGTTGGGGATAGAATGGTGAGCAAAACAAGGCATGATCCCAGCACAGTTTAGTGTGTGTGGGGGGGGGAGGGGAATGATACATTATTCCAATGAATGCACAAACATATACTCACAAACCGGGGACTATGATAAGGTATAACAGGAGTCCTGTTCTAGTCTGATGTCTGGGGAGGGGTCAAGGAAAGCTTCCTCCAAGGAAGTGTCCTTTGAGTTGAAATATAAAAGATGGATAGGAGTTCTATGTAAAGGGAAGCAGAAGGTTTTATGCGGAGGGAATGACATGTACAAAGGCCCCCGAGGCCTTGCAGCTGAGCAGGATTAGACCAGGGCTGCGGATAAGTTGTCCAGAAAAGTTTGCTTGTTCCTCACCCCCCCGTTCTCCGTGGTCCTCAGGCTGGTGCTCCCCTCCCCAAACCACGAAGCTTTAGGCTGATTACTGGACTTCTCTGTTTTGGGAAGTTAACCCCACCTCGAAGTTCTCAGCATCTTGGTTTATATGAGTCCTTCTCTGATAATTCAGCCTTAAGAATTTTCCTTTTCTCTGAATTTCTGATGCATTTGACTTCCTAGCTGAATGTCCAGGTTTGTGCAATGTCAAGCTGTAGGAAGATGAGTGAGCTTTGCTGTCAGGTGTATGTGGATTTAATTCCTAGCCGTATAACCTCTGACATGTTTCTTCTCTCTCCTGAGTCATGTTTTCTTTATTGACCCAATGGAAATCATGCTACATATCTTGCAAGTTAGTTTTAAGGATTAGACATAACATTTGTAAGGTTTTGTTTCCTTTGTGTTTCCACCACCTGACACAGTGCCTGGCACGTGGTAGTCACTCAAGAGTTACTTACTGAATGAACAAGAGGCTCAGGCGCTATGGATTGTATTCAGAAGGTGTTCAAGGGGTAGGTGGTCTTTACTACTGACACCATCACCCAATCACGCTGTTAGGCCAGGGTAGGTTGTTCAGAAATACCAAGGATTGACTTTATAAAATTCTGCCATTACTCACTTTGATCAAAGAGGGCAGCAGTTAGCATTCTTTACTTACTTATTTTCTTGAAAACAGGAGATTGGCCTCCTTAAAAGGCACTTAGATCTTATCTCCAGCCATTCCTCCACACCCTCAGGGCTAGCTATCCCTGACAACTGGCTTAGAGCTTGAAAACCTGTAGTCTGGCCCTGTTTTTTTTCATACCTGTCTTGGTCTGAGTGCCCACTACCTGGGTACCGTGGTTATGAGCTGGCAGGGAGGTTCCGAGTAAGCTGTGATGGGAAAGCACCTGCTTTCAATGGTACCCTCCAAGCTACGTCCATTTGGTGTCTACAGTCTTTCTGGCTGAAGTTAAAGAGAGGAGGGAGAAGCCTTGACTGTTTTACAAGCTACCCAAAAGGTAAGTTATAAATGTACCAGGGTCTTCTTGGTATCTGTACTGTATAATCCCCAGAGACGGAGCAGAGAGCAGACACTGCTGCTTGTTCAAAACACAACAAAGTCTCCCACCCGTCCTTGATGCATTTTGGGAACAGATTCACTGTCTGTCTGCAAAGACCCATCTGCAGGTCTGGTGTGCAAACAAGGGAAGTCCCTTTGCTTAATGGTCCCTTGGCTTTGTGTTCCTGGACCTATCCTGGAGGCCCTCAGCTCTCCTAGCAAACAAATCCCAATTAGCAGAAAAGTAAAATAAATGCTATAGACAACTCCTGAGATGTTGCCAGCTGTTCTGGTCTCACAAAATGACCTGACCTGAAAGCTCCAAGTTCTGAGAACCATTCGTCGGCGTGGTATTTTTCTGGGCACTGCTTCAAAGGGGCTGTGGTTGAAGACCAGGATGCTATTCTGGTGGCCTCTTGTGTGGGATAAAGTTTCCCATGGGCCCCTGGGGAGGGCTGGAACTCTCAGAGGGAGGTGTTCTGGGCACCCCTCACCCATATGCCTGCATGACAGTGGACCTCTTGAACTGAGTGGGGTGGAACCTTCCAGAGGCTGGCATGCACTCTGGATTCTGGGACACACTGGAGCTGAGCCAGACAAAACACCCAAGGAAAACTGCTGGAAGAGGTTAATGGGCTTGAGAGGAGGGTGTGGGGGAGACTGATTCATTAAATCCTAACTTTGAAGATCATAAATAGGATGTGAACTGGAATGGGATCACTGGTGAGTCTGATGCCAAGTGGGGCAAACAAGGCCTGGTCTTGTTTCTAAGGGATTCTTGAGGCCCTGGGCACCTACCCATTTGGGCACATGTTATCCTCAGGGCTGCTGGCAGGGACAAAGTGATAAGTCTTCATCACTGCCCTCAAAGAGTGGAAACCCCCCTGAGAAATAACATTGTCACACATTGGAGCAAGACCCCCCCACACACACACAAGCCAAGCATCCCTGCCTACCTTTTGGCTTCCACCGTCCTCTGCCGCTTGTCGCACACTCTGCTTTCTGTCACTGTAACGATGGGTTAGGCTCTCCCACCTCCAGGCCTTTGCCTCTGGTCCCTCTTCTACCTGAAGGCCTTTTGCTTCTCTTTTGCTTGGCTAACTTATGGTGATTTCTCAGATCCCAGCTCAGGCAGGACGTCTCCCCCAGACATGTCCACAGTACCACCAGGGCTGGATTCAAGGCTGACTCACCTGGGGAGTGAGCACCATCTTTGAAGAGGGATGGTGTTTGTGTGATCTGGGTTTCTAGAAGGCCCCTAAGGTGACGGCCCCACAGTGTTCACCGAGCATAATCAGAATCGCTTTTGCTCTGCAAAGCGTGGTCAGGAGGGGAGTGTCAGCGCCCCAAACACAGAGTGTGCCTAGCTTGGCAGGGTGTGTCTGCTGCATGCCCCTCTGGCTCTCTGACTAGGACCACCTGGCTTCTCATCTCACAAGATAGAAATAAGCTTCCTTGAGGTAGGGACTCCCTCTACCTGCTGACTGCTGAACCCCAAGGCATAGCACAGGACCTGAGGCATGTAGTCCCTCAAACACTTCTGAATGAATAGCACTAGTGAATGAATTAATTCCAAGTACTCATGATAGAGGAGGAGGAGGAGGAGGAGGAGGAGGAGGAGGAGAGAGAGGGAGAGAAGGAGGAGGAAGGAGAAGGGGTGGGTACCACTGACCTCCTTTAGGATGCTGAGCCTTGGGTTTCTCATCTGTGGGCGGAGTTTGGGTACTGACCCTCTGCAGAGACATGTTAACTGGGGTCTCCTGTAATAGGACCCCGTGACTCACCTCTTTGGATATGAATCTTCAGTATTTGGGGATCAGGGTCCCATTTCAGCTTCTCATGCTTTTCCCTGCCTCCCTCTTCTTTTCTGGGTGACCCTTAGGAGCTAGGGCTCCTGACCCCCACTCTAAGAGCCTAAACATGAAACCATCCCTGTCTCCCTTTATTTTATTACCTTTGATTCTCTCCTGCAGCATCATTAATTCCTTTAATCATTCCTTCATTCAACAAACATTCTTGGGGGACCCCTGCCACATTCTAGGCACTGCACTAGGTGCTGGAGTCCCAGATGCAGCCCCTACTGTCTAGTATCTCAGGCTAGTGAGCACCAAGGAACTGATCATTAAGAAATTAGTATGGCCTGGGATGGACAGAAAGCTTCCAGGAGGAGGTGGCATTTCAGCTGGGTGGGTCTTGCAGGAAGACAGATGTGTCAAAAGAGGCACGAGGAGAAAGTCATCCTCACGGAGACGAGGGCCATCACAGGAAAGGTCAGTGTAGTGGGGGGATGCAGTGGGGGTGATGGAGGCTGTGGAGGGTAGGACTTGAGGCGGGGTCCCAGCTCAGGACAGCAGGATATATGTCGCTGAGCTCTTCAGAATAATCCTTTTGATGTTGGGAAACCAGGGAGGCTTAGGTGGGGATGTATGTGGATAGTTGCTCCTATCTGTTCTTGGGAGAATGTGGGGGGTTATGGGAGAAGGTCCACCTTTCCCACTTTCTGTGCTCTGGGATATTGACACTCCCCTGCTGACCATAGTTTGCAGAGCAAAAGCCTCTGTGACTCTAACCATGCTTGGTGAATACTTTGGGGCAGTTGCCTTACTGGCCTCCTAGAAACCCAGAGCACACAAACACCATATCTCTTCAGAGTTGGTCATCGGCCCCAGGTGAGTCAGACCTGAATCCAAGAACCAGTCAGCCCTGGGACTTTGCCCTGTCCTAGGCCAAATGATCCTTATCCTTCCCCCAAATTGGCTGTGGCCACTGGAAGAAATTGAGAGTAGCTGACTTTACAAGTAGTTGGGTTAGAAACGAAATGTATTAATCCCAAGTCTAGGCATGTGCCCAGGTAGTGACTCTTAAATTTTGTCTTTTAAAAGTTTAAAATTGAGGTCACCACTTAAAACATGAAAGCAGGAGTGAGATGTAGATTTTGTTTGTGTTCCCTTTTAAATCATTTCAAAGTTCCAGGCAACTTGACCTTTCTGGGCCTGTGTTCCCTTTCCTCCCTTCTCTGGCCCCTTCCTTTCACATACAACAGATGTCAGAGGGGGCCCTTGTGTGTTTCCTGGCCTGCTCAAGCAGAAATCCAGTGCCTACAAGGTAAGGAGAGCTAGGACGCTGCCAGGCCCCTCCTCCCCTTTGCCAGGAGCCCCAGGACAGGGCATCCCTAGGACAGTGTTGCCTGGGGGACCCAGCACACAGGCAGGGACTGAGAAACAAGAGTCTCTGTGCAGAAAGAAGTTTTAATATCCTCTGGGTTTTAATAGCTTTCTCTGAGATGGAAACTTGGGTTGAAATAATTTGCAGCTCTCCAGATTTTTCTGTGTGTGTACTTGGGTTTATTTTTAGCTGCAGGGGTTCATTTCTCGCCAAAAAACCTGCTTAAATAAAACCAAAATTAATATTTTTACTTAATGGAAAGAGTTAGTCAGGACAGGCTTTGAACTGGAGACTCCCTATCTTGATTGGGAGTGCATCTTAAGGGTCTGACTGTGGCTTTGACATCAACAAAAAGGGCCTTTGAAACTGACAGAAGTGCCCTCAGGGGACCAGAGGAGGATGCAGGAAGAGCCTACTTCTGAGACTTCTCTGAGGAGCATTCTTCCTCACACAGGCTGCCCCCACCCGCCCACACCCCTCAAGTTTTCTAGGGCCATCTTCCTGGAAAGGTGGGATTCTGCTCACTCCCAGCTGTTTTCCTTAGGCTCTCCCCACCAAGTCTGGTCCAGGTTTCTGCTTCCTCTGGATTCAGATAAAGCATACTGAGTCTCTTCTCCAGAATGGGCTAGGACCCAAATCAGCTGCCATCTCCAGGGAGCCCGGGACACCCTTCCCTGGGACAGGCTTCACCCCTCTTTGTGGCATACCAGCTGTGTTTGCCAGACTCCAATGCCATTCACCTGTTTCCTTTCCTGTCTTTTGTAACTCTGGCCCCGAGTTCCTTCAGGGCCTCATTTATCTCCAGGTTCCTGTGAGTCTAGTACAATACTCAGTAAACCATCATTGGACAGATGCTTATCTGACCCTAAGAACTGGGACCTGCCATTATCCCCTTTCTGATGGAATAAGGCTCAGAAAGACATGGTCATTTGCCAGAACTTGCTCAGAGGACTTATCTATTTTTTAAAAATTGCCCTCCACGTGGGTAGCAATTTTAGCTTCACGTATTCATCAAATACATATTGGGAGCCTGTCTCTTCTGGTTGCTTGGGCTACAGCAGTTATGGAACAAAGACCCTGCCCGCTCATGAGGCTTACATTCTAGTGGGGGGAGATAATCAATGAACAAACAAGGTCTGTATAATATGGCAGATGGTGGCTGGTGCTTTGAGCTTTGAGCACAGTAAGGCTGGCCAGCAGATATAAGGAGTGCATGGGGGAGGGATGTTGGGGGATCAGGGGAGGCACCCTGACCAGGTGATATATGAAACCAGGTGAGGGAGGGAGCCCTGTGGCTACTGAAGAAAGAGTGTTCCAGCAGGAGCAGTTGCAAAGGCAAAGGCCCAGAGAGGATGGGTTGTTTGGGGTGAAGAAAAAGTAGGAAGAAGATGGGGTGCTGGTGTGGAATGAGTTGCCATTTCCCGAGATGGGGCCGATGGGAGGCCTAGGTGTGGATGAGGGCCATTATTAGGAGCTTGGTTTTAGATGGGTTGAATCTGAGATCTCTTATTAGACTTCTAGGTATAGATGTAGACTAAATGTAGACTGTTGGATATGAGTCAAAGGTCATGGGAGTTCTGGGTTGGAGGTTGCAAAAATGTGGGAGCTGTCAGTTGTACAGATGGTATGAACGTCACATGCTGGATATGAATAAGAGGAGGACGAAGAACCCACTGCTGACTGGACTGAGCACCATGGAGGTCATGGGTGACCTTGATGAGAGCTGCTTTGTTAGAGTGGAGGAAGGGCATTAGGTCATCATAAGAACCTTTTGAGCTTGGTAATCATCACACCAATTTATAGGCTGGGATGGGAAGTGACTTGCCCAAGGTCACATAGTGACAGGGCAGTGACTTCATTCAGGTCCCATGTGCTGCATGCATGTTCATTTCAGTGTATCATGACCACTTCCATAGGGGTTTTCTTGATCTGACCTTTGAGCTTCTGAGTTTTTATAGAGGGGCTTTTGGGGTTTGGGGTGGTGATAACAAAATGGGCTGGCAACCAGAAAGATTCAGTTAGGGCAGGCCCCTCAGGCCTCTGCCCCCCACCCTTAATTCCTAAGGCCCCTTCCTCAAACATGGACATCATCAAAGTGTCATCAAAGTGCCCAGAGAGGCAGCAGATAACTGAGGAGGAGCTCGAAAAGGCCCTGGAGGTGGATACTAAAGATCTCAGCAAATGAGGAAATGCTGAATCGCAAGAATCTTTTGGGTCCCTGGTTGTCTTCCTCTGATTAGTGCATTTGAGAATCTAAAAGTACTCACCATCAGCAACACGGCAGTATATTATCTGTTTAGCTTCAGGGTTACAAAGTGCCTTTTTACATGTGTACTGTCTCATCTAATTAATCATTCTGATTAACCTCAGACTCATAGCGTTGTGAGAAACCTCATGGATCATCAGGTTTTGTGGTTTCTAAGTTGTTTTCCTTCCACAAAAACCTTGCTGGGGAGCACAGGATGCTAAACAGATGATACTCTGTTACACACTGCTAATAGTGATTACTTGTGGATTCCTACTACTAATCAGAGGACGTGTGTGAGTGATTGGAAAGGAAAGTGGGTAGTCAAGGAGATGTGGAGGTCAGTGGGGGATTATAAGGGGGCCCTGCCTCCTAGGGACAGTCCTCCTATCTGATGCTTAGTAGCGCTGACAGTGGGGGTGGGAAGGCGCAGAAAGATTATGAACTCTTGCAATCAGTACAAATCTCATGGAAGGGTTTTAAGGCAGTCTGCTTTCTTGGGGGGCACCAATTTTTTTTCCCTCTGGGATGCAAAACTGCCCTCAGGGTATCTGATCTTCTGTTCCATAGGCAGAAAATGAGGACAATAACAGCCACCTCATAGGGTTGCCATGAGGACAGAGTGAGATAACGTGTACACATTGCTTGGCACATCAGAGGGGTTCAATGCATGGTAGTTGTTACCAATGCGTTCTAGTTCCTCCCCTCTTCCCTAGACTTACTGATGTGATGCAATGAAAGGCAAGGAGCTGAGGGTGAATTAGTGGGTGAGCAGCTGGAGAAGCAAGAGAGCCTGGCTCTGCCCTTCTTGCAGAGGCTAAAATGCAGGCTGTCCACGATGTACAGGAAGTGAGAATTGCTTAGGTGGCTGAGCCAGGTGGGCTGGGGGATCTCCTTTGTTGTGAGTACGCTGGCCTCAGAAAGGAACTTTCCTTTGCCATCCTTTGAGGATGACAACTGGGAAATAAACATCAGGTGACCATTAGACAAGCTGGATTGCAGACATCCCTCCTTCCTGATTTCTCGAGTGCTTCCATGGGAGTGGGCATCATTTTAACACTCCCAGACCCCTCTCTTCCTTAAGTTCAGGCCTGAAAGACACGTGAGCCCAGGGTCTAGGCTTTTGTGCCCACCTAGGTCCTGCCGGCTGCCGTCAGAACAGTACCTTCTCTGGGGTTGACACTAACACTGATTTCTGCTTTTGGAGAAATTCATTCTGTCTACTGGCCAGGTGTACCTTAGTTATCCTCCCTGTTCTTCTAAAGACCATACCTTAAGCCAGCAGAATCATTCTACAGGGCCTTTGAGAGACAGGTGTGGGGCAATGTGTGTGTGTGGTTGGGGGAGAGGTAGTATCTCACCCACTAGATGGCTAAATCAACTCCTACATCATGGAGAGGATCTGTACTGCTCTTGACAGGATGCTAAGATGGGCAGAATCTGGAGTCTTCAGTACATTAATCCAGTTAAGGGATCCTTGCTCCCAAACCTAGCCGAACTCAGCCTTCCAGCCCACTGGTAGGAAAGTCCAACAATCAGTTTGGAGTAGAAAGGTCTGGATTTGACTGAAGCTAGTTGGATGGGAGGTGGAAGGAGGGAGTGAGCAGCAGGGGCCAGCTCATGGGTGTTTTATCCCTCTTTGAGTATTCCGATGAACAGCAGATGTGCAATTTCAGGACACACCAGTAAGCTGCACTGGAAGCAGAATCCTGTTGCCATCAAAATTGGTTTTTGTTCAAAACTTATGCTGCTTGTGGTCTACATTACCATGGATGGGTGGGGGCAGGCAGCACACAATTATTTCTGGAAGGGATGTGCCTTGTTTTTGCAAGCTCTTATTATTCCTCCCCCAATAAAAAAAAATTATTGAAAGGAAGGAAAGATAATTCTATAGATCTATACATTTGTACCTGGATCCTAAGGTGTATGATGTATTTAAGAGGGCCCCACATACATTTATATATCTATGTGCCAATAATATAAGTATACATAGCCTCGTCAGTTTCTTCTTACATGCTTTTAAATTAAAATATTTCTTTTGACCTCCACACTCAGAAGCCCAGGAGCATAAAAGGCTCCAAGACTGAGATTCAGGCTACACCTCACCCCCACTTCTCTGACTGGTGCTAGCCATGAACTTTTAAACTTTGCCTTCCCGCTAGACTGTACGAGGTGGGAAATGGGACTTCTATGTCTTGTCGTCACCTCCAGCAGTACCCAACCCATTTTCCCAGACGCCAACCCAGTTCACGCCCACGTAGGTTTACCTGCTGGAGGACACTAGGGAGACAGCGTGGGCGCCGCTCCACAGCATGGAGGAGAATAAAGAAAACCTGTGTCCAGCTAAGCCCGTCTGTAAAGTGGGCTTCCAGCCACATCAAGATGGTGGGAACGGCCAGACGTGCTGCCAGCTCCAAGTTTGGAACCGTTTTCTGTTGTTGCTGAACCGTGACCTCCCTGCACCTCCCCTGTTCACTCTGGTCCCTGGGCCAGCGAACGCCTTGGGGGCACCCTGATTGCCAAACAGGAAAGTAAAAAATAGCACACATTTGAATTGCAGAGGAAAAACTGAAGCAAATAAAGACATATTAATTCACAGACCAAATAGGCGGATTTGGGGTTGGCCAGCGATTTTACTTTGGAAGGACTTTGCGAATCTATGTGGGAGAGCAGAATGTTATTTAATTTTAGTTCAGTTTAATGCAGTTTTGTTTTTGTAAGGAGAACACTGGTGTGGCCTCTGCACTGGGTCACCTCTCCTTCAATCTTTCTGGACCATGACCATGGGATCTTGTTTGGTACTGGCAAGTCACTCTTGGGCTACTGTGGATGATGAGATGGGACAGGTACCTATGATGGCGTGGGTGCTCCAGGCCTAAATAACACCTTGTAAGTTTGTTTTGACAAGTTAATGTGTGCTCCCCCACCTCTCCCTGAAATTTTACAAGACCAAAGTATTTTGATCAGCTTACCTTTCTCCTCATCCTAAGCAGAACCCCCAGGTTTTAGCTTATAGTGCATGTTAGAAGCCTAAAGATACTCTGGATGGACACATAACAGAAGTCACGGTAGTGGTGGTAATGCTAATAACAGTGACAGCAAACACATAGGGTTTGGGATGGGCCACACACTGTCCTCAGTTTTTGTGCTACTTAACCCTCACAGCAACTTTATGAGATACTGTCATAGATTAGGAAACAAGGCACAGAGGGGCTTAGTAACTTTCCTAAGGTCACACAGCACCAGCGCTGGGATTCAAACCCAGGCAGTCAGGCTCCAGGGACCTGGCTCTTCAATGCTATGTCATGTTGCTGCTCTACTAGTAATAAGTATATCACTTATAAGCCACGTGATGGGCACTGGGCCAAGACAATCAGAGATATTTAGGAGGAAGGAGCTCTGGGGACACAGGGGTTTGCCTGAGGCTGCATGGTAATGGTGGAACTCAAACTCAAATGTGGCTTCCTGATTACAAAAACTTACTCTCTTTTCCCTGAACTATTCTCAGATGAAAAGGTTCCAAGCTCAGACCATTTCGGGGTAAGGAAAGAACTGACTCACTGTGCATGCAGAAGCTTCCAGAAGTACCCAGCTTTATAGGACAGGTCTGCTTATGACATGTTATGTCTAAATGAAGTCAAGCCATTTTTGAGCCAGGAAAGGGTAGACGTTGCTATTTAAAGGAATCCCTTTTGCTTTTTTTCCTCCCAAGGCAAAGACTCACTCCTTCTTTTACCTTCTGTATTAATGAAGAAGCAGAAGATGGAGCCAAATCAATTCAGGAAGAATCAATAGGAAAGTCCTGGCAGACATGCCTTCTGCCCAACAGTTAAGCTGTTACAACCTGCCTGTGGGAGTTAATGTAGAGGAAATAGTCCCTGGGGCCTCTGGGAGGATGGCTCCCTGCCAAGGATGCTGTTTCAAAGTCAGACACAGAGGTGGGGGCAGAATCTTTAGGGAACTTGGCCTGGGATCTTGCCAAGCTCTCGTTTTTACAGCAGACTTGGAAACAGCCACTTGCCTCTTCCCAAATTGAGCTGCCTCTGCTGAATTGCTAACTTTGCCACCGGGCTCCGTGTTTTGCCATCCCTGGCAAGTAAGGTTTGGAGGGGCCATTGATTCATCTGGATCCTGACTTCAAGTCTGACTGGGAGAATAGGCTCCAAGCTCATCTGGCAAGAAACAGGATAGGATTCAGCTGGGGTAGGGGAGTTGGTTCCTAGTAAGGAAATTTTTAAGAGATTAGAGACAAGGAATTGAGAAACATGGTGGGACAACCAAAACGGGGAAGGATAATGAAGCTAGGGGTGTGTGTGTGTGTGTGTGTGTGTGTGTGTGTGTGTGTGTGTGTGTGTGTGTGTGTGTGTGTGTGTAAAGGGTAATCTGTTTAACAAGCATTTATTGAGCACCTGCTCTTTTTTGGGCTAAGTGCAACGTGAGGTAAGAAAGAGTGATAAGATCCTAGAGCTGGAAGAGTTCAATTTGTGATTCAAACACGGCTGCTATAAATGCAAAATCCACTCCATTCTGGTCAAAGTCCTAGCATGAGAGCATCCAGCCCCCTTTGATGGAGACACTTTCTGCCCCCATGACAGCACCACCTCAATCCCCCTGACTTTGTTGCTAGTTCTTGTTATTAGATGACTTGTTCTTTGGCTGAGCCAATGAACGCAACTTCTTTGCAGTTTCTGAGTTCTGTCTTCAAGATCTGTCCACTTGCTGGTTTGACAAATATTTGAAGATAGCTTCTTCACATACAATAGAAAAAGAAGCCTCTTATAATCTCCAAGTCAATCCCTCTCTTCTCTGTATTCTTACTGCATGTAGTAAATGCCTTTCTTCCAGCCTTTGTCACACTGGGTCTAATTATTTTTGTATACATAGTCGACTAATATCTACTGAGCAACTCCCTTCTACCAGATGTTGTAGTAAGAAATTTCATAAGGTTTTTTGCTTAATCCTCATTCCAATTCCCTGACATAGGTAGTACATCCTCTTTACAGATAAGAAAATTGAGGCTCAAAATGAGGAAATGGTTTCACTTCTCTGTCAGTTTCCTCATCTGTGTAATGTGGATGCTAATACTGACCTTGTAAGGCAGTTGTGAGGAGTAAATAAGTAAAATGTACTCTTGCATATAGTAGGTGTGCGATAAATGGGAGCTATTTTTTCCAGTAACAATCCTTCCATGGGTCAGCCCGTCCCGTTTTTATCAATAATGATGAAAATAATGATGATATTAATAACATTAATATACACTCTGTCCAAGACATAGTGCTGAGAGTTTTCCACACGCATTATCTTGCCCAATCCCTTCAATTCAGGTAACTGGTAATATTATTATCCTGTTCTGTAGAAGGGGAAATTGGAGGCCAGAAACAAAGTTACTTGCCCACAGTCATAACAGCCACAAAGAACAGGGCTGGGATTGGAAGAGTCTGGTTGGCTCCTAAGCCTCTGCTCCCAACTGCTTCTTCCTCTACCACATCCTTATTGAGCTGCTCTCTACTGCATCCCTTGCCATCTAAGTGCTGGGGACCAATGGCCCCATCAGAGTGCCAACTGGGGCATGGAGGTCAAACTGGGGTACATCACAACCCTGTGGGTGTATTAGGATGCATGCAAAGGAAGAGTCCCAAATGAGGTAGATCTCAGAAAGCGGTCCTGGTAGAAAGAGAATAGGTCTGGGAGACCATGGGATTGTCAGAGGTGCAATGGAATGAGGGCAGGAGGCTCTAACAGGAGAAGTAGATTTTGGATTATGGTGAAACCACAGAGTCACTCCTCCAGGGGTGAGTACAGCCTTAGAAATTTCCAGACTGCAACTATGAGTGTTTAGGGAAATTAACTCCAAAGATGTCTGTCTTCTCTTTCTCTTCCACTCCTCCCTGCCCACCCCCATCCCAGTGTCTCTTACCTGAATGCTAGCTCTTATAAACACAATTCTAGTTGCTTCAGAATTACAAAGAAAACAATTCCAGACATACTGGGAGCTGGATTCCCACCCTGAGATGTGGTCCCTAAAGTGGTTCACGCCTCCCTAACTTCCCTGTCTCTGTCTTGCCTTCTTCTACAGTGATCCGGGCCAAGGTGGTGGGGAAGAAGCTGGTGAAGGAGGGGCCCTTTGGCACACTGGTCTACACCATCAAGCAGATGAAGGTGAGTGACAGCAGCCTGATCCCAGGATTCAGGAGAGTTTGGGGTTTTTTTGTCAGTCTTGGCCAATGGAGGCAAGTGGGGTTGGACTTAGGGTTTGCTCAGTGTCTGAGCCCCAGCCCTAGCCCCTCCACCTGGCTGGAGAGGGCATAGATGAGGCAGCAGAAAGGGACAGGTGGTGGTGCTGGTGCTGGCTGCTTCATCCCAGAGCCAGGGCCAGTGGAGTCCCTCAGAGGCAGCTGTTAAGAAGCTGCGCTCTGGAACCAGACAGCAGAAAGCCCTGTTACCTAGTAACTATGAGACACTGGCCAAGTCACTGCCCCTCTCTGGACCTCAGTCTTCCCATCTGTAAAATGGGGGGAGGGATGTTGACTAGATCGTCTCTACAGGCTCTTCCGAGGTCTGACGTTTTAGGATTCAACAATGCCTACTGGTTTTATGCAGTCACTGAGGTTACAACTTAGGTTTAACCTCTCAAAACTTTACATTAAACTTGTGCTGATCACAGGAACCTCAAGCCAAAGTAGGAACTTCACCCTCTCTCCCTATTTTCCCGGCTTTAATTGTCTTCTTGCATCCCAGTAGTTAGCATCGTTTACAAAGCACGTTCATATAACTGAGCATATTTGTGAGGATGTTAACATTATGAAGCACATTCAGGAAGTATATGCCCTAAGAAAAAGCACATCAGATTCAAAACCTAGGGAGCCTGCCTCCTAGTCTCAGCTCCATTCCTTCACTTGGCTCACTTGCCTTAGAATTGTCCCTTTTCCTGGGCTCAGTTTTGCCATATGTCAACAGTGTGAGGCTGGGCTGGATACCCCTAAGAGCCCTCCTGGCAGGCATTTCAGGATTCTAAGTGCCCTGGGACACGGGCTGTGTTACTTCTAAGCAGGAGCTGGTTTGGGTGCCTCAGCACAGAGGACTGGGGCTCAACCCTGAACAGCTTGGCAGCTGGTCCATCGCTCCACCTTTGTAAGCACCTCCCTACATGCAGCACTCTTTGCCAGGAGCTGTGGAGGCCACAAGGAAGATGCGGTTCCTATGTTTAGGAACTATAGTCAGGTGGGAGAGAAGACGCATGTGCAGGACTAATCAGGAGTCTGAGATGGGGTGTGCCCAGGTCCCAGGGGACTGCTACCCCTTGTACTCAGTGCTCACATTTGCGTTCCCAGCAATTAGGGTGGGACCGGCAGGCAACAGGGACTTGGTAAATGCTTGTCCATCTAATGAGGGGATGAGTGTGAGACGCACTGGCCTGAAACTCCCGAGGAGACAATTTATGGGTAGAATTGAGAGGGGGAGTGACACAGCCCCTGGGTTGTAACCAACCATCTCAGAGGCAGACCTCCAGGCCTCATAATTCCTGCATCCTGAGGCCTGAGGTTAGATGTACCGAGTTTGTGGAACCTGTTGCTTTGGATTCAATTTTGGAAACATCCACAGCATTCTGGTTATGTAATGTCCAGAGTCAGCCCTGGCCAGCTGCCCTTGGCTGCCCAAGCTTGGTCATGGGACCAGCTTATGTCTTCAGATGGCCATGGGGAGGGAAGAGTGGGTGGAGAGGGGACCAACAAGAGCAATAACAACCCAAAAAACCCACTGTGCAACCCCTGGCAGCTGGCAAGCAAATGCAAAAGCAGATTAGACAAAAGCAGAGGTTCAGGAGATGCATTCCCTGCCTGCTCTGGAATAATCCTTCACATTGTGAGATGCACTATGGTCAGCAGAGAGCTGGGAGGGGAAGAGGCTGGGAGCAGTGTTTCCTAAGTTTGCCTAGCTTCTCTCCTTCCTTCAAGGCCTGGATACCAGGGTGACCAGAGGCCCTTGCTGTGGGCAGAATGTCCCATTCCCCCTCACTGGGAACAGCCTCTGAGCAGTGTTTAGAGGCCAAATAACATTTGCTCAACCATCCACTTCAGAGGACACACACCCACTCCCAAGATGCTGGTCTTTTGTTGTCCATTCACCATCTTTCACCCAGGTCCATGGATCAGAGTGCTGGACATTAGAAAATAAAATCCCTTGATTTACTTGTGACAGAGGCTCAAAGGGAAATGAGTTGTCCAGAATCACACATTTAATTAAAGCTAGATCTGGTTCCCAAGCTGAGGTGTCAGGGTTCCTTCCCAATCCTGTGTGCTCTTTACAGTGACTCCCAAAATCTCCCTACCATCTTTCTTTGATCATCAACCACTATCTAGTACGTTTTATTAACTCTGCCCTGCTACCAGCCCAATATTAGATAACATATAGAACTGGTCATTGCCCTTCTATCCAGACAGGCCCCTGGATTCTGCTGGTCTCCAGGTACCAGTCTGCTAATCCAAGAAGGTGCGAGACATAGGAGCAGGAGTAGGCCATTCAGTCACCCTCCCTCCCTCCCTCATGTCCTTTCTTCTCTCCCTCCTCCCCACGCTCTCAGTGCTTCTGTGCTTTGCACTGTGATTTTTTGAGCTGAGGATGGAAAGATAGTTTTTTTTTTTTTTTTTTGGTACGCGGGCCTCTCACTATTGTGGCCTCTCCTGCTGTGGAGCACAGGCTCCGGACGCACAGGCTCAGCAGCCATGGCTCACGGGCCCAGCCGCTCCGCGGCATGTGGGATCCTCCCGGACTGGGGCACGAACCGGTGTCCCCTGCATCAGCAGGCGGACTCTCAACCACTGCGCCACCAGGGAAGCCCCAAAGATAATTGTTATAATGATGGGGGAACAATTCTCACAACAACCCTGTGAAATAGATACACATTATCCTTTATTTTACAGGTGATATTTGGAAAGGCTAAACAACCATCAAGATTGTATAGTCAGAAAGTAGTAAACTAGAGCGAAATTAGCGTTTTTGCCTACAGGGAGATTACAGAGCAGTGGAGCAGCAGGCTGATTCATCATTCCCACCCACTTTGGGGGCTCCCCCCACCCCATTTGTATCTAGTTCCCCTAGGGAACAAAAGGAGGTTAACTTGGGTTTGTGGATTTGTCATCCAGCAGTGTAGCTCTTGACTTGCAAAGGGTGTATGGAAAAATATCTTTGTAGGAGGGAAGGGGAAGAGGCCAGAGAGGGGAGCCTGCAGGAGTTTTGGCACTGGTCCCTGGGCGCTTTGTTCTAGCGGATTAGAGTCTACCCCAGAGAGTCAGCTGGGGAAAGCAAGGACTCCCTTAGAGCAGGACTAAAGCAACGGGGAAAACGTGAGAATTTGAGCTGCTCTGTCTGACCTCTCTTCCCTCTCAGAGTTCCCACCCCCTCCCCCCAAAACTTCTCACCAGATGAAAGGCAGGCAGACCCTCTCCCATATGCTAATTCCAGGGCCTCTGGTCCTCCTCTCAGGCATCTCTTGAGTGTGCAGTGACCCACAGGTGTGTTTGGGGGCAGGGGAAGGGTGTTAGAATGTTGAGGGAGCTTATTGCAAACCCAAACATGGAGATTCACTGGGGCTGAGGTGCTGGGCTGTGGTACAAAGGTGGAAGTTTCCAGAATTGGATGTTCTAATCTTTGGGGATCTTATCTCTTATCAGGACCATGAGAAAGCATCTGCTTTGCCTGTAGCTATAGTTTATGCCATGGAGACATGCTCTCAGGCTGGCTGCAGGGGACAGCACGTGGGGGACATTATGTCCCAGCTGGTCTTGGGAAAGGCCCATGGGGAGGCCCGCTGGTCATGTGCTGTGCATGTCCTGAGTCTGGGCAGGACAGATCTGCTGGACAATCGGAATGCTTGGCCCCCAGTGACTTCCTTCCTTCAAGGCTTTGTCTAATCAAATGATTAATAGCAGGGTCTCGCCTTTGAAGCTCCAGCTGGAAGCCTCTCTGACCGCCCCAGCCCGTGGGGAACTGTTCTCCCCCTCCAAACGCCTGCGACTCTGTCCTCACGTGCTCTGCCACCCCAGCTAGACAGCCCATTCTGTGAGAGAAAAATCCATGCACTTGGCACCTCAGTCAGGTTATCTAATGTCTCTGAAACTCGGCTGCTTACAAGAATCAGCTGTGAGTTTAAATGAGTTTATGATATAAAGCAGTATCCAGCACAGTGCTGTAGGCATGCCAGAAATATCTGACACAGTGGTGACAGTTCATGCTGCAAGTATAAAGACCAGACATTCCATAAGAAATAGGGAAAACTCCCCAAACTCAGAAATTTCTTTCCCACGTTATTTGTCCCTTCACCCCAAGGGAAGTTAACTTCTTAGAACTTCATGTAGATACTATCACAAAGCGAAGCCAAGCCCAGAGGCTTATAGAGTCCAATGTGGTGTATATACAATATTGCAATTAAATATTACAATGGAATATTATTCAGCCTTAAAAAATGAAATCCTGTCATTTATGACAACAAAGATGAACCTGGAGGACATTATGCTAAGTATAAGCCAGACACAGAAAGAAAAATAATGCATGATCTCACATATTTGTGAAATCTAAAAAAGTCGAATTCTTAGAAGCAGAGAGCAGAATGGTGGTTACCAGGGTCTAGGAGGTGGGGGAAATGCAGAGGTGTTGGTGAAAGGGTACAAATTTTCAGTACTGCAGGATGCGTAAGTTCTGGGGAGCTAGTGGACAGCATGGGGACTATGGTTACCAACACTGTACTACATACTAGAAAGTTGTTAAGAGAGTAGATGTTGTGTTCTCACACATAAAAAGGTAACTATATGAGGTGATGGATGTGTTAACTAGCTTCATTGTGGTAATCACAATGTATACATATATCAAAACCTCCCCTTACACTGATAGACTTTTTATCTGTCAGTCATACCTCAGTAAAGCTGGGGGGAAAAAGAGCAACCTGTCTACATCTGAAACCTGCTTTAACTACTTGCACTTAAGTGATGAGGCTGGGCAAGACATGTAGGAAGAAGAGGACCAAATCCTACCCTCTGCTTGTTACGAACTTTAGTATAACTGGCTTTAAACTAATTTTTACTAAAGGTATGCCAAGTGCTATTCTAAGGCATTTAATTCTCAAAAACACTATATGAAGTAATTGCTTTGCCCCAATTTACAGATGAAGAAAGTGAGGCCCAAAGATGGTACATAACTTTCCAAGAGGCAAATAAGTGGCAGAGACAAGATGCAGACTCTGGCTGTCTGTCCACAGAACCCGAGTTTACCATTAATCTTCCACTGCATCAGCTGGATTAGATTAACACCCTTTCCAATTCTGAGATTCTCAGATTCTCTGATTTCAGGACATTATAAACCTGTTATAACCCTCCTAAGTTTGTCAAACCAATTCTCGGTCTCTATGACTACAAACCTAATAATACTGTAGGATCAATATTTAGATCAAGCTGGATTATCATAAAGAAAAGACAACAAAATGAGTAAAACCTGCCTTTACCATACATTTACCATATTGTTATTTTCAGAATTGACCCTGAAAGGCAGCTCTGTATTTGTCAGACTCAGTCATTTATACTGTGTTAAGATTTTGGCTCCACATGCAAGTGCTAGAAACCATGTTAAAATAAAGGGTTCTTCAGTTCAAAAATAGCAGAGATGCCAAGCTGATTTCAACAAGTTGAGTTCTTACTGGGCAGGGGCTTGATTCTTACCCATAAAGCAGAAAAGAGATACAGGGGACAGACCAACATGGAATAAACTGAGGCTCCAACAGGCTGGCCTGAAAGACCTAGAGAGAGTACTGAGTTGGAACACTTGCCAAAAAGTCAAGGGTCATCCACACCAAAGTGAGAAGTTGTTGGGCCTGGGAGTGAGTGCAGGGGACGTTCTCCCGAGGCCACACTTGATGGCATGCACACAGCAGCATGCTTAAGCATGGTTCCTGTTAAATCCAGAGAGGCACCATCCATCACTGAGGAAGTGGGGGGTAGGATGTGACACGCCCGTGCTCCCCGAGAGCACAGCTCAAAACTGAGAGGACAGCACTTCTCGCTGCTCTTGGCTGCATTTCCTCGTTCATCTGGAGAGCCTCCCGGGAAAAGAGGGTTAAGAAGGGAGGCCAGGTAAATTAAAAGCACCTGCACCGATGGTTGCACACAATTAGAACAGCACTCCCCTTAAAAAGGCAGAGGCTCCCAAACCCTGTCGGTCCAAGAGACCCTTTGTGATGGCAGAGGGCTTCATGGACCACCTACCCCCGCCAGCCAGTCGCCACTTAAAAGAAGATGGGGAGAAAGAAAAACAGCCCATTAGACTGAATGGGAGGCACTTAGATGAGACACCAATGAGGTGATGTCTGGCTTTTCATTACCATTAGTAAATTACTTATGCATGCCAGGAACTAAAATAGAGACGTTGTCTTATTGGAAACCCTTGGGATAAGCCTAGAGACCACCAGCCAACCAGGGCCTGTGTACTCTGAGAACTGGGGGATAATGGGATTGGGCAACACCTCGGTGCCCCCTCCCACCTCCACCAGCTCACATGGTTAGCAGTTGTCTCAACAGATCCGGGCCCGCATAATGCTCATCGACTTGACCTGGAATAACCAAGTGGGTTCAGCCTTTGTTACATTCACACCAGTGGCTCTGAGCGCATGCTGACAGAGGAGGCACAATAGCTATAAATGGCATCTGCCTGCATCAGAGGCCCTTAGCCATGAACTTGTGAGGCTGCATTGGGAGATAGCATAGGATAATGGTTAAGAGCAGATTCCCCTGCTTGGATGCCTACCTCTGCTATTCGCCAACCGTGTGGCCTTAGACAAGCCACTTAATCTGCCTAGGCCTCAGGCTCCTCATCTGTAAAATGGAATGGGAGGTGTGATTGGATGGATGGGAAGGTTTCTCAGGGAAGGCACCACCCATGGCTCAGACAAGTGAGGAGCAGGTGGCCTCGTCTCTGAAGTGAAGACCCTGGGGTAGGTAGGTCAGTGACCGGCTACACGGTGGCCTATTAGGGGAATCCGATCCCACAGCCCAAATGACAGCATGTGTTCTGAGCCCTGGTCCCCCTCTCACGATATTCCTTCTGCCCACAGATGTACCGAGGCTTCACCAAGATGCCCCACGTGCAGTACATCCACACAGAAGCTTCCGAAAGTCTCTGTGGCCTTAAGCTAGAGGTCAACAAGTACCAGTACCTGCTGACAGGTAACGGCCAAATCCAGCATCTAGGCCAGGGTTTGGCCAAGGTCCACTGTTCCTTCACTTTAGAGGATGGAGAAGGAATGGTAGACCCAGCAGTGTTCTCAGGACGTTGGCGATGAGCCCACTGACTTATAAGGAATATCTAGTGTTGAGTCCATCTTGCTTGACCAGTGGTGGGAGCTTGAAGTTCCTACAGTGAGGCTGGATTTTAGTCTCCGCTCCACCACTGACTCTGGGGAGGAAACCTAGTTTTGCCTGGTTTTGCAATTTCTCAGCTTTACTGTAAATAAAAAGAAATTGCTAGTACCTATTGCTCTCCACATCTTAGGACAACCTATTAGGTCTGTCTTTGAAACTTATCCACCTTTAGGCAGTCAACGTAGAAAGGAAAAAACAAAAGCAAGATCAAAAAGCCATTGACATGGGAAGAGAATAGTTGGTCTCTGGCCCCAGCTCCAGTGCTTACTGGGTTTGGGACCTTCTGCAAATCGCTTAACCTCTCTGAACTTAATTTTCTGCATTTGGAAAATGGGAATACAACTCATCCTAAAAGGTGTTGGGGAGGATGAAATAAAACCATGGGACTGAAGAGTACGTAGCACAGTTCCTGGCCTAAGGGGGTTACTCAGTAGGTATGAATTCTTCCTCTTCTGGCTGGGTTCTGGACAAAATAACCCCCGCTTGTTGTCCCTCTCCTCCTCTAGGCCGTGTCTATGATGGCAAGATGTACACAGGACTGTGTAACTTCGTGGAGAGGTGGGACCAGCTCACCCTTTCCCAGCGCAAGGGGTTGAACTATCGCTATCATCTGGGTTGTAATTGCAAGGTAAGCCCCAGGGAGAGCAGGCAGGGGAGGTGCTGGCTCGCAGCCCCAGAAACATCAGCTCCTACAGTACTGGGCACTGGGCCGTGAGGCTGGGAAGGGTGTGCATGTCAGGCCTGAGTAGAGGGGCAGGTCCGAGAAGGAGTGGTGAGGAATGTTGTACCAGGCTGAGCAGTGAGGAAGGCGAGGAAAGAATGCCTTTCTGCTGTAATATGTGCTGCCCACTTGGCAGCTGCCGGGGCATGAGGACTCTTCAGCATCCTTGACCCCTCCCATGGCTCAAGGTTGTGGCAGGTACAGGATCCTTACGTTGGCAGGTCCTGCCCAGCAGCCCCAAGTGGGTTCACCTAGGCAGCTGACTCACTGGTGGCCCCCGCCCCAGGTGGGCAAGCTGGCGCAGGACTGCTGATACCATTTGCTGCAGAGGGTCACTCTTCAACCTGGCCCAACTCCTTGACGCAAGCACAGGGTCAGGGCACACAGCCTTGCTGCTGAGGGAGGCAGTTAGGCCATTCTCTCAGTTAATTCTCACAACAACTCTGCAAAATGGGACAATAGTGATTATGACTAGTACAGTTTTAATTGTCCCCATTTTGCAGAGGAGGAAACAGAGGCCTAGAGAGCTTAAGTAGCTAGCCCTAAGTCACACAGCTCACTAAGTCTGATTTCTAGCCTAGGGCAGCTGGACTCTACAGTGTATGCTTTAATCTTTCTAATTTCTCAATTCCCTAACGACAGCTGAGAGCTCCCGCCTTTGCCTGTTACCATTTGAGAGGGAAAGCACTCCCAAATGTCTAATTCTACCACTTTCTGGCTGTGTGACCTGGGGCAAGTTACTTAACCTCTCTGAGGCTCTATTCTTTGTAAAAGGGAGATAAATCTGTTATGAGAATTAAAGAGAATAATATAGAAGCACTTAGCAGAATGTCTGGTACACAGTAGGTGCTCAATAAGTATTGGTGAGTGTTATTTATATTATTTTCACTAAGGGAGTGATGTGGCTGGGCTCCACCTGCAGTGGTCCCAAGTTCTGAATCCAGTCTCAGGCAAGCATCAGGCCTAGGTCCACCACAGCAGGCTCCACCAACCTTTGGTTGTTATCTCACTGCAGATCAAATCCTGCTACTACCTGCCTTGCTTTGTGACCTCCAAGAACGAGTGTCTCTGGACCGACATGCTCTCCAATTTTGGCTACCCTGGCTACCAGTCCAAACACTATGCCTGCATCCGGCAGAAGGGTGGCTACTGCAGCTGGTACCGAGGATGGGCCCCCCCGGACAAAAGCATCATCAATGCCACAGACCCCTGAGTGCCAGACCCTGCCCCACCTCACTTCCCTCCCTTCCCACTGAGCTTCCCTTGGACACTAACTCTTCCCAGATGATGACAATGAAATTAGTGCCTGTTTTCTTGCAAATTTAGCACTTCGAACACTTAAAGGAAAATCTATGCTGTCATATGGAGTTTATTTGGAACCATCCTCCTGGCCCACCCTTCCCTTTCTTTTTGGTTTTGACATCACCCATTTCCACCTGGAAATTTTTGGTGCCATGCCGGAAAGAATGAGGAATGTATATTCTTCTTTGTGATGATATAATCTATATTTTTTTAGGAAAACAAAAATTGAAAAACTACCCAATTTGGGCATTGTAATACCTACCCCTCTTTCTTCTTCTCCATCTCACCATCTCCCAGACCCTCCTCCCTTTGCCCTTCTCTTCCCCCTTCCCCAGTACATAAAGGACACAGACAAGGAAGCTGCTGAAAAGCCAACTGTTTCAAATCAGTCAAGGGCAGCAAGCAGATAGACTCAAGGTACGCAGAAGATCTTATACACCAAGGAGATGCTACTGCATGTCCCCACCAGACTATGTCTGTCTGCGTCTGCACGTGAGAGTGAGGGAGGGGAGGAAGAAACTGCAAGAGGGTCTGGATGATGCAGCACACACACAATTCCCCAGCCCAACGATGCTTGGGTTGACCAGATGTTTCTGAGTCTGGAGCAAGCAGCCAGGCCAGAATAACAGAACTTTCTTAGTTGGTGAAGACTTAAACATCTGCCTGAGGTCAGGAGGCAATTTGCCTGCCTTGGACAAAAGCTCAGGTGAAAGACTGAGATGAATGTCTTTCCTCTCCCCGCCTCCCACAAGATTTCCTCCTGGAAAACTCTTTAGTAGATTTGGCCAGGAGCTTGCCTTTATGTAAATTGGAGAGATACAAACACAGTACACTATCCACAGATATAGGACCAGTAGATATGGGTAGAGAATACTATTTCCAAAGTAGCATTTATCTCACCTAGGGGGATGTGTTTGCATACACATTTGCATATACCCACATGGGGACATAAGCTAATTTTTTACAGGACACAGAATTCTGTTCAATGCTGTTAAATACACCAATAGTTTAATCTCTTCTATTTTGTTGTTGTTGCTTGTTTAAAGAAAATCATGACATTCCAAGTTGACCTTTTTTTATTTCATTTTAATTAAAATTTGAAATTCTGAGCACCCTCAGCATCCCTCTAATTGGGGTCATCTGACTTCTGTCCCTCTCCTTTTCTCCTGCTTCATGTTTGGGGCCTTCGTTTAACTGCCTTACTGGCTTGGCTCAGATGGGAGATGAGAGTGAATGTGGGTCAGGGGCCTGGGCACAGGAAGGAAAGCTGCAGTGCCCTGCCTTGGCTAGATGGCCACCTTTCCTGGGTTTGGGGACAACTTGTTCCTCTTCCTCCAGCTTACTGGTGGGTGAATGCCACCTCCTGAGGTCCTCAGCTCATAAAGTTAAAATTGGTGGTCATTGGGAAAGCCTTACTCTGCAATCAGCTGTAGGGTTTTTGTTGTGTTTTTTGAAGTAAAACTATAATATAAGTTCTCTGATTAAATAAAATTATTTTAAGTTTTAGTGTTGGAAGTGAGACGCCAGGAGTAGGTGATAATGTATATTTTACAGAATTGGGGATGGTAGGATTGCTACATTTAACATGATTGCTCTGTCTCTTTTTTCAGATTATGGGTATTTATCCTGTATTAGTATTTGTATCTTCAGTTCATTCCACTTTAGGAAACAGAGCTGCCAACTGAAACAGGAGAAAAAAAAAAAGAAGCAGACAATACATTGTAATGTCTCGCACACAAATGCAAATGCCCAGGCAAGGTGTTTGGCAGGACCCCAGTGCAGGAAGGCAGTACAGGCATCCGGTTTCCTTGGGATTGATTTCATTACTGGGGTGGGGGGCAGGCGGGGGGGTTGCTTTGCTCTCTCAATGGGGCAACGTGAGCAGGAGAAGCTGAGGTCAGCAGGCCAGTGGTTTTATGGGGTGAGCCCCAGACTTGGTGTTTTAAGATTTTCTTTATTTGGACCTCAAAGTCCTATAAGGTGGAACCCCTAACCCAACCTGCACAAGTGCCCTCCCACAATTGGGCATTAGTGTGACCTCCATGAGGCATCTGGCTATTCTTGGTCCCTGGTGGGGTCATCTCCACTCACACAAGGAGGGGCTTGAGGTGAGGCCTGAGCATGAGTCACCTGAAGTCTCCCTCTGAAAAGTTGGTGGAACCACAGTCCCATCTGCCAGGCCCTGGCAAGGAAAACAGCAGGTCCTGAGCAAAGAAGGGTCCTTTGCAGAGTGATGTCAGAGGGCGGGTTTTGAGCTTTCTATAAGCTATAGCTTTGTTTATTTCAGCTGTTCACTTACTGTATAATTTAAAGTCATTTATGTAGCTGAGACACTTCTGTATTTCATTCATATCGTGAACGTTTTATTTTGCTAAATCTTATGTCATGTGTAGGCTGTAATATGTGTACATTGTGTTTAAGAGGAAAAAGAAAAAAAAACAAAACCCACACGCCGCCATTTTCCTGAATCAAATTCTACAGTGGAACGGAGGGTAAATACTTCTACTGCGCAGGCAGCTAGACTGGCGAATTGGGGAAACTAGAAGGAACTAGCACTAGAGACTCCTCCAGACTCCTCCCTATCGGCATCCTAGTGGCTTTCTGGACTAGGAGGGAGGGGAGAAAAAATAGCAAGTACATTCACATCCTTGCTCTGAGGCACCTGGCCCTGGGCAGTCTGCTGGTCATGCCCATTCCCTTCTCCCTCTAGTCCGTTTGTCCACCCCATTGGGAAGCCACGATTTCTCCTAAAAATCCAGGGCTGTGGGACCTGTGATTCCAAGCTCTCTTGGCCTCCTCTGGCCATCTCTTCTGTCTCCCTATCCAGAAGCACCACACCCAGGCTCTCACCTTTCAGGCCAGTGCTCCATCTGGCCAGGGTAGATAATACTGGGAGACTCCTGTGCTTTAGCCTTACCCAGCCCCAGACCCTACATCATGGCAATCAAGCTACAGCCCATGAGCACCATTTTTCATACCATGGTTCTTGAGCAATTAAAAAAACAAATGACTTATTGGAACAGCTGTCTCATAGGAACTGTGGTCCCCAGGAGACAATACCCTCCCCTGCCTCTGCCCTTCATCATATGCTCAATGATCAACAATATGGATTAACCAAAAATGACACCCAAGTGTTTGGCTCCTGGCTGCCAAAGTAAAAATATCACTAAAATAGTTTTACACAAGAAAAACACTTAAATTCTGACAGCAAAAGCAAAACAAAATGGGGGAGTGTTGGGGAGACAAATATCAACAGCTTCCAAATTGGCTCTTGGGAGACACGAGGAGGGCTCATGCTCCAAGGGGAGGGGCTTCGTAAATTCTCCCATGACCCCCACCTTCCTCCTTAGCCGGTCTGCTGTCCTGAGACCCAGAAGTGATGGAGAGAAACCAACCAGAGAAAACCCTGTCTGGAAGGAATGTATTTGTTGCTAAATTTTGTAGCACTGTTTACAGTTTTCCTCCATGTTATTTATGAATTTTATATGCCGTGAATGTATATTGTCTTGTAATGTTGCATAATGTTCACTTTTTATAGTGTGTCCTTTATTCTAAACAGTAAAGTGGTTTTATTTCTATCACACACCTGATAGAGTCTCTTGTCTCCTTGTGTCCTGACTGCCATTGTGGGTTATAGGGATCACAGAGGGCCTTGGAAGCCAGGTCCTGCCTGCTTTGGCTCCTGGTTTGTGCCCACTCCCCTCCCTCCACTCACTTCTACAGCGTGGACCCCCCCTGCCCCAGTCAGGTGCATTTTCAGGAGCAGCATCCTAGCTTTCCTCCTGGCTGCTAATCCAGCCCTGACCTTGCTCCCTGATTCTATGGCCAGGGTTCTCCCTAGTTCTATGGAATCTGGATCAATATCAAATTGCCTATTAGTGGTACAGGTATTCCCAGACTGGGGCCCTGACTTGGCCTTCCCTGGTGGGAAGAATCTTCCTAAGAATCTCAGCCTGGTGGAAGTGGGAGGGGGAGGCTCAAACAGCAGTCCTTGATGCCAAATGCCTGCCTGAAATTCCGAGTAGGGCTTGGCCTAGTTGGGAATGCCAGGAACTCACTACAGCCAGCCAACGCCTCCCAGAACTTACAGCTGGGCCTGTCACCCTCAATGGGCTGGGCTGGCTGCAGACCCCTCACCCAACTTTCATCCCATTGTTGACAGTGTTCCAGGGTATGGCTTTGCCCCTATTTTAAAGCTACTCTAATTTGAGCACCTATCATATGCCAAGCACAGCACCCTATACACATGATCACATTAAATCTCAACAACCCAATGAGGTAGTTCCACTGTCATCCATGGTTTTTGGCTGAGGAAGCTGAGGCTCACAGAGACCCAAGATCTAGTAAGTAGGCAGAACTGGGATTCAAACTCAGGCTGGTTTGAGGATAAACCCTGAATTTTCTCCACGGTGTGCTCATTTAGTTGGAATATGCTGGGTTGCACATGCCCTTCTTATTCCAACCAGCACATCCTGGATTCTATGACTCCTCTCACTGCATCAGATATAACGGAAAGATAATCAATGAGAAATATTTCTGCCTGGTTAGACTGTCCCCTACCTCGAGACACCTATCAGTGTCTCCAAACAGGATTGTCAAGCTCAGCAGCCTAAGTTTGGGATTCTACAAGCACAGCATCATCCTCAGCTGAGATTACTGAATACCCTATTAACTCTCTTGTTCCCCAAGACTCACATTCCTTGCAAGGCATGCATGGGGCCACGGCCCTGCATTCCTTTGACCAGTTTAACAAGACCACCAACCATGAAAGCAGGCATGTCACGGGCTATTTCCAGCTGCCCAGAACTCTTGATCCAACTTCTTCCGGCCGCAGGATGAAGAACTCTCCACCTCATCCCAAAAGATGTTCACCTTTCCCACCATCCAAATGGCAGGCTATCCCACATATTCCAAATGGTAGGCTATCCCACATATTCCAAATGGTAGGCTATCCCACATACTCTGAATTCTCTGGGAAGCTCCAACCACTTCCCAGAGACAACCTTGAGCATATTCAAAAGTTGGAATGCGAAGAGGATGCACAAGGAAACTGCCCTTTGACGATCAATGCAAACAGAATATTACTGCTTTTATTAAAATAAGAGTTGAAACCAGGTCCTGCACAGGGCTCAAGGGTTCAAGGTAACATCCAACCTTTGAAACATCTTTCACCTTTATTATCAACCTTTGGTTCCAATATGCCAGCTCAAGTTGTCCCCTGATTTGCTGAAAATTCCCAATGTCCCAAGGAATGCTGTCCATCTTTGTCATTTGCTCTACTGCCTGAAATTTTACCTGGAGACCTGACCCTTCTCCTAGGAAAGCCAGGTATTCCTATAGGATGTCACAGCTCTTCCTTAGAGCCTAGGTGGTCAGGGAGCAGCCCCTGAGCCCATCTCCTCCATTCAAATGGACTAAGTACATGGACAACTATGTTTATGCCATATCACAAAAATAAGCAGAGTAAAAAAGGGCACTCACCATTGGCTTATGGTTGGGGAAAAACGTTTGCTCCACAAGCGGGAACTTCTCAGGACCCAGGGAATGGAAGATCTTAATGAGTTGAGAGAACTAGGGAAGAATATGAGAGAACATTGGTCAACCGTTGTTACCCAGTATGTACCAACCCCTTCATTCCCGCCAGGTCCACTAAGTTCTGCTCAATCACATTTCACAAGCATTTACTACACTCTTAGCATTTCACACAAGCACAAGCTGCTGACCTTCATGCCATGTTCCCTGCCTGCAATGCCCTTCGTTTTTGAGAGGTATTTGTGTAGTAGTTTATGGTGTAGACTCTGGGTTCAAATCCTCTACCACTTACTAGCTGTGTAACCCTGAAACTCATTTCAGATTTCTGAGCTTCAGTTTCCTCATCTGTAAATGGAGAAAACAAGAGATCCAACCTGACAGGATTGTTGTAAGGATTAAATATACAGTGTATTAAAAGCAAGCCCTGCTCCATAGGTATACCTGAATGTTGGCTATGTTAGTAGTAAGCATTTTCTCTGCTTTTAAAAACCCCACTCATTTCCAACAGCACAAGCTGCATCCCTTCCACACTGTGCTCCCCCTGCTTCAGTACTTCCTAGTTTTGCTATGGAGATAGTTACTGTCTCCAGAGCTAGTGGATAAGCTCCTGAAAAGCAGACCTCAGACTTATAGTCTCCTCTGTCACCCACCCTACTCAGCACCCTGGGAGCTCATTCTGTGCCCAGCACTGTGCCTTAATATTGGGGCAACACACTGAACACGTAGACCAGGCCTGGAGGAAAGACCGCCTGTGGGCAGATGGTTGGGATAATAATGTCTTGCTGGAGGGAAGCGAGGGGGTTATGGGACCTGGAAGAGGGACAGAGTGGGGGTGAGGATGACTCCCTGGAGCAGATGACATAAGAGAAGGAAGAGGGCATTCCAGGTGTGCAGTGAAACAACTGTGTGCTGGAGACACTCAGTGGCTGCCATGGCTGTGGCCTTGGGTGCAAGGCACAGTGAGAGAGGAGGCTGGAGAGTGATCCATCACAGACCACCAGGAGCCTTAGAGGCCAGACAAAGAGCTGGGAATTCACCCAGAAGGCAAAGGGGAGCTGCTGGTGAACAAAAGCAGGGAAGAGAAAGGTAGACGCTGATCACAAAGAAGAAATATGCTGCAATGTGTGGCCTAACGTGGATGCCCAATGGCTAGAAGAGGAGCTAAGTCTTGTGCCAAACTTACTTTGGGGTAACTCAATACTAAGAGCTCACAAAGAAAGAACAGGTAACTTAGGAACTTTCGGCATCAGGCCAGGATTGGTCTGTAGATTCTTGGGCTGTAATCTGCAGCTGTGGTGCAACACGGTGTCAGTTTAGTGGGCTCGAGGGACCTCAGAAATATGGAAAATGATGGGAGGGTCCTTCATTCTACAGATAAGGAAACTTAAGTCCAGAGAAGGAGAGTAATTCCATAATCAAGCAGGAGTTTTGGATATGCCCAGCTTCACTACCTCCTACTGGCTGCATGAGCCTCAGTTTCCTCATCCGTAAAATGGAGATATTAGAAATACCTACTATCAGGGTGGTTCAAGGATTAAATATAATATGCATGTAAAGGGCTCAGAGTGCAGTTAGTGCTAATAAATGGTAGTTGCTACCATGACCATGACTATGTTGGAAAACAAGGAAGGTGAACCAATACTACCTAGGACCTTTCTGGGATGTTGCAGGCCTAAAAGCTTGGTTAGGGAAGAATGAGAAGGAGACCAAAGCCTTGGTAACAGTGGTTAAAGACTATCTATATCTATTAAAACAATGCATGTATGCATTCAATAAATACTGAGTGCCAGCTCTGCAGAGACCTCGTTCCTAATACTAGGGACAATAATAGTTGTTACCATTTTTTGAGTATGTACTTAATGCCACCCACCATTCTAAGTACTTTACATGTATTAACTCATAACCCTACCAGGAGGGCCCTATTTTTATCATCCTTTTACAAATATGGAAAATAAACTCAGACAGATCAAGCAAGTTGCACAACGCTAATCGGCTCGCAAGTGGAGGAGCCTGGACCTAGGCAGTCTGGCTCCAGAGCCCACGCTCTCAACCACTGCCCTACCACCAGGAGACCACGCCGAGAGACAAGAAGAGATGAGACGGCTAAGAGCTTCATAGAGCACATCCTACATACCCCCCAACCTCTACATTTCCTCTTCCCCTTCTCTGCTTTGTTTTCCCCTTGACACTTATGTCATATTAAATATTTGGTATGTCTATTAACATACTTCATGTGCCCCTGCTCACTACAATGTAACATCTGGGGATTTTGGTCTGATTTGCTCACTGCCATGTTCCTAGAACTTAGTACAGTCCCTGGAACATAGTAGGTGCTCTGTTTGTTGCATGAATAGATTATTTCAAGTAGGGGAGCTGGATAATACAGATGAATGAATAAACATATCATTCTAGGTGGAGATAAGTATTTGGGGAAAAAATAAAGCAGGGTAAGAAATTTGAGAGTATTTGGGGAGTGATGGGGTGATATTTTAGGAAAAGTCTCTCTTACAGGTAACATTTGGATGGAAAGGCATATCAAATGAATGAATATGAAACTAATGAATAAAAGTAGGAGAGGAATCGAGCATTAGGGACTGAAGAGAGATGACTTCAAGTTTGGGTTTCACCCCTCCCTGGCTCCATGACCCTGGGGAGTTCCTTAACAGCCCTAAAGCTGATCTTCCTCCTCTGTAAAATAGAGTAAGGATGCTCAATTCACATGATAGCAATAGCGTGAGCACCAGGCAGCACAGATTTCTAGTATATAGTAAGTGCTCAATAAACAGTGCTGACCTTTAAACAAAAATGATGACATGCTCAAATATTAATAAGAGCAGTAGGGTACCCCCTCTTACCACTAATATTATTATAACATAACACTGTATCATAATATGCTATATAATATCATTAGGTAATAACTACAAGAAGGAGTTTGGGATCTAAGTTGTTTATTCAGTTGCTTTAAAAAGACTCCTTTTAGGGCTTCCCTGGTGGCACAGTGGTTGAGAGTCCGCCTGCCGATGCAGGGGACACAGGTTCGTGTCCCAGTCCAGGAAGATCCCACATACCTTGGAGCGGCTAGACCCATGAGCCATGGCCGCTGAGCCTGCGCATCCGGAGCCTGTGCTCCGCAACGGGAGAGGCCACAACAGTGAGAGGCCCGCATACCGCAAAAAA
>NW_020175731.1:233539-285124 GCF_003031525.2 Neophocaena asiaeorientalis asiaeorientalis | reverse complement strand
AACCACAAAAAAAAAAAAAAAAAAAAAAGACTCCTTTTATTACTGGGCCTCCATGCTGGGGAATGGGTTCACTTCAGGGCTGGGAGGCCAGCCACACCTCCCCCTTCATTCCGGGTCAGCCTGGCCCAGCACCTACCACCCAGGGCTTGCTGCAGAAGTTGTAGACGGAGTAGAGGGAGTTGACGGCAGGCAGCCCTCCATACTGGAGGCCGATGACCAGGCTGCGGTAGTCTTCGCCCAGGGCCATGCTGTAGGCATGCTGGCGGACAAGGATGAAGTCCGGCTTGAAGGATCTGCCAAGAGAGGGGCCGGCAGCAGTGTTACATACCTTGCATTGATGGAACAATCAGGGCAACAAGCCACAGCCTGCTGGGGATAGCGCCTCAGTTCAGAATGGAGATGGGGTGTGGGAGTATGGATGAGGAAGCTCAGATGCAAACACACAGCAACTGAAAAGTAAAAGGACTGAAAACAATTCATACTTTCTTCTATTCCTTTTTAAGGTTGTTTTCTAAATTTTCTATATTGAACAACTATTTCATTTGCAATTGGAAAAAAATGTATCAAACAATTCAGTGAATATACTGTGATTTTACTAGGCACTACGGTGGATGCACATGTTACTGAGTCGTCACAACTGCCCTGGGATGTGGGTATTGCTGCCATCAACTCCATCTTACAGATGAGCACCCTGAGGCTCAGGAAGATCAGGTCACTTCCTCAAAAAGACACACTGCAGGTAAGTGGCAGGGCCAGGTCTGTGTAGCCTCACAACTCTGGATCTCAACGATGGTACAACATGGTTTTCTTCTCGTGTATCTCCAACGGTGTCTTGTCCCTTTCAAGTAACAACCTCTGGAAAGCAGCAAGAGTACTGATGTGATGGCCAAGAACATGCCAGGCTCTTTGCCGGGTCTCTCCGGAAATAAGATCCTGATTAATGCTCACAAGCAAACCTGGGCAAGGTTGGGACTATTTCTCCACCTTACAGATAAGAACTGCAGGTCAGAGAAGTTGTGAACTTCCCCAAGTCACAAAGCTTGGAAGCAGGAGAGCCACGTTTGACCTCAGGTCATCTGGCTCCAAGTCCACATGCTCTTCCCTTCATCACACGGCTCCAGGTGGATTCACATGTTGTTTCACTGCCAAGGATCCACCTGTTTCTGGATTCCTCATTTCTAAGTCACACGAGAAAATCAGACTCACGGTAGGTAGGTGGTTTACACTTAAAATGGTGTGATCCATCTGGCTCATCTGGAGTCAGACACTTCTCTTCAAATAAACTTTAGTTCTTTAAAATAATTCAAATATAAATTAAAATGACTCTCAAAAGGAAAAGACTTGCCCCCAGGGAAGACACTTTTTGAATCACTCTGAGCTTGGGCCTTATGGGGCTTGCCCTCAGGGGCTGGCACCCAGGAGCAGGCGCGTAACAAGGATGTGTTGAAGGAATGAATGATGTACATAAACATCACCTCCTGTTCCCAAAGGAAAGGGCAAGGGTCTCCCCGGCTAAGTTGTAACTCGTCCTGAGGGCGGCCACATGGACGGTGACATCTGGGTGTGGGTGGCATTTGCTCACGGAAGCAGTCAGTGATGTCACTGTGGTTAGGGTTGGCGTTGGGCTAGAAGCTTGAGACCTGCTATGCCTACAGTCCTGTTACATTCTTAGAGGTGAACCGGTTCCACCAGTGCATTTTACAGATGCGGAAACTGAGCCCTGTCGCTGGGCAGTGGCATGTGCCGGGTCACTCAGGAAAACCGTGGCACAGCAGGAGGTCGCACCCACTTCCCTGCTTTCCTTCTGCTCTCTGCCCTCCACTTTGCAGTGTCTTACAGCAACAGAGATGGAAGGCGGGATGAAGGGGTGTGTGTGTCTCTCACAGGAATCTGAGGACCAAAGGGAGCACTGACTTGTAAGACAACCATTTTCTACATTTATCTGATTTTTAAAGTAATATATGTTCATTGTAGAAAAAAAGAAAAAACACCCTTGGAAAACACAAAGAATTAAACAAAATTACCTGTAATTCTCAACTCAGAGAAAATTCTAATAACCTTTCTATGTGTTTCCTTATATGTACATTATGATCCACTAACCTATTTTCATATATATAATGTGCATTCACACTCATAATTGACTTCCTGCTTTCTGTTAATTATGATTTTGCTATTTTCCACATATTGCAGTATATTTTCCCTACCAAAATATCTTCAAAAATATCATTTCTAATGGCTACCTAATAATAGTGCACCGAATGGATATACCATATTAAGCCAACCAATCATCTATTATTATCAAGTAGCCTCTTTCCAATATTTCACACATGCACATCTTTGCACACAAATCAACCTCTTCATTTAAAACTATTTCCTTAAGATAGAGTCTGTGAAGTGGGATCATTGGGTTAAAGGGTATGAACTTTTTTAAAGGTACTCCAAAGAGTACCCCTTTTTAAAGGCGCACAGCACCATGGCACCTGACAGCAAACTCCTCACCGCAGGCTCACCAGCACAGCGGTCTTTAAAAAATACATTTTTCAATTTATAAACCATTTCCCCCAAAAGATACTCTGCACCCCACTGCTGTTTTAGTTCTCATTTTTCTGATTTTAGTGAGATCGAGTACTTTTATTAACCATATGCATTTTCTTTTCTGTATAAGTTTGCTCACATTTTTCCCCATTAAAAAAGAAATGGGGCCTCCCTGTTTCCTCATTGATGTGAGCTCTGTGTTAGGGAGGCTGCCCTTCATCTGTCACACTCAGTAATGTTTTTACTAGTTGCTTGCCTTTTTTTTTATGGCTGTGAATCTTAACAAAATATGGAAACACATTTTCCATTCCCCCTGAGTCTTTTCCTTTTGATTTCTCTCTCTGCTTTGATGCTCCGAGGGTCCTCCGGGGCCCCAGTTCCGACAGCACGATGCCCCCTCTTCCTGGCAGTGCAGTTTCCCTCACAGACAATGGTGCTAGCACACTTGGTGCCTCACTAGGGCAACTTCACTCTGCTCCAGGAGGAAATAAAGTCGTGTGCTGGGCAGCCTCCTAGTTTTTCACTGTTTGTGGAGAACTCATAAGAAGAACACAGCCTGGGGGTGGGGGTGGGGGAATCTGGCCATCTAGAAAAAGGAGGTGCCCTTCCCAGACCACCTTCCAAGAAGAGTATCCGATGGCCTGTCTTGGGATACTCTGACCCCAGCCCCAGTTATTATGGTGCTGTCTTTCCAGGCTGTCTAGAGCTCACCTCTAAATCAGATCTTTCTTACTCTTTGAAATAAAGTAGTGGCCACCTCCTAGTTGTCTTCCAGGATTTGGGAATCTACCTCAAGCTTCCATATTCCAAGTGCTCTTTTAAAATTATACATCAACTCCATGCTCGAAACCCTCAGAAGTCTTCCCTCTTTCTGATGACAGATCCTCACCTCCTTCCCATGGCTACAAGGTCCCTGCCCACCTCTCCATCCTCATTTCTACTTTATCCCCTCCCTCACCTCCACCCAAACCACCCTGACAACGGCTCCTCCCTCTAATTCTCAACCTGGATGCTCTTCTCCCAAATTGCTCGTGGGTGCCTCCTTCTTATCATTCATTGGCTCAAATTCATTTCCTGAAAGATACCTGTCCTGTTCGCTCTATTGAAATTTTCCCCAACCCTCATATTGCCCTATTTTCTTTTCTTCACACCTCTTATGACAATTGTATTTCTCCTGTTTATATGTTAAGTTGTTTATTGTCTGTCTCTCCCCTCTAAAGATGTCAGCTCAATGAGAACAGGGGACCTGCCCATCTTGGACAAAACAGGCCTTATCAATATTTTTAAATGAACGATGAAGTTAATGAATTCATGTACACAGGAAAGAATGAGTGAACACAAAGTGGAAAAAGGAGTGACCTCTTTCCTTGTGGCCCTAGAGAAGAGAATTAGGGTTGATGGCCAAAGCAGCCAGGAGATAACATGTGGCCCCTAATAACCAGGGGGCTGCCTTACAAGGTAATGAGTCCTGTGTTCCTAGAGGAATATTAGCATCACCAAGAAGGTTTTAACCCCAGAGAATGAAAGTCAGACCCCATGACTGCTTAAGATTCTCAGATACAATATGTGAGAAATAAACACTCTCCATGTGTAATGTATCACTGCAAACCAGGCATGTGTCACAGTTCAAATTTTGCCATTGGCTGATGCACAGAATGCACAGTGTCCTTCCAGACAGCCTGGGATACAAGGGATTTGCATGGAAAGCAGAAAAGTTAGCGACTCCGGCACTTAGTTCCTCCCTCCATACCCAGCACCCAAGGTTCTCTATCCAGTCAGGGAACAGCCACATCCTGCATGTCACCCCAACACCCAAGGATGTGGTCAGTAGCTTCTGGGCCTGACAGCAGACCAAGCATCCCTGTAGAGGCTGAGATCCTGAGATGACTGGGACACAATCCCTGCTTTCATGAAACTCACAGTCCTAGAGGAGCTGGGTGCAAAGCTAAAAGATAAGGATTTGCTAAAAGAACAAAAGAAAAATTGAGTGAGTGAAATAACAGAGGCATGTATGAAACACTAAGGTGGCTCTCTGTCTGGGGAGGGTGTGGACGAGTGTGTGCTGGCTGGGTCATGGAAGAAAAGTAGGGGTTTGTCAGGTGGACTGGGTTTTAAAGGTTTCCAGGTAGAGGGAATGGCACCTGCAACTGCATGAACGAACCCCTGAAGTGGGGGGTGTAATGGACTGTGCTGGTTTTGTTTTAGCTTCTCAGTAGCCTTCTTTTTGGGGGGAAACAGACTCCGTGATAAAGTCCTCTCCAAACAGAGAACCACATTTCCCTGGGCATTAACTGGTCTAAGGATTGTGTTGCTGATGTAAAATGGGCCCGTCGCAATCCTCTTCTGAGGGGCCAGCTAAGCTGGAGTGACGTCATGTGGGGCTGATGAACACCGCTTTCCTGCTCCATGGAGGGATCCCACCTGTACCAGAAGTGCCACTAGGAACAACACAAGGAGGGAGACAAAAGCCTGCCTGCATCACTTAGCCCCTGGATCCTGACACCAGAGCCATCTTTATCTTCTGAATTATGTGAGCTATTAAGTTGTCTCTTTTGCCTACACTAGTTTGAATTGGTTCTGGCGCTTCCCATCACTATTGCTCTGGCTGACACTGGGAAGAAGTGGCAAAGTTTGCAATTGGTTGCACGGTTGGAGTATGAGGTCTGATAAGGTGGTGGCAAGACATGAGGCTATAGGTAGAAAAATTCCCAACAACTCTCATGACCCCCTCCTGCTCTTCTGTCTCCACAGACCCACTGGGCCCACACCCTGTGTCTGTCATGCCTGAGCAAGAAGACCTCCTTCAGTCCCAAACAAGTTGGCACATCCTGGCTGGAGGCTGTACTTGGGTTTTCCTGTTATTTAGACTTAATATGAGCTATATTATTTGGGTTTCTGATCCCAGGTCTTTCTCAAAAGTGGCAGTCGACACTGGAGAGGAAATCAAAGACAACATATAATTAAATGGTAGAGTTGGGACAGGTGACGCATTGCTTGGAGATTATTAGGTGATCCAGGCAGCGTCAAGAGGTAGGGGCCAAAGGCTGAGTGACTTTTAACCACTGGAGAAGTGTAATAATTCCCTCAATATGCAGAAGCCTGCGGTGGCAAGAAAACATTTTTGGCTGGGCTTTGCCTGGGACCTAAGCTAATAAGCAGAAGCCTCATTATTCTCAGCCACTTGACTACTATTTGGTAACAGTCCCCTGTTCCCGGGAGAGCCAGGCTGACTAAGGGTGACAATGTTGCTAATTTTGGTCACATGTTTACCCATCACACTCAGACCTAACCCCAGCCACACCTGGGAAGGCTCTGGACTTCCTGACATCTGAGTCCACCAGCAGAGACTTCGGGTGTCCTTGTAACTTCTCCACATTTCTCACAATCCTTCCCCATTCCCCTCCCCCTCTGAAAATTCAACCTCAGGTACCAAATCTGTGGGAAGGAGACCAAGAGAACTGAGGAAGCCCGCAAAAACAGGTGTCCTGAGGAAAAGGGGAGGGGGAATGGCCACACTCCTGAAGGCTTAGGGACCATAACCTCCAGCAAGGACAGAACAGAGGAGATGTGCACACTTGGCAAACGGAGGGCTTTGAGTGGGCGATGTGGAAGGACTTTGGGAATTAGCGATGCTTCCCGCCAGTCTGAGGACTGCAACAAATTAGTCCAGGCCGAAAAGAAAGTAGGTGGCAGCCAACCAGGAATCTGGCGAGAAGCAGACAACAGGATGCTGCAGTGAGGTCTGTGGGGCCCGCACAGCAGCTGCCAGCTGCACGGCGGGATGACGGTGGGGAAGGGGCCCGGCAGGGTTTATGAACAGCCAGGCTCTCTGATGAATCCTGGGGCTCTCTTTGTAAACTACTAGGAGGTTAATAAAACACAGACACGAGTTGCTGGAGGAAGTAGGCTTCCCTGTCTCCCTTCTCAGCCTCAGAATCTCTGTCTCTTTACCCTAGTCTCTTCCTTCCTTTTCATTTCAGAGAAGGAGTCCTTGCTGCTCCATCCTCCTCCTCCATCACCCTGGGGATCCCACATGTTATGGGTTGAATTGTGTCCCCCCCCCAAAAGATACATTGAAGTCCTGAGCCCCATTACGTGTGTGTGTGTGTGTGTGTGTGTGTGTGTGTGTGTGTGTGTGTATGACCTTAATTGGAAATAGGTGTTTGCAGATTTAATCAAGTTAAGGTGAGTCATACTGGAGTAGGGCAGGCCCTAATCCAATGACTGGAATCTTTATAAGAAGAGGTAAATCTGGACACAGACACAGAGAGGAAGAGGAAAATGCCATGTGATGAAGGAGCCAAAGGTTGGAGTGATGTGTCTACATGTCAAGGAACATCAGGGATTACTGGCAACCAAGAGAAGCCAGGAAGAGACAGGGATGGATCCTCACCTAGATCCTTGAGAGGGAGCATGGCCCTGCTGACACCTTGATCTCAGACTTCCAGCCTCCAGAACCGTGAGAGAATACATTTCTGTTGTGTACGTCGCCCAGCCTCTGGTACTTAGCTACTACAGCAGCCTCAGGAAACGAATACTCTGCACAACCACAATATTTCCTCTTTCTAGCAGCTTCCTGGCTTTCTTTGTTCTTGTGTGTATCCATCCACAGCCCCCCCACCACTTCCCAAAACAACAACCCCGACTCCAACAATAAGAAAACCTGCACTTCAAAGGTTGAAAATGAATGACAGTAATGTTCATATTTACGTAAAAGAGTTAACAAATCAACAAAAAATAATGCATGGAGATCTGTTTGGAAGGATGTTCACCACAAATGCTAAGCTGGCTATCTCTATAGGGTGGGATGGAAAATGGGGGTTTTTACATTCTTCTTCAGACTTTTTGGTACCATCTGCATTTAAAAAAAAGAGCACAAAGCATTTTTACAACTAGGAAAAAACAATGAGGTTTATCTTCATTTTGGAAAAAAGCGATAAATCTAACAATGATGTAACATCATGGAAAACGCTTATAGGACAATTTCATGTGACATAAAACCATAGAAAAGAAATCTGTGTAATGACTAAAGCACTGTAAAAATGATAGGCCTGGAAGGGGAGCGGGAACATTGTTAATTTGTTAAGGTGGTGAGGCTGCAGGTGATTTCTTTCGTTTTGAAAATTTCCTTTTTTGTTATCATGTGGTTTGGGCAATAACCAGAACTTCTGATTGGCATAAATAAATAACTGAATGTAAAACAACCCCCTTCACTTGGCCTGGCAGCCATAACTAGCCATTCCCCCACTTCCTCCAGTTGCTACTGTCTGTGCCTGCTAGCCCCAATTCCCACATACCCATCTCCATCACCCTCTGCATCTGGCTGCCATTCCCCTTTCCACCCTAGTGAAATCACACTGAGATCAATCTGAAATGCCAAACTCCAGGATCAAATGGACTCTGCTATGCCCTCAATTTCCTTGATTTCTAATAACAGCTAATGTACAATGAGCCTCTATTCTAAGCCCTCTGCATATCTTCTATCAGTTAAGCAGCTGTTACTTTCATCCCCATTTTCCAGATAAGGAAACTGAGGCACAGAGTGGTTATGGAACTTGCCGAGGTTACACAGCCATTGTTGGTGGAACCACGAGTCAAACCTGGAAGCTGTTGGCTCTAGAGAAGGGTTTCTCACTCTTTGCACTATTGACCTTTGGACCTGGATAATTCTTCCTTGTGGGGGCTGTCCTGTGCATTGTAGGGTGAGGCACATCCCTGGCCTCCACCCAACAGATGCAGTAGCACCTCCATGCCCAGCTGTGACAACTAAAAATGTCTCTAGACATTGCCAAGAGTCCTCTGGGGGGCAAATTCACCCTGGTCCTCGTGGCCTCTGTAGCATGATCCTCATCGTCCCTGCCCTAAAGACGCTCTCCCCTTGCTTCCCAGCTGCTTCCTCCCGGCTCCTCACTGTGTCTTCTCCCCCACTGTGGCTCTTCTCCAAGGCCCAGTGTTGGTTCCCTGCCCCATGAAATCGCCTCCATTCAGTGGGTTCACCCACCTTGTCCTCACAGGCAATAGTGGAACAGAGCACGTCCTCTGCACCAGGAGTCATTTTTAGGCTTTTAATTACGTTAATCTTTAATCCTTACAATGACCCTATAGGAGGGAGATTATCAATAGCCTTATTTTTCAAGAAACTAAGGCACCAATAATCCATAAAAATATCGAATTGCTATGTTGTATACCTAAAACTAATATAATATTGTAAGTCAACTATACTTCAACTGAAAATAAATAAAAATAAAGTAAATAATAAATTTAAAAAAAGAAACTAAGGCACCAATAATCCATAAAAATATCGAATTGCTATGTTGTATACCTAAAACTAATATAATATTGTAAGTCAACTATACTTCAACTGAAAATAAATAAAAATAAAGTAAATAATAAATTTAAAAAAAGAAACTAAGGCACCGAGAGATTAAGCACAACAAAAACAAGGTCCACATGAGACCTGAGTGCTTCAAAGCTGATGTACATAGCCAGTGTGCTACCAGCACCATCCTTATCACCTCAGATTCACTGTGCCTGGACCCTAAGTCATCAGTCTCCCCCAGTGTGGATCTCCTGACTTCTGTTAAGGCACCTCCCATGCCCCCAGGAACCCAGGATCTGTCACCCTGAAGTCATCTGCGATTCTTCTCTCTGAGCCCCTATGTAGGGAGCTGACTTCCCGCTCCAGAAGTGTATAGGGTTTCCCCCTACACTCCCACTCCCCACTCTCACTCTGGTTTTCCCTCCTATTGCCTCATGCCCAGGACGTCTCAGCACACCCTTAGCTCCTAAGCCCTGGTCACAAACCCCTCCTCTTGCTCCTCTGCAGCACAGAATCCAGACTGCTGAGTGCTGAGTGTGATGTGACCCCCCTGCCTCTGTCCCCGGATTCCCAAGCTAAATGCCAACAGGGCCCAAGCAGGTAACATCAGGCTAGGGGAGCGGCCAGTCTTTTCTAGCAGTGTCCTTGGTGGTCTTCTTCTAACACATATTCTCTTTGTTTCCAAATTAAACACGGGAATATTCTTCATTTCCACAATGTTCTCTCCAACCTTTTTTAGGAGCAGGCACGTCCCCTACTCTACCTTTCATTTTCCCACTTTTGATAACAACTTGAGCGCTAGAAACATTTTGTCTTCCTGTAGGAGAGCACAGCCTCTATGACAGACGGCAGCTAATGCAGGCCTCTGTGGAGAGCTAGGAGAAGTGGGGACTGGTGAAATGGAAAACAGCCTAAGCTCTAGACGTTATGGCCTCCTAGGAACGAGGTCCCAGGTAGCCCTAATGCCTTTCTAAAGAAGCCCAAATCTGGATATTTATAAGAAATTCTCAGTTACTTAAATGCTGATGGCTCATTCAAAAATTTCTAAAACTCACCATGCACCAAAAATAAATAAAGCAGGACTGCTATGGGAAAAACTCCAATGAAACTCAAGGCTACACCTATAGGAGGCAATTGTGACCAACTCCAGCATATGGTGGCCACATGGAAATACTTGGTCCAGTCTTACCAAATCCTCTGATTTTCAAATGTAGCTAGAAACCTGTCTTTTATATGAAATCTTTTTGTGTGAAATCTCTCCTTTTAAAAAAATATGGGACCACATTGTGTGTACAAACCAAAATTATCTGGACGGGGGGATGTGGTCTGAAAGCGGGCAGTGCATGTTCTCCAACTTAGAGGGGGAAGGTCCCTCTCTCGCCGCCACCCTCATCTACATCCCACTCCTGCGCTAATCTTGAAATCCTGCTTCCCTCCTGCCACTCTGCTGTTCAAAATCCTCCAGCAGCCTCACTGCCTACAGGTGGGAGTTCATACTTCTTCCTCTGGGGCTCAGTGCTCCCCAGAAAGTGGCCTGGGCCTCCTCTTAGCTCCGACACCTCTGTGCTCCTAGGACGACCTTCTGCCCAGGTCCATGGTCCTGCTGACCCCACGCTCATCTTCCATCCATTCATACTGCACTCTGTCCACACCACTCCCCATGCTTAGGAAACTGCCCTTCAAAAATTCCAACTCAAATCCCACTTCCTCACAATTTCTTCCCATCCTCCATTCCTGTCACCTTCAGGGTGTCTGGCTCATGTGGAAATTCCTCACACAGCATCTCCTGACAGCTCACGAGTTGTGGTCTCCTACTTAACTTTTCACCTGTCCAAGGGTGCCTCCATCTGGGGGCAGGGTTCTTGCCTTGCCTCTCAAGTCTCCTCTCCACGTTGCCCAGAGACATTTTCGTAGGACACACACCTGAGCGTGTTGCTCTCCTGGTTTTGGAGGCTGCCCACTGTGTACAGATTGAAGCCCAATTGCTATAGCATGACACAGAGAATCCTGAGTCTGGTTTGATTTTAAAAGATCTAATTCTCCAGTTCCACTGTGGTCATCTATGGTCAAACAGATGATATGCATCCTATACTTCAGCCACACAGGACTCCAACTATACCCAGAAGCCACGATCTGTCTCACCTTTTAACTCTATACATACTTGGGAAAATGTAAAGGACAGCAGGCTATTCAGAGAGAGCATTGTGGAAATTAAGAATATTCCTACGTATTTAATATGGTAAAAAGTGAGCCCAGGAATGCTCTTGCTCATCTACCTGCTCTTACTGGTCTTTCAAGGCTCACTCTTTTTTTTTTTTTTGTGGTACACGGGCCTCTCACTGCTGTGGCCCCTCCCACCGCGGAGCACATGCTCCGGACACGCAGGCTCGGCGGCCGCTCCGCAGCATGTGGGACCTTCCCGCACCGGGGCACGAACCCGCGTCCCCTGCATCGGCAGGCGGACTCTCAACCACTGCGCCACCAGGCAAGCCCTCAAAGCTCACTCTTAATCAGTCATTCCCTGTAAAATGGGCTGGTATTACTTACTTCCTGGGATGAAAGTTAACCAACACACACACACACACACACACACACACACACACACACACACACACTTTGAAAACAGTGAAGGTCTCTGAACAACCAGGGGCTGTTGCATATCTGTGTATACCACGCCCCTGACTGCCTGGCAGGTGTCCAATACTAGTAGGTGCTCAGGACATGCATGTGGAAATGGAGTGTGCTCTGACTTCCCTTCCCAGGGTCCTGGCCCATGAAAAGTCAGCAGCACTTCAACAACTAGCAGGGACGAAGGACCCCAAGACAGCAAAAGAGCATGAGGAGCGGTGGGCAAAGCATGGCACAGTCTAGTCCCAGTTCTGCCCCTGACTTGTCGTGGGTCTCTGACACTGCTGCTTCTCCTCTCTGGGCCTCAGTTTTCTCACTGGTAAAAGGACAGTTGGGCTAAGTGACCTCCAAGGGCCCTTCCTAGGGTAACTGCTTCCAGTTGCAGCCTTGGAACCAAGGCTTTCATCACCAACCTCTCTATCGTATCTGTCCGAGTTCCCTTGTGACATTCTGTCATGTAGCAGTAGTTTATAAGAATCACGATCACTGACTATTGGGTACTTGCTGAGTGCCAGGCACCCACAAGGGGCTTTTCAAGCCTTATCTTATCGAATCCTCACATAAAGCCCCTATGAAGTGGGTCATTGTCTTGTGAGTCCCCTAAAAGAGATGCCCAAAACAGGCTTCCAAAGCCTATGATTCATGGAGGGAGGGTGTGCTCTTGAGGAAAAGCTGTAAGAGAAGCAGGACAGGAAGGTGAAGGGGCTGAGGATGGATGTAGCTGTGGGTAAGCTCTAGCCTTGGCTTGATCTATAGAAATTTCTGGAGCATAAATAGTCCCATGGAGTTGTCCCATCTTGAGGAAAGAGAACTGGGCTTTTGTGTCCCCAGTATCAGTCAGTTACCAGCTCCCCTGATGGGAGGGGGAATGGCGGCCAAAGGAGATAGCCTTTCGGCCGTCTCAGGGATGCTGTTACCATAAGCCAAAGGCTCTGGAGAAGTCCAGAGGTATAGCCATTACCACAGCACTCACAGTGCTGGGGATGGCTGCACTAGCTGGCAACGGGGGTCTGAGCAGAGAACCACAGCATCTATACAACGCTATTATTAGCCCATTTGGCAAATGGGAAAAACCGAGACCAGGAGTGGTTAAACATGCTCTCTGGGTCGCAGAACTATAGAGCTCTGTACCATTAAGTACAAATCACATCTCCCATAAGCAGTCCCCACCCCTGTGGAGCAGGACTCATGGGCCTCTGTTTTCCTGGCACCCAGAACAGTTACTGCATCCAAAGGGTGCTGAGGTGTACCTGGAATAGCTGGGTTTGTGAGGTGCAGCTCGCCATGGCTGTGAGGTCTCAGGGTACCATGTGTCTGTGAGGCAGGGAGGTTAGCCCTCACCCCACGCGGGGGCCAGGGGAGCGTCCTGCTCTCTGACAGCTGCCTGGGCTCCAAGCCCTGTCAGCAGCCTGCTCCACGCTGGGGCGGGCCTCCTGCCAGGCTGCCACTGCGGGAAGGGGAACATTATTCATCAGGGAGATAAGGCAGCTGATGAGAGATGGGCCTCAGAGCAGCTGTTTCTCACCAGTGGCTGGAGCGGATTCTAGAGAAGTGGAGGGGAGGGCAAGATGGGGGAAGCCCATTTTGAGATAAAAAATGATGGTACTGCTGGGGGGTGACGGGAGAGCACATTTCCAACTGAGACTGGGTGCTAGTATACACTTATATCCAAGGCCTTTCCCACAAATATTTGTGCCTGACGAACCACACGTGTGCCTCTGTCAGATTAACTATTGAACAAATCAGGGGGTTCTCTCATCAGCTCACTCAGCAAGAAGTATCCACCTGGAGGGGTACATAGTTCCCAGAAAGACGTCTTCCCCAAGCTTACAGTCCACTGAAATAGACTTGGGGCTAAGGGAGACTGAGCGCTCCTGGCTGGGCTACAGCCCTAAATCCTCATTTCCTGCCTCCAGGGCACTCAAGCAGCAATGACTTCAGGGGCCCTAAGCCCCCTTCCTGCAGCTCCCCTGGGACTCTCCTCTCAAAGCTAGCCCCTACAGGGTGGAATTCTCCCGACTGAGGAGCAAGTGTGGGTGAGGTTTCTTTATCTTTTTTTGTTTGTTGGTTTCTTTTTTGAAAGGAGCCATTAAAAAGGGCCCCAAGGGTTTCCTGGGAGAGAGGAGAGAGTTGGGCGGATCCTCTGCAGTGGGAAACGGGCTCCTGAGGGTCTTCGCTGACGCACCAGGCCACCCCTCCCACCTCCTCCCCTGAGCGGCTGTCACCTTCCTTTCTGACCACACTGGAGGGTTTCCTCAGAAGTCAGGCTCTCCCCTGTCCCATGTCCTGCAGTGCACCTTCCCACCTTGGCCTCCTGGCTAACCTTTCCTTTTCCTTAGCAGGCAGAACAGGGAGGTGTGCATACAGGGGTCTTTAAGAGCATCTGTGATATTACACTTTTCTTTATAAACTAAAACAAATGCTGCAGAATGTTGATTTGACAAGCAGGGTCATGAGCACACGAATAACAACAGGTAATGTTTATTAAGCACATGGTGCCTGTGAGGAAATTTTGCCTTTTAAAGAGCTTTACCTTAATTAATCCCGACAATTACCTTTAGAGGCAGGTGTTTTTTTTAAAAAACTTTTAATTTTATATTGGAGTATAGCCGATGAACAATGTTGTGATAGTTTCAGGTGCACAGCAAAGGGACTCAGCCATACATTTACGTGTACCCATTCTCCCCCAGACTCCCCTCCCACCCAGGCTGCCACATAACATGGAGCAGAGTTCCCTGTGCTCTACAGTACATCCTTGTTGGTTACCCATTTTACATAGAGCAGTGTGTAAGTTGTTTTTTCCTAATAAGACAGAGGCACAGAGAGGTTAAGTCACCTCTCCAATGTCCTACTGTGGAGCCAGGGAGCCTGGCCCCTCACCACCTCAGTGTATGGGTGTTTGTTATACTATTCTCTGAACTGCTCCTGTGCTTGAAACAGTTTAGATCTGTTTTCTTTAAAGATTTGAAGTAAGTATGGCAAAATGTTAGTATCTGTTAAATTGGTGTGTTCAGCTCTGCTTAAAATTATTCCAAACTTAAAAAAATATATACGAATATTTCAAAAGAAAAAAGGCCTCAGTGTTGTTCCTTCTGGAGCCCCCTCCTCACTCCCTCCTCAAAGCTCTTATATTTCTGTGCTACTCTCCATTCTGACTCTTATCACAGCACATCCTAGCTGTTGATTTACTTCTCATTTCTCCTTCTAGGCTGTGAACTACACCAGGGATGATGCTGGATTTATATCTGCATTTCCAGGGCCTGGCCTATTGCAAGGAATCTAGATGCTCAATAAAATCATTAAACTAATGAAGCTACTCCGGGGGCTCCCATGGGTGAGGACTGAAGTGCTGATGGAAGAGAGGCTGCAGGAGGTGGAGGGACAACTGTGGGCCCTGCCGTCCCTGCTGGAGACATATGGCAACAATTTTAGGATGATCACCCAGTCAGGGTTTCCAGCATAAATGCTTCCAGCTGCACCTTCCACTGTGCACAGGAACTTCTTAAGACAGGATTTTGGCTGCTTCCAGCTCAGCTCACAGGCCTAATCTGAGAAGTGGAGGGCAGCTTTCAAGGAAGTCATCTGGGTTTTACCCATTGTGTCTCCATCTGTGACCCTTTGCTGGTTTGATGGTTGTCGGTGAATCCTCTGCAATGTGGCTTTTTTACTCTAGCTTAGGGGTTCTCAATCTTGGCTGCACCCTGAATCACCTGGGGAGCTCTCAAAACTATTCACACCTACTCCTTCCCCTCTTCTCTCATCCCCAGATATTTTGATATGATTGGCCCCAGGCTGGGGATTTTTAGAAGTTCTCCAGGTAACTGTAACAGGACAGCCAAGGCTGAGAATTCCTGTTAGGCGCTCTTTGCTAAAAAGACAGCTGCCACCAGGTGAACTGTGATGACTTCTTCATCAAGAGACATTACTGAGCATCTATTATGTGAAAGGCATTGAGGAAGGAAGGAGTTTGAGATCTCTGGCCCACGGAGCAGCTGTGTCGAGGGGAGGAATTACTTAGCCGGTTTCAGCATGCACAGATCGCACAGCCAGCCTGGGAATGGTAGGGTGCTGGTACCCACTAAGCCCATGTGGGGCATCACTGATTGATCACAGGGTAATTTCCTGCTGAGTCCATAGTGGTGGTCAATAAATACCTGTTGGACAAGAAAGCAAGGTGGGAACTACATATACAATACTTAGGTAGCTTTCCTCAAGGTTCAGCTGGCATGGAATTACTACTTCCCTTGCTGGGTGGGACTTCACATATACTCACACCAGCTAAGGAACACATCAACACGTAAAACTAGGTCTGGCTGAAACTGGGCAACATTTCTAAGAATTTAAGTATACTTCTAACAAATGTCTAACACTGCTGATGCATGGACTACTCTTTGGGGACCACTGGTTAAGGCCCACACCGGCTAAGCACACGTAACTCATTTAATCCTTTCAATAACCCCAGAAGTCAATTAGTAGATTGTTGAGGACATGGACTTTGGCCCCAGCCCTGGTTCTACCATTTAACAGCTGTATGATCCTGGAATACTAGTTAAAACTCCTGTGCCTCAGTCTGCCCATCTATAAAAAAAGAGGATAGGGCTTCCCTGGTGGCGCAGTGGTTGAGAGTCCGCCTGCCGATGCAGGGGACACGGGTTCGTGCGCTGGTCCGGGAAGATCCCACATGTCGCGGAGCGGCTGGGCCTGTGAGCCATGGCCGCTGAGCCTGCATGTCCAGAGCCTGTGCTCCGCAACAGGAGAGGCCACAACAGGGAGAGACCCGCGTACTGAAAAAAAAAAAAAAAAAAAAAAAAAAAGAGGATAACAATGACATGCATCTCATAGTGCTATGAGGACTGAATCTCTGCCAATCCAGATAAAGAGTTGAGGTCAGTGTCTGGCACACAGCAAGCCCGGATAAATGTATGCTAGCTAAATATTGATTCTGGTAGAGTTTATTTGTGAGACATGCCAGAGTTTCCATGTATATATATATATTTTTTAATTTCTTTAGGGACTTCCCTGGTGGTGCAGTGGTTAAGAATCCACCTGCCAATGCAGGGGATGCAGGTTCGAGCCCTGGTCCGGGAAGATCCCACATGCCGCGAAGCAACTAAGCCCGTGCGCAACAACTACTGAGCCTGTGCTCTAGAGCCCACGAGCCGCAACTACTGAAGCCCATGCCTCTAGAGCCCGTGCTCTGCAACAAGAGAAGCCACCGCAATGAGAAGCCCAAGCGCCGCAATGAAGAGTAGCCCCTGCTCGCCACAACTAGAGAAAGCCTGCACGCCGTAACAAAGACCCAACGCAGCCAAAAATTAACTAAAAAAAATTTCTTTAATATCTTGAAAATAGATCATCTCATGTATATGAGACTATACACAGCAGCCCTGCTGCAAACCCACCCAATCCTTGATGCTTTTGCCCTAATACACTGATCTTGTGAGCCGTTTCCATGTTGCTGGTCCACCACCACACCATATACCTTCTTATAGCCCCACCATCCCTTACTGTCCTCAGTGGGGCTATCTATAGTGAAAGTTCTGTTTAGGGTCTTGCATCTATCTACCAAGTTCCTTTCCTGTACCACAACAGCCCTGGCAATGAACTTCAGATGTTTTTCCATGACCACATACTTCAAAGTCTTCTGTATACTGTTCTGACTCATGTTCTTCTACTTAGCATATCTTGAAAATCACTTTATATCAGTACAAATGGAGATGCTTCTTTATTTTTAATTGTGTCTCATTATATGGCTCTACCCTAATTTACCCAACCAATTCCCCACAGATCGACAGTTTTTTCTAATCTTCAGCTATTCACAAGCATTTCTAAGAATGAAACTAATCTTAGCATTCACACAACGTATAACATCAATTGCCTGCCAATTGATGAATGGCAATTTTGAATGTATTGTAGTACATACAATTGCTTATAAGAATTTTATGCACCATGGAATTGGGTGCAAAAAATGTATTTGACAGTGTCTGCTTATACCTTCTGTATGCAAGATGGTTTTGGCTGCAAATAACAGTGATGACTAAAGCAATAAAGAAAACGTATTACATTACTGAGATGGGCGGTCACAGGCGTGAGTGCATCAAAGGCTCAGCATCACCCTTAAGGACTTAAATGCTTTGTGTCCTTCTCACTCCTATTCTCAGGGATAGATTTTGTCCTCACACTGTCCCTCACATCATCAGTGACTCATCCCAACTCCCAAGTTCCCACTCTCATACCTTTCAGAAAAAGCCCCTTCCTTCTTAAAAAAGCAGCTTGGTAGATTTTCCAGAATCCCCTGGCAGGTACCTCTCAGGCCTCACTGGTCAGAACTGTATCTCAGGCTCTTTCCTAAACACACCTCTCTCAGTGGAAACAGAGTGATCACAACTAGCTAAAACAAACCAAGATTCATCCCCTGGCACTAGAAGGGGTCTATGTTTCCTTGAAGTATATGGCCAACATCTGGATAAACTCAGGATTTAGGAGGCAAGAAAGAAGGCAAGCAACCAACAGTATATGGCACACCTTCTGAAGCCTTCATCTTCAGACCATACATTGTTCTTTTAAAGAACTGGCTCATAGGATTATGTGTTTTAAGAGAAGAACATTGTTAAGCGTATTTACAATGACACATATGGATAAATTTTAAAATGCAATTTTAACTCTTAAAATCTGCTACAAGGCTTTAACAAGGTCTGGCAGACCTAGTGGTACAAAGAACTCTTGACTTGAAATCAAAAAACACAAGATTGAGACTCTGTGCCACTTCTGCGAGACCTGGGGAATATTTCCTCAGCTTCCCAGGCCGCTGTTTTCTTCTTTGTGAAAGTGGCAGCAAAGGAAGACAGAATGCACTTGCAGTTAGACCTGGCTTAGAATCCTAGCTCCACCAGCTGTGTGGGTATGGGCAAGTTTTGGACCCCAGTTTTCCTCATAGGTAAATGGTGGTAAAAATGTGAAATTCAGAGTATAGTTTTTAAAATACTTCAAAAAATATTTAAAGATATACTTCCTAGAAGTATGATTTACACAAAATAAAATGTACCTATTTAAAATGTACAGTTTGATGAGCTCTGACAAATGTATAAACCCATATAACCATCACACAGGTCAAAATATATACCTCTATCACCCCTCAAAGTTGCCTTGTGCCCCTCCTACAGTCAACTCCCTGACCCATTCCCTTGACCCTAGGCAACCACTGATCTTTCAGTGACTATACGTTACTTTGCCTGTCCTAGAATTTCATATAAATGTAATTATAATGTATGTAGTCTTTTGTACCTAGCTTCTTTTGCTCAACACAATGTCTTTGAGATTCATCTGTGTTGTGGAGGATGGACTAGGAAGTAACCCACCTGACCCCGACCAACCTCCCGGTGTTCATGCCCTTATATAATCCCCTCCCCTGAGTGTGGGCAGGACCTGGGACTTGTTTCTAGAATATGGCAAAGGTAATGTGATGTCACTCTCATGATCATGTTACAAGTCTCTATCTTGCCAGCAGATGTGCTCTCTTTCTCCCTTGTTTGTTTTGAAGAAGCAAGCTGCCATGCTGTGAGAAGAACTATGGAAAGGTCCAGGTGACAAGAAACTTTGGGAAGCCTCCAGGAGCTGAGGGTGGCCTCTGACTGATAACTAGTAAGAAACCAGGGCCCTCAGTCTTACAGACACAAGGGAATGAATTCTGCCTACAACTTGCATGAACTTGGAAGTGGTTCCATTGTCAGTTAAGCCTCCAGATAAGAACCAAGCCCTGGCTGACATCTTGATTGCAGTCTTGCAGAAGATCTGGCTAAGCTGTGCCCAGACTTCTGACTGACAGAAACTGTGAGATGACAAATATGTGTTATGTTATGTCAATAAGTTTGTGGTGGTTTGTTACTCAGCATAGATAAATAATGCATATCTCTCAGTAGTTTATTCCTTTTTATCACTGAGAAGCATTCCATTATGTGGATATACCACATTTTGTTTATCCACTCAACAGTTGATGGACATTTGGGCTGTCTCCAGTTTGGGGCTATTATGAATACAACTGCTGTGAAAATTTGTACAAGTCATTCAGTAGACATGTTTTATTTCTCTTGAGAAAAAATGTAGTAGGAGAATAGCTGGATTAAATGGTACATATATATTAATATTTAACTTTATGAGAATCAGCCAAACTATTTCCCAAAGAGGTAGTACCATTTCACCCTCCCACTGGCAGTGTTTGAGAGTTCCTGTTGCTCCATATCCTTGCCAACAGTTTGCATTGTCAGTCTTTTTAATTTGACATCTCATATGGTTTTTACCTGCATTTTCCTAATGATTAATGATGTGTGGCATTATTTCATGTGCTTATTGGCCATTTTTTGTATCCTCCTTTTGTCAAGTGCCTGTTTAAATCTTAAGATATTGCCATCTCATAGGGTTGTTTTAAGAAACCAATACATATATAACATGACTGGTATTTAATAGACACAAAATAAAAGAGAGTTATTATTATTTATATTATTTTTAAGAGAGGGAGTTCTATGATTCTATAAAGAGCCCACAGAATATACTTTAAATAATATACCCTGAATCCTTCTCCTGAAGAAGGGGAGGAGGAAAAAGAGAGAGAGGTTAAATAACAGAGAAGATGGAGCAGGAACGCAAGAGCCCTCAGGATTTGAGCTGGAAGACTCCAGGGGCAGGAGGTATTGCCTGGTTTAGGGATGATCAGGAGTTTTTCCTTAGAGATACTGAGGTTGAAAGGAAAGCTGGCATCCAGGTGACTTCACTGCAGAGCTTTAAACTAGGGAAAGTGCTAAAGGCCTCGCTCTCCCAGACCTGCCATCCAAAAGGGTGCCAAATACCTCTATTTAAAGCAGCAGAGATTTCAAGCATTTTGTTGCAATCTGAAGTCTATTAGTTCCTGTGTTAGCCCTGCAGTCACTGGGTGGGGGCTGGAGGACAGAGCTAAGCTTGTGCAAGGGGACACTGTAGGAAACTTGGAACAACTCTCTCTCAGAGATGCTAAAATTAGCACATCTCCCTCCTCACGGCTCCTCCTGCCTCACCTCTACTTACTCACCTTTGCCCCAAGATCCATTCCCTGGATCTAAACACCCTTGCTTCAGGGGGCCTTGAAAGCTTGGTTTCCTAAAGCCTCTGAAGAAGGGTAAGGGCAGGAACTGTGTCCAACAAGCTTCTCAGGGCCAAATCCCTCCCCCCGCCAAAGGAAAAACAAAGTTTTATAGGGATTTTTCTGTTAATTAATATGACATGTGCTTACTTAGGTAAAGAAAATATCAAACAGCACAGCAACATATAAAGAACACAGTAAAAGAACGCAGTAGTCCCATAGTTCAGAGACAATGTTTATATTCCAACAATTTCCTCACATGTTTTCAATATGTAAATACACATATACATACATTTCTAAATAAAATGGAAATTATACATCTATGCCATCCCATAATCTTTTTTCAATTACTATTTCAAGGGATCTTTGCATGCCTAAATGTAAACATACAGACCTTTTTATTGATTGTATATTATCTTGGTGCCTATTTAGATTTTTAAAAATTATTACATTCAGTCCTGGGAAGAATGGCTCTATAACTATATCTTTTTGGACTTTTAAACTTTTTCCTTACCGAAAACCTTTAGTAGAGAATGTACAGGGTCAAAGGATATAAACATTTAAAATTATACTGTCCTCTAGAAAACTCGTAGTAACTTTCACTTTTATCAATAGCTTATTGGAAGGCCAGTTTCCTCTACCCTTCACAAACGTGAAGTCAATCTTTTTAACCTTTTTGATTCTGAAAAAAATATCTCCTGGTTTCCTTCATGTTTTCTTTGATAGTTATTGAAATTTAGCATCTTTTCAATTAATGTTCACAGGCCATTTCTTCTTATTATATTTAGTGAATTATATTTCTATCTATGCTTATTTTTATGTTGGGGTATTCATCTTTATTGATTTATAAGAACTATTTACATATGGGGGGAGTAATCCTTTGCCGTAGTAGTTTCAGTATTTTCTCCAAATTTTTCATGTCTCTGAGTAGGCTTTTTTCTCCCAAGGGAGTTGTGGTGGCAGCCAGGAAGTGTTCTAACTCTCTTGGCTCTTACTGTTCCACTGGTGTGAGATGTATCAAAGCTTCTTTGTGCTTCCTGGGGTGGAAGGAAGCTAACACAACTTGAAATCCACCCTCTTGCTAGTGTGTGTGTCTTCTTGTCCTGTGGAGGGTGTCTTCTCCTGCTTCTGGACCTGAACTCGAGCTGGAATTTACACCATCAGCTCTCCTGCTTCTCAAGCCTTTGGATCGGGTTGGAACTCTACTGTCAGCCTTCCTGGGTCTCCAGCTTGATGACTGCAGATCTTGGACTTCCCAGACTCCATAATCATGTGAGGCAATTCCTTGTTTATATATATATGTATTTATATATGATATATATTTATATATAACAATATTTATAATATATTGTATGTATTAAAAAATAAAATATATTGTATATAAATATACAATATATTTAGAGATTGCTCCTATTGGTTCTGTTTCTCTGGAGATCCCAGACACTGAGGTGTTGAGCCTGAGAACAAAATGCCAATATGCTAAGGACGGGGGAAAGAAAGATAAGAAGAGCCTGGATCCTTGACAGCAATTTCTCTTACTGCACCCATCTGGAAACACCTACATCTAGACCCTTATTATGTGAGAAAAAGAAATGTCTTTATTGCCTATGCTGTTACATGTCAGGTTTTCTGTTACACGCAGTGAAAGCATTCCTGACCCCCCCAATTATCTCACATCTCTGAGCCTCATTTCCCCAGGTTACACAATGAGAGAAAGAATAGAGAAGGGAATGGCCTTAAATGAAACTCACAAGCATTTCCCAGTGCCTCCTAGATGCAGGGTTCTGAGCACGGGGCTCCAGGTGGGGCAGCAGAGTTAGTGGCTAAGAACAGGGACTCTGGGGCCCGATCACCTGGCTTAGAAGCCCCGCTCTGTGTGTCAGCTTCCTTGTCTGTAAAGTAGGTATCCTAAGAGTATGTTTAATACGAGTTGCTGGGAGGATTAAATGAATTAATCCATGTAAGGCACTTAGAACATTACCTGGCATGTAGAAAAATGCTCAACAAAGGCTAAAAATTAGACATGGGTCAGCCCTTCGGAGTTTAGAGTCTAGCTTGGAAGTCAAGAAATATGTACATACATATATGACTCTGAAACTTTAAAGATGCACACTCATGATTGAAAGAAAAGGAAGAATCCTTTTACTTCTTTCATTCTAAAGTAAAGTGAGCAGCTTCTTGTCATAAGAGATAAGAGGCTAAAAAACTTAATTGCCTTCATGGAAGATTTAGATAAATCAGTGGATGACAAAACCATAATAATATGTTAAAGAAAGAAGTGAGGCATTTTGGGATCACTCCAGGATTTGAATTAATTGTATTAATATGAGAAAGCAAAAGATAATACTTCAGGGCATTTTTTTCTTAGTTCCTAAAGCATTTTCATGAATTTGCACAGCTTTGTGAGAAAGGGGCAAATACTACGTAAAATTCTTTCTGAACCTGACTTCGTTTTGCTCCTCACCTCATTTAATAATGAGCATAATTCGCATTTTACAGATGAGAGCCCACAGGCTTCCTGTGAGGCTCACATGAGATGAGGCAAGGCGACACACTCACTCTCTAACTTTTCTAAAAGTTTTAAAAACTGCATGAGATTATCACCGTGTGGGGACTCAGAAAACATATATTCTTCAGTGGTGTCCCACCCTACCCCAGCCCCCTGGAAAGAGCCCAATATTCCTCCTGAGGGCCCTGTTTAACCCACTTCTCTCTCAGGCGCTTGGACTGGGGGAACTGCCCCTCAGAGAACCCTTTATGGCTCTCTTTGGGTCTCCAAAATCTTCGTCTCTGAGGCCGGGGAGGTTGTGAAAGACCTGCTCCTGACCCCACCCCGGCCAAGTCACCTGCCCACCCACAGAGCACACGGACCCTTCAGGAATGTGATGAGAGCGTGGAACTGGCTCCAGCCTCTGTGAGACAGAAGTCAGAACGTTGCTTTCCTCTCCTCAGAGGTCCCAGATTCCTGAAGCATGAATCTCCCTCTAATTGTCTGAGATCTGAGCCCCACCCTTGGGAAACACCACTAATTCAGGGAGGTGCTTCTTCTTGAGCAGGGCTGCGCTGCAGGATGCTGTTTTAGGGCATTTCTGCCCAGGACAGGGATCCTGGCTTTCCTGAAGCAGAGCTCTCAGTCACAACAATTACAGTTGCACATCAGGGGGTTCCCAGGATGCCCCAAAGGGCAGGGATTGTGAACCTGCTTCCACCTCTCTCTCCCTGCAGAAATAGCAGCAGGGAAGCCAGTCACACCTGGATTCAAAAGGGTTGAGAACACAGGCTCTGGAGCCAGCCACCCTGGGTTCAGATCCCAACTCAGGCACTTCCTAGCCCTGCAACCTCAGGCAAGTTACTTTCATACTTTGTGACTCAGGTTCCTTTTGGAAAATAAAGAGAACACTACTTACTTCATAGAGTTGTTAAGAGAATTTGAGTTCATGAAAAGTGTCTGGTGTATAGTAAGCACACAATGAATTTCAGCTACTTTTATTATTTACCCTGTGATTCTGAGTAAGTCTTGAACCTATGTGGGCCTCAGTTTCCTCATATATATGATGGGGATACTAACACATGCCCAGTCACTCTTTTTTCCCTTTGGTAATACTCATCACACTTGTAGTTACTCATCTGATTTCTGTTCACCTGTCTACACAGCATATGCTTGCAGCAGGGCTTGGTAGAGTACCTGGCACATAGTAGGTGCTCAAAAAATTTCACCGATTGAAGGAACGGTACTGTTTTCAAGACTGGATGAAACCATAACAGGCAGTTCAGTCTGACTGGAAGAACGCTGAATTTGCTGTGCATGCATTTCTGTGTGTGTGTGTGTCTTTGGGAGGGAGGGATTTGGGCTGTCAACCAACAGGGGCTGTGTCCCAGCTCACTCCTTACTATCTGTGTGACCAAGTAGCTGACCTCTCTGAGTCTCAGTGTCTTCAGCTGTAAAATGGAGATGGTGGTATTGACCTGGTTAGGAAGATCAACAAAGTAAGTTATAGTTAAGTATTTAGTCCTGCGCAGGGCTCATAGTACGTGGCCCACAAGCAGCAGCTCCCCTCTCCATTTCTCTGACTTCTAAGGACTGAGTCAAATGCACAATAAAATGATATTAATGAACACTTATTGAGCATTTACTGTGTGCCAGGCACTGTGCTGTATTATGTACAGTGCAAGGGTTTTGAAATGGGACTTAGGAGAAGAAATCTTTTTGTAAGCAGGAGTGGGGTTAGGGAATTGAGGCAGCGTTTGTATGCACTTCCACAAGACTGAGAAAATGTTAACTGTCTCTATCAAAGAAAGAGCGTATGTACAGGGAGGGGGGAGCTAGTCCATGATGGAGATTATGGGGCCACCACAGGTCCTTCATGTGGCTCTATCCACAGCAACTGAGTTTATCCATATAAGCTTTTATTTGGGAAAAAAGGGTTCTACTGCTGAAAATAAAAACAAACAAATAAATAAATGAAATGGCTTGGAAACCCCTCATATAATGGAAAGAACATAGGCCTAGAGTTAAAAACCTGGCTTCCTGTCCTGGCCCTGACACTAACCACCCCGAGACCTTGGACAAGTTAATTTGCCTACTAAGCCTTAGTCCCTTTATGGGAAAAATGAGGAGGTTAGATGGGACAACCTCTGAGGCCTTTTCCAGCTAAAATATTCTGAGAGAGTGTGCTCTTCTGGCTCTTTCTCCAATGGAACTTTCCAGTGAAAACCCAGAGACCAGCACATAAAGATGGACTTGAGTCAACAGAGGGTGGAAATGGAACAAATAGATCTTAAGCTGCCATTCGGCCCAGGGCCATCTTCATAGATCCTTGTTCTGAGCAAATCCTCCTCCGTCTTTCAGCCCTGACGGATTCCCTTTCATCCTGGTCACTGCCAAGTTCTAGGCAAATCTCCTCACAAAATTCCATTCATCTTTCATAACCCAGTGTAGATGTCATGGTCATTTGTTCATTCAATGACTATTTACTGAATACCTACTATGTGCCAGGCACTCTTCTAAGGCATATACAGTGAACAAAACAAAATCCACGCCCTACACATTTGAATGGGGACAGCATCTGCTAACCAACCAGTCCTTTGCATAGACTTCCATAATTGTACGATTCTTTTAAATTATATGTCAGCCTCCTTATTAGACTGTAAGCTCTACAAGGGCAATGGCTACAGCCTTACAAGAGTGTAGCCCACCTCTTAGGAGGGCCTAGAGATCCCTATAAGAACTGGGAGGCTGCACAGCCTAGTTTGGGCAGATGACAAGGGAGCCGGGAGCCCTCCAACTCTGTTCCAAACTCCACACCAATGGTAAGGGAATGATGGCACATTCCATGCCACCCCCTGGGTTGTTGCTGTTGCCAACACACATTTATTTTGCATGGGCATAGGGCTTAGTGCTTGAGATAAATTCTTGGGACGTACGCAACCCTTGAGTCCAGGGTGGTTTGGGGAGACAAGCAAGGACACAGGGCATTTAAAAACAACATGACGAGTGTAGCTCCTGCAGTCCCCAAATCCCAGGCTGGGCCAAGTTGAGGGAGAACACAGACAGTGAGGGCTTCTAAACCCAAATGAGTGTTAAGAGGGAGTCAGCAAGATGGCTGAGAGTTGGCCAAGCCACTGATATTTCCTGGAGGTGAGGTGGCAAAACAGGTTTTTCAGGCAAGACTGGCCAATACCTCCAAATCACACCATATGGAAAATAGTTATTAGCCCATTTTTTTGATGAGAAAATTAAGGCTCACGAAGTACCTTAAGTCACCCTGCTAATAAGTGGTAGAGTTGTTCATTCCAAAGCATCTACACCAGGTTCTGGGAAAGAGGCTTTTACAAAACATGCAAATAAAAGGATGATGGAGCTAGTTAGTGGGCAGATCTATAGGCTTAGCTTCCAATGGAAGATCGGGTACCCTCATCTACTACAGAAAAGTTACTTGAACTTTCTAAGCTCCAATTTCCACATCTGTTGGCATCTGCTACAGGGTCATTTTCACTTCTACTGGCAAATAGAGCATATCTGAATATGCCTCAAGTCAGAGGTTGCAAACTAATAGCCTGGACTAAATATAGCCCTTGGAGGCAAAAAGAGCCAGTGATTTTAGACAAACTTTACAGATGAGGTTTAGAGTACCCAAGTTTGCACAGCTAAAATGTAGCAGAGCCAGGACTTAAACTATAGTGGTCTGGATCCAGGGTCCAGTCTTAAGCAACACACTCTCTACTGCTCTTCAAGTGCAAAGAAGTGGCAACTGACACTCAGCCTCTATGTCTGGGAGGCATTAAGGAGTGGCAGGGACTGTCATGAACTACAGAGTCCATGCCTTAACTAAGGAATTCTCCTGTGATTGACCTTGGGTAAGGCCAGTGAATATTTTGTGCCTCAATTTTCTTCTCTATAAAACTGGGATAATAATTCTGCCTATCTCATAGGGTTATCGTGAAGACTAAATGAGTTCACGTGCCTAGCACACAGTAAATGTTACTTAAATGTAAGCTGTTAGTATTGTTACTCTCTGAGGAGTGGCTTTTGTCTTAAGCATTCATAAGCTCATCTAAATATGGTATGGTAAGCTGGGCACACCGCTGAGGAATAGGTTCTGACAGTATTTGAGGCCTCTTCCTCCTCCTTCTGAGCACTACTGGGGCTCCTGGAGGGCTCAGGGAGAAACAAGATCTCCAGGCCACACGCCACGAGCTCCAGGCCTCGGCAGCAGCCTCCAGAGCCGGCTACCGTAGCCCATCAGTGAGCTCATGGTTACCACGGGCCTCTGGGCTGAAAAGAATGTGAGGCACAATGGGCAGCCTTCCCGGGGCCCAAGAAGGGAGGCCTCATCCTTTCAGGGTGTCTCTGGCTTCAGATAAACCCTTCCTGTTGTTCCAGTTCACAGCTGGCAGGGGCCATCAGCAATGACTGATTGCAATGGATGAGTGGTCGAAAAGTTGTGTGTGTGAACCAAATGCCACCTAGATAAGGCAAAGCATGCATTCAGGATGCTGGGAGGAAGACCATCACCTGCACAACGGTTTGTTTTGTGCCTACTATGTACTTGGCCTTGGGCCAGGCATTCAGGAGATGGTGAAGTTAATAACAGAAGCAGTTCACCTGTATTTTCTCCTTCTGAGCACTCTAACAGCCATAATCTCTCTTGTCTTTGGCACAATCCTATGATACAAGCCGGCCTCATTTCCTGCATTTAAAGATGGGTAACAGAAGAGACTTGTTCAAAGTTACGAAGTGTAGCAGAGACTAGATAATAGGCCAAACTTGTTTCCAAGCTTGTTCACCTGAGTACCCTGCTGGACCATATTTCCCTGCAGCCCTTGTGTTTGGGTGCAGCCACGTGACTGAGTTCTGGCCAATGGAATGAACGAAATGCTGGTAATAATGATGTATGGCTTTGCCAGGCCTAGCCCATAAAAATTTTCCCCATCAGTCCTCTACCTTTTTTTCTCATCAGTTAGCAGATGCAAACAGCCTGCAGAGGATTCTGAGGATCTAGGGATGATGGAGCCACAAGATGGAAGGGGCCTGGAGGGACTCTTGAGTAACTCTGCTGAAGTTCTATCACATCGAACTGTTACATGAGTAAGAAACAGGCTTCTTTTGTGTTAGGCCATCTAGGTTGCTTTTCCACAATAGTCAGTCTACCTTAAATACACAGAGAAAAACCAGAACTTGGGTTTTAAAGGCATTTTCCTCTACAGCTGGCAGTTCTTCTACCCACTTCCAAACAAGCAAACAAAGCTCCTTACGGCTGTAGGGTCTCTGGATTTTACCAAGCACTTGGGCAAGTAATGGCACAGTTTCTTTCTTCCATACCACTAACCACTGGGCTGTGACTCTCATCCAGTGTGGGAAGCTTTCAGATGGGGTAAGGTGTCTGAGCTAGCCACAGCTCGGCTACTCATTAGCTGAGCCCTTTTCAACTGGTTTGGGGAGAAAATTAAGTCCCAGTGTCCAAAAGTGCCCCTTGTATGTAATGAATAAACTTCTGTCCTGTCCATCTGTAACGGTACAAGTTATATACCATGCCTGGAAGAAATGTGAAAACAGGCACTCACATCATTTTCTGAGTTCTGTGGTTCAGATGAGGACCCCTAATTGCAAACCACTTCCCCCCTCTGAGCCTCAGTTGTTTCAGATGAACCACTGGGTGGAATCAGATGAACTTGGGATTTCTTGCCAGCTATAATTTGCAATAATTTCATTTTAAAAAGCAGTATTTTGGGTCTAGGATGGGTCACATACTTCCCCAGGTTATTCCATTTAGTCATGAAATGAAGAGGGATGTAAATAAAAAAATTTTTTTAAATAAAAGAGAAACTGGAATTCCCCACCATTAGTTGCTTTCCACAAAGGTGGTATTCAATAAACATTAGGTGAGTGGCACACACACAGAGTATTATTCTAGCTTGAGACTTCATTGAGCCTACAATCTAGTTGGAAAGATGAGAACCACAACTACAAAACCAAGAAACATCCTAGAGAGTGGGGCATAGAGTCTAGGTGGTCAGGTGGAGGAGGGGTGAGCCGGCAGGAAGAGATCTACTTATTCCCCAACCCACCTCAAATCCCTGCTTCTCTGCAGACACATTACACTCTGAGCACTTGCTGTATGCCAAACACTGGCTGGGTACTTTGCCTTCTTATTCCATTTAATTCTCCCAAGAGCTCTGCCAGAATCCAAGAGGCACATAGATATTGAGCCACAATCCAAGACCCCATGGTTTGTGCAGCTACAGAGCCTGCAAGCCTTCCCTAGTAGCACAGCTCTGTCCCTGGCTTCTAGCTGCCCTTGAAGGAGAGATGCTGGTTGTCCCTCTAAGGGCATCATGCCCTTTGACAGTCAAGAACCACAGAGTCAGATCTCCTAGGGACACCTCAGCTTGCAGAGCACCCCCAGCAGAGGGGTCCCACATTCAGCTGAGGAGTGTAGCACAGCCCTTGATACACAAGCTGGGAAGTCCCCGAGACAAGAGGGTCAGAGATTTGTACAGCTGGAGGCCCTGGGGAAAGGCCTGGCAGCAGCTGAAACTAACCGACTCCATCTGGAAGCAGAGTCCCTCCAGGGACATGGAGAGGGGAAAGCAGACAGGAAGTGGCTGATCTGCCTGTTCCCGGGAAGCTGCAAGGCCTGAGAGACATTGTTCCCTGGAAACCAAAGATCTGGTGTTTCTCAGCGAGTGCTCCTGGCACCCCTGCATCACACTCACCTGGCATGTTGGAAAAGGGGATTTGGGGGCCACAAACATAATGAATCCAAATCCTGGGAAACAGGAATCTGCATGTTAGACAAGCTTGTCAGACAGTTCTGATGCTCACTAAGGTTTAGGAATAGAAAATTCCACTTTCCTGAAACGGTTCTAGCTAGTTCTTCATTAGATGCGCTACTCATTTCTGCCATTTTGCCCATCAGTGACTCTTAACCCCAGGAGAAAAATAATAAAGAGGTTAGTATCTATTGAGTGCTCATCAAGTGTCCCATATTCTTCTAAACACTTTAGACAGATCAACTCATTTAAAATCTTCACAGCATCCTTATAAGGTAAGTACTATCATTAACTTCACATTACATATAAGAGAACTGAGGCACAGAGAGGCTAAGAAACTTTTAAAAGTCACACAGTAAGTGGCTGGGCTCAAATATGGACTCCAGTGGTCTGACTCCCAAACTTGAGGTCTGAACCCTTGTGACACACAAACACTATGGGAGCTTCTGTTTATTTGAAGAGCCACTTGGTGCCAGACCCTGTGTCCAGGCACTTCATTTATTCAGCACACGTTAACTAAAAGTCTACTATGTACCAGAACTGCTCTAAGCTCTGGCCAGCCTGGGACTAGGATGAGGTGAGTGAAGCTCTCACCTTGGGCACAAAATTTGAAGGAGGGGTGCCCCCAAATTCAGTAATCAAGATAAATAATATTTTAAGGCAGCATTAAAAAAAACTAAATTGGTAAGGTGTGGCCCATGGCTGGCCCCCTGTTTTTGGAAGTAAGTTTTATTAGGGGGGATAAAGAAAGAAAACACTAAAAAATCGATGCCCTAATGGAGCTCACAAAAATGACATCATCTGGTCCTTACAATCCAAAGTCCCAAAGGGCAGGTATTAATATCATTGCTCTTTCACATCTACTACTCTCCCTATAGGTAGCTAATGATGATTCAGGCTGACAACATGCCAGACACTGTTTTTTAAGTGCCTTACAAATATTATTTTATTCCTCACAATCTCCCTATAAGGAAGGGAAGGATCATTACCATCCCCACTTTGCAAATGGTGAAACTAAAGCACAGAGAAGTTTTGTAATTTGTCCAAGGTCAACACAGCCAGCAAAGGGCAGAGCCAGGATTTGAACCCAGGTAGCCACATTCCAGAAGCCATATCCTTAACAAGAAGTTAGCAAACTACAACCCATAGGCCAGATATTGCCAAATCCAGCCTACCACCTAGTTTTGTAAATAAGGTTTTATCGGCACACGCTTACACTCATTCATTTATGTATTGTGAACGTCCACTTTCATGCCGCAACCACAGAGCTGAGTAGTGGGGACTGACACCATATGGGCTGCAAAGCTGAAAGTATTTGCTACCTGGCCCTTTACAGAAAAAGCATGCTGGCCCTTGCCTTTAACCACTGTGGAATACCCCGTGATCAGCATGTGAAGTTATGCCCACAGTCAGAAGGAAACAGAGATGGGATATGAAGCCAGGTGTGTCTCTGAAAACAGTAACTTTTCAGCTCTGCATGGCTATGTACACCCTGTACCCCCATGGGTGCCAATACCTCCTGCCTGGCCCAGGGAAGGTGCTCCATTAATGTTCACTGAGTGAACAGTATGAGCATATCATATTGTGGTAAGGCCAGTCAAGCCCAGAGAAACAATTAGGTGGACACTACCGGGGAATGTCCAGTCTTTCTGTGGCACCCATTACAAGAGTTTTGGGGTCTCCTTGCCATGATAACTTACCCTAACAGCCTAAATTAATCTGGAGGTTTACAGTGTTTTCAGGATGTCTTAATTATCTTTGTTCCTAGTATGCTGCCCATCCCATGTTAGATTATCTCAATGGTCTCCATCAAAATCCAAGGTTTATGATTTCTTCCCTTCTGCTAACTTTGGGGGACTTTTGGTCTTCGTTCTCTACTTGCTTTAGGCGTAAGGCTAGGTTGTTTGAGATTTTTCTTGTTTCTTGAGGTAGGATTGTATTGCTATAAACTTCCCACTTAGAACTGCTTTTGCTGCATCTCATAGCATTTGGGTTGTTGTGTTTTCATTGTCATTTGTTTCTAGGTATTTTCTCATTTCCTCTTTGATTTCTTCAGTGATCTCTTGGTTATTTAATAGCATTTTGTTTAGCCTCCATGTGTTTGTATGTTTTACAGTTTTTTTTTTTCTGTAATTGATATCTAGTCTCATAGCTTTGTGGTCAGAAAAGATACTTCATATGATTTCAACTTTCTTAAATTTACCGAGGCTTGATTTGTGACCCAAGATATGATCTATCCTGGAGAATGTTCCACAAGCACTTGAGAAGGAAGTGTATTCTGTTATTTTTGGATGGACGGTTCTATAAACATCAATTAAGTCCATCTTATCTAATGTGTCATTTAAAGCTTGCGTTTCCTTATTTTCTGCCTGGATGATCTGTCCATTGGTGAAAGTGGGATGTTAAAGTCCCCTATTATTATTGTGTTACTGTCGATTTCCCCTTTTATGGCTGTTAGCATTTGCCTTATGTATTGAGGTGCTCCTATGTTGGGTGCATAAATATTTACAATTGTTATATCTTCTTCTTGGATTGATCCCTTGATCATTATGTACTGTCCTTCCTTGTCTCCTGTAATAGTCTTTATTTTAAAGTCTATTTTGTCTGGTATGAGAATTGCTGCTCCAGCTTTCTTTTGATTTCCATTTGCGTGGAATATCTTTGTCCATCTCCTCACTTTCAGTCTGTATGTGTCCCTAGGTCTGAAGTGGGTCTCTTGTAGACAGCATATACACCAGGTCTTGTTTTTGTATCCATTCAGCCAGTCTATGTCTTTTGGGTGGAGCATTTAATCTATTTACATTTAAGGTAATTATCAATATGTATGTTCCTATTACCCTTTTCTTAATTGTTTTGCGTTTGTTTTTGTAGGTCTTCTCCTTCTCTTGTGTTTCATGCTTAGAGAAGTTCCTTTAGCATTTGTTGTAAAGCTGGTTGGGTAGTGCTGAATTCTCTTAATTTTTGCTTGTCTGTAAAGGATTTAATTTCTCCGTGGAATCTGAATGAGATCCTTGCTGGGTAGAGTAATCTTGGTTGTAGGTTTTTCCCTTTCATCACTTTAAATATGTCCTGCCACTCTCTTCTGGCTTGCAGAGCTTCTGCTGAAAGATCAGCTGTTAACCTTATGAAGATTCCCAAAGATCAGACCAGAAATAAATGAAAACGAAAAGAAGGAAACAATGGCAAAGATCAATAAAACTAATAGCTGGTTCTTTGAGAAGATAAACAAAATTGATAAACCATTAGCCAGACTCATTAAGAAAAAAAGGGAGAAGACTCAAATCAACAGAATTAGAAGTGAAAAAGATTCAAATAAACAGAATTAGAAATGAAAAAGGAGAGGTAACAACTGACACTGCAAAAATACAAAGTATATGAGAGATTACTGCAGGCAACTATATACCAATAAAATGGACAACCTGGAAGAAGTGCACAAATTTTTAGGAAAGCACAACCTTCCAAGACTGAACCAGGAAGAAATAGAAAATATGAACAGACCAATCACAAGCACTGAAATTGAAACTGTGATTAAAAATCTTCCAAAAAAAAAAGCCCAGGACCAGATGGCTTCACAGGTGAATTCTATCAAACATTTAGAGATGAGCTAACACCTACCCTTATTAAACTCTTCAAAAATATAGCAGAGGGAGGAACACTCACAAACTCATTCTATGAGGCCACCATTACCCTGATACCAAAAGCAAAGATGTCACAACAAAAGAAAACTATAGGCCAATATTACTGATGAACATAGATGCAAAAATCCTCAACAAAATACTAGCAAACAGCATCCAACTGCAAGTGGGGTTTATCCCAGGAATGCAAGGATTCTTCAATATATGCAAATCAGTGTATTACTCCATACTAACAAATTGAAGGATAAAAAGCATATGATCATCTCAATAGATGAAGAAAAAGCTTCACAGAAAAAGCTTGACAAAATTCAACACCCATTTATGTTAAAAACTCTCCAGAATGTAGCCATACAGGGAACCTACCTCAACATAATAAAGGCCATATATGACAACCCCACAGCCAACATCATTCTCAATGGTGAAAAACTGAAACCACTTCCTCCAAGATCAGGAAAAAGAGTAGGTTGTCCACTCTCACCACTATTATTCAACCTAATTTTGGAAGTTTAGCCACAGCAATCAGAGAAGAAAAAGAAATAAAAGGAATCCGAATTAGAGAAGAAGAAGTAAAACTGTCACTGTTTGCAGATGACATGATACTATACATAGAAAATCCTAAAGATGCTACCAGAAAACTACGAGAGGTAATCAATGAATCTGGTAAAGTAGCAGGATACAAAATTAATGCACAGAAATCTCTTGCACTCCTATACACTAATGACAAAAAATCTGAAAGATAAATTAAGGAAACACTCCCATTTACCATTGCAACAAAAATAAAATACCTAGGAATAAACCTACCTAAGGAGACCAAAGACCTGTATGCAGAAAACTATAAGACACTGATGAAAGAAATTAAAGACGATACAAACAGATGGAGAGATATACCATGTTCTTGGATTGGAAGAATCAATATTCTGAAAATGACTGTACTAGTCAAAGCAATCTACAGATTCAATGCAATCCCTATCGAACTACCAATGGCATTTTTCACAGAACTAGAACAAAAAATTTCACAATTTTTATGGAAACACACAAGACCCCACATAGCCAAAGCAATCTTGAGAAAGAAAAATGGAGCTGGAGGAATCAGGCTCCCTGACTTCAGACTATACTACAAAGCTACAGTAATCAAGACAGCATGGTACTGGCACAAAAACAGAAATATACATCAATGGAACAAGATAGAAAGCCCAGAGATAAACCCACACACATATGGTCACCTTATTTTTGATAAAGGAGGCAAGAATATACAATGGAGGAAAGACAGCCTCTTCAATAAGTGGTGCTGGGAAAACTGGACAGCTACATGTAAAAGAGTGAAATTGGAACACTTCCTAACACCATACACAAAAATAAACTCAAAATGGATTAAAGATCTAAATGTAAGGCCAGACACTATCAAACTCTTAGAGGAAAACATAGGCAGAACACTCTATGACATAAATCACAGCAAGATCCTTTTTGACCCACCTCCTAGAGAAATGGAAATAAAAACAAAAATAAACAGATGGGACCTAATTAAACTTTTGCACAGCAAAGGAAACCATAAACAAGACGAAAAGACAAGCCTCAGAATGGGAGAAAATATTTGCAAATGAAGCAACTGACAAAGGATTAATCTCCAAAATATACAAGCAGTTCATGCAGCTTAATATCAAAAAAAGAACAACACAATCCAAAAATGGGTGGAAGACCTAAACAGACATTTCTCCAAAGAAGATATACAGATTGCCAACAAACACATGAAAGGGTGCTCAACATCACTAATCATTAGAGAAATGCAAATCAAAACCACAATGAGGTATTACCTTACACCGGTCAGAATGACCACCATCAAAAAATCTACAAATAATAAATGCTGGAGAGGGTGTGGAGAAAAGGGAACCCTCTTGCACTGTTGGTGGGAATGTAAATTAATACAACCACTATGGAGAACAGTAAGGAGGCTCCTTAAAAAACTAAAAATAGAACTACCATATGAGCCAGCAATCCCACTACTGGGCATATACCTTGAGAAAACCATAATTCCAAAAAGACATGTACCACAATGTTCATTGCAGCTCTATTTACAATAGCCAGGACATGGAAGCAATCTACGTGTCCATCAACAGATGAATGGATAAAGAAGATGTGGCACATATATGCAATGGAATATTCCTCAGCCATAAAAAGAAATGAAATTTGAGTTACTTGTAGTGAGGTGGATGGACCTAGAGTCTGTCTTACAGCGTGAAGTAAGTCAGAAAGAGAAAAACAAATACCATATGCTAACACATATATATGGAATCTAAAAAAAAAATGGTTCTGATGAACCTAGGGGCAGGACAGGATGCAAACGTAGAGAATGGACTTGAGGACACGGGGATGGTGAAGGGTAAGCTGGGACGAAGTGAGAGAGTAGCACTGACATATATACACTACCAAATGTAAAATAGATAGCTAATGGGAAGCAGCCGCATAGCACAAGGAGATCAGCTAGGTGCTTTGTGACCACCTAGAGGGGTGGGATAGGGAGGGTGGAAGGGAGACGCAAGAGGGAGGGAATATGGGGATATATGTATACATATAGCTGACTCACTTTGTTATAAAGCAGAAACACACAACATTGTAAAGCAATTATACTCCAATAAAAATATTTTTTAAATATTTAAATTAAAAAAATAAATAAATAAATCCAAGGGTTAGTCTCAACACCCAGACTAAACTGCTTTGCCCTTGACCCTAGAGGTCAGGGTCCTAAGCCTTAAGACTTGGTCTAAATCAAAAGAATGAGGATTTGGGAGTTGGAGAACCCTGGTTAAATTCTGGCTCCTTCTCCTCCATCAGCTCTGTGACTCTGAGCCCGTTTCTTCACGTCTCTGAACCTCAGCTTCCTAACCTGTGCCATACAGTTTACTGAAGGGAGAAGATCCATACAAAGCTCCCCAGAACACAATAGGCCTCAGTGGATGGCCCCAATTCTTTATTATGATGATGGAGACAGTTTAGGAGAGCTGTCTGCTGAAAGACCCCAAATCCATTATGCATGTTTTATCTTTGTGCTCCCAAAGTCTTGAATAAACAATGTCTTCATCCAGTATTTAAAAGACACTAAATCGGCCTCAAAGTAACCACCCCCTCCCACCCCAGCTGAAACTTGGCTGGCTCTATACTTGGCTGCTGGCCTGAATTTCCAAGCATTGTTGGTTTAGCATTTCTCAAATGTACCCCATTAACACTGCGAACCGGTCAGCTCTCCCTCCTCTCTGAGCTCAGGTCTGACCAGCACAGTGAGAGATGGAGCCAGCAGTGCGAGGCCAGCCTCCCCGACTTGCCTTTGTGAAGCAGGGTGGTGCTGGGGTCGGTCTGCCTGGGACTGGGGGCACCTGTCAGCATTTGCATGAAGGGGTGCAGCCAGGTCAGATGCAGACATAGGCAGTGTGCTTGGAGACCGGGAGAAAGCGCAATGGAATGAGGGGGTCTGGGAAATGTGAACAAAATATATTCTCCCGGTTGCCTCTTGAGGGGAAAAAACAAGACCTTGAACGAGGCTGAGCAAAAAGCCACTGCTCTGGGAATCAGGAAATAGCTCTGCCCTGGCACAGTCTCCAACTCATTCGCTGTGTGTCTCTGAGCAAGGTACTTGCTCTTTCTGTGGCACATTTATTTAAAGATAAATGGATTAGTCTGGGCCACATTTTAAAACTCTTGCTTGGCAGAATTCTTTCTCAAACAAAATTTTACTTGGAATTTTACTATATAAATAGATGAAAGTGGAACTGGTTCTCTGGGTAAAGGTGGCAGGAGTGGGAAAAGGGGGAGCTGGAATCTTGCCCACTAAGCCCTGCTAACAATCTGAAAGACACCAGGAGGTACCTCTGTGGAAAGGGTTTGAGAACCACATGACATAGTATATGATCTATAAAATCTCATGTGCTGGCAGCTTCTGATCCTGGTAGCTGCAGCTGCTACTGCTGATAACAGTAATGCCTTTTATTTGTTGAGCACTTTCTTTGTGCCAGGGCTGGAACTGACTTCTACAAGCTTTACTTTGAGAGTCAGTAGCGAGCCCTGATTCAGAGCCCTGATTCAAATTCCAGCTTCACCAATTTAGCAGCTGTGTGACGGTGGGCAAGTTAGTTAATCTTTCTGTGCCTCAGAGTCTTCATATGGAAAATAGACCGTTCCGAGGATTAAAGCAATTACTCTCCATAAAAGTGCCTAGAACAGTGGCAGGCACATAGTAAGCAACTGATGTTAGCCACTTTTCTCATGACTGCATAAATTATTATATTTAATTTTTATAAGCACCACTCGGTTTCACAGATGAGGGAATTGAGGCTCAGAGAGGTGAAGTGAGTGCCCCTAGGTCACACAGTTAGTAGGTGATGGAAGGAAGACCTGAATCCAAGTATGCTCAACTGGGCAGCCTGTGGTCTTAACACTCAGCCAGAACTGCTTTGTTCTTGACCCTAGAGGGCAGGGTCTTGGTCCTAGTAATTTGCTTAAGGAGTTCCAAGCCTAGATGGAAGGGTAGTTAACAATGACTATAGTGATTTATGCTTGCAGGAGTTCTGGGGTCAGCAGGGTCTAGAGTCTGGACATCCTAGCGAATGCAAATTCCAAGCAGAGAGAAGGTGTTTGTGGTCTCCAGAGCCTAGGGCTAACTGATGGTCTCTACTAGAAAAAGGGCAGAAGCAGCCCCAAGCTAGGTGAGCAGAGACCTGGCTGACTTTTAGCCCCCACTTGGAGGGCACCATACATGACTCTGAGCAGTCCACAAGCTGTACAACCTTACACAATGACCCTTACTCTTCTCCTGCCTCAGCATTTGGTGTGGAGAAGCTCAGGGAGAGAATGGATTTGGCTGTATTAGAAAGACAAAGACTGGTCTCAGCCTTGCCCTGATACCTGTGGGAGCCTGGGATGAGGGGAAGGAGCATGGAGGCTGTGAGGTCAGGAAGCTCTGCATGATTGCCCAAAGCAAGTGCAAGCCACACAGTCACTTTATCTCTTTGTGCTTCTTTCTCTCAGCACGGAGGGTGGCAATAAAAGATGGCTGTATGGCTCTCTCTGGGGAGCTGAATGGGAGCCAAACCATCATATGGTGAACAAATGCTGTGATCGCCCAACTGCAGAGCAGCTGCTGCAAATTATTAAATGGCACCAACCTTTGCCTTGACTACTGACCCCTGGAAATGAGTAGCCACCCACCCACCCAGAAAGCCCCAGTACCCTGCCACCAACAGAGGCCCAAACACAGGCTCCAGCGTTAAAAAAAAATCAGGGGGTGTGGTGTAGCTGTAAGAACACAGCTTTAAATTCAGACAGAGCTGTATACAAATGCCAACTCCACCCCTCATGAGCTGTGGGACTTTGGGTAAGATACTGAACTTCTCTGAGCCTCAATTTCCCATGTATAAAATATAGCTTATGTACTGATCATGCAAGAAGGATGTAACAATTAGAAATAATAAATGTAAAGTATCCAGCACAGTACCTAAGACACAGTAAGTGCTTAAATAGCTATATACATAGTGCCTTCACTGATTCAATGAAGACGGACTCCAAGCCCACTGAGTACCAGGCACAGTAAATATCATGTGGGAGGGTTAAGTGGTTTCCCTGAGTGACACTTGAGCTGAGATCTGAAGGACAAGCAGGAGTTTTCTAGGTAAAATGGGGAGGAAAGAACGTTCCAGGCAGATGGAACAGAATATGTGAAACCTATGACGGGAAAGAATAGGTGAGGGTTGAAGAACTGAGCAAGAGTTGATGTGGCTGATGCAGAGACAGCAAAAGGAGGCTGGCAGGGTGGGTGGGGCCAGACCACACAAGCCACAGTAAAGATTTTGGTCTAACAGTATAAAGAACGTATTGAACGGTTCTAACTGATGAAACGACACAAATTAGTGTTTTAAAAAGCTCACTTTAAAAGAGTACATACTGTGTGATTCCAACTTTATGACATTCTAGAAAAGGCAAAACTATAGAAACAGTAAAAAGATTAGTGGTCACCAGGGGTTATGGAGGAGGGAGGAATGAATAAACAGAGCACAAGGGATTATTAGGGCAGTGAAACTGTCCCGTACGATAATATAATGGTGGATACGTGTCATTATATATTTGTCAAAACCCACAGAATGTATGACACCAAGAATGAAGTCTAGCATAAACTATGGACTTTGGGTGATAACGATGTTTCCGTGTAGCTTCGTCAATTGGGATACAGGTACCACTCTGGTGGGAGATGTGGATAATGGGGGAGGCCGTGTGTGTCAGAGGACAGGGGGCACATGGGAACTCTGTGTACTTTCCTCTCAATTTTGCTGTGAACCTAAAACCTCTCTAAAAATATAACGTCTATTAATTTTTAAAAAAGAGAGAAAAACAGTCTGGCTGTGGTATAGAGAATAGATTGGAGGCGAGCAGGGGAGAATGCAGAGGACTAGTTAGGTTTTTCTATTGTTGTGCTGGGCTCCTTTGGGACAAGTTACATAAGCTCTGAGAGCTTCAGTTTCTCCATCTGTGATACGGGAACAAGAATATAAAGTGACACGGTATAGGAAGTGCCTCACAGAAAGCCTGGCACAAGGCAGGTGTTCAGTTCACTCTGGCAGAACGTGAAAGAATGAGCATGATGCTGGGAAGAATGGCAAGCGATGTCAGGATCCAGAGCTTTTTGTGGGGGGATAGTGGGCATCCTGCGATGGTGTTTTGTAGCAGGTAAAAAGTCTCAGTGTCTATTGGCAGGGGCAAAAGGATTTAGCAGAGTGTATGGCCAAGGGCTAAAGCTGTGTTTTGTGCTTTGGGGGAAATAAATCATAATATAACAGCTAAGACTCATTGACTGCTAACTACATGGCAGGTCGTATCGTAAGTGCCTTTTGTGAATTAGTTCCTTTCATTCTTTCAACTGTACCTCAGGTTAGGAACTATTATTATCTCTACTTTGTATCTGGTGAAACCGAAACACAGAAAGGACCATCAACTTGCCCCGTATAAGTGACAGAGCTAGTTTAAAAGAAAATCAAAGGATACAAACCTGAGTTCACTGAGGAAATAGGTTTTGTAAGCACAGAACCATCGTGAAATGGCACAAGAGACGAGCTGTGACCAAGGACCCAATCACAGTGGGAAGAAGTACGGTAGAGCCCTTAAGGCCATGGGTTTTGAATAAGCCTTCCTGGGTTTAAACCCTGGCTGCTCCACTTACTTAGGCAAGTTATTTAGCTACTCTGTGACTCAGTTTCTGTTTCTGTAATATGGGGATAGTAACAGGCCATACCATTTTTAGTCAATATATGTTTCAGAACAAAGAAGGACAACAGGAACTTCTAAAAGAGCAAGCTTGGGGCTTTAAACAGGGGTGGGGCTCAAACCTGGCACCCAACCCACAGTTATCAAGTACCACACTAGATGCCAGCTTTTTGCAGTGATGAAAACAACATGACCTCTGCCCTCAAGGACCTCCCAGTCTGGGGTGGGGAGATAGGTACAAATGCAGAAAATAAAACAAAAGGCAGGATATAAGAATTAGTCACTTGTTCAACCAAAATGATGCCAGTCACCATTCTAGACACTAGGGATGTAGTGACTGGCAAAACAGACAAGTTCCCTGCCCTCAAAGAGCTTATGTTCTAGTGCTGGAGATAGGCAACGAACACAAACAAACATAGCAACAGTGATGACTGCTGTTAATTAAAAAATAAAGCAGGGTGAGGGCTTAGAGAGCCACATGGGAGGTTATTTCGGATAGGATGGTCAGAGAAGGAAGTGGTAGCACCTGAGTAAGGCCAAAATGTCACAAGGGGTAAGCTGTGTTCATATCTGGGAGAAGAGTTTCCCACGCTGAGAGAATAGCAAGCGCAAAGGCCCTGAGGAGGGGAGAATACACTTGACCTGTTTAAAGAACGGCACAGAATAGGAGGACTGGTGTGGCTGATGGAGACGAAGCTGGAGAGACAGAGGAAGTCTAGACCACAGGGTGCCTACCGAGCACAGTCAGGACTGTGAATTCCACTCTAGGAGGGATGGGAAGCCCTTGGCAGGTTTTTGGGGTTTTTTTAAATTAATTTATTTATTTTTGGCTGTGTTGGGTCTTCGTTGCTGCGCGTGGGCTTTCTCTAGTTGTGGTGAGCGGGGGGGGGGGGGCTACTCTTCGTTGCGGTGCGCAGGCTTCTCATTGCAGTGTCTTCTCTTGTTGTGGAGCATGGGCTCTAGGTGCGGGCTTCAGTAGTTATGGAACGTGGGCTCAGTAGTTGTGACTCATGGGCTCTGGAGCGCAGGCTCAGTAGTTGTGGCGCACGGGTTTAGTTGCTCCGCGGCATGTGGGACCTTCCCGGACCAGGGCTTGAACCCATGTCCCCTGAATTGGCAGGCGGATTTTTAACCACTGCGTCAGTAGGGAAGTCCGCCTTGGCAGGTTTTAAACATGGGATTGGCATCTGATTTAATTTCAGAAGAATCACTCTGGCTGCTGTGTATAGAGAATGGATTGAAATGGGCCATGGTGGACTAACGTGTCTTTGAATTCTTTGCTGCTCCTTTCATTAACAAGTGGGATCTCCTTAAATCTAGTTTTCCCCTGTGCTTGTCTCTGACCACTAGCATGTGGCAGAAGTGACGCTGTGAAACTCCTAACTCTGGCCTTTAAGATATTTACACCTTCTATCCCTCTTGTAACTTGTCCTCTTGAATACCAGCTGCTGTATGAGAAGTCTCACTATCCTGAGACCACACTGCTGGGAGAAAGTGCAACAGCCACGTGGAGAAAGAGAGACCACATGGAGGAGCACCAAGGCACCAGAGATATGGACATGAAGATGACAGGACGTTCCAGCCCAGCCAAGCCACAAGGCATGCAGCAGCAGAACTGCCTGTTCCAGCCCTCCAGACTCCTGACCCACAGACTGCAAGCAAATAAAATGATTGAGGTTTTAAGCCATGAGGTTTGGGGGTGGTTCGTTACACAATTGATAACTGAGGCAGAGGCAAGGAGGCCAGTGAGAAGGGTACTGCAGAAATCCAGGTGAAGGAGAAAGGTGATTTTGGTCTACGGTAGGAATGGGAGTGGAGAATCAAAAAAATGCTGATATGAGAAAAAGTTTTACACACACACATCATCATCATCATCATCATCATCGGGAGAGACTCAGGGGTCTGGAGTCCCTATATCCCCTAGAGAGGATGGCACCAGTTCCATCTCCGAGGCTACCTCATTCAATGAAGGGTTGATTGTCCAAGGGTTGACTTCCTTTTCAGAAACTTCACTGCCATCAGGACAAACACTACAGAAGGTAAAGGGATATATTCCAGAATGCCTGGAAATAGGCTTAACAGCACAGAAATACTGTTTATTAGCAAAATGAAGACATATCAGAGAAAACTGTTCATCTTAATATAACATCTAACGTTTATACACTACTTCATAATTTATCAAGTATGCTCATACCTATTACCTCTTTTGATTCTATCCACTGTCCTGTGAAGTTAGAATTGCCATCCTCATGTACAAATGAGGAAACACGCTCAGAAAAGAAACACTGTTCTAAAGCCCCGTAGTCAGTAACTAGTAGAGCTAGACTTTGAACCTGTAACTTCTTCAAGCAAGTTCAATTTATTTTTGTATATGACTGTTGCTAATATTTCCACATTTACTTTAAAACTACACAGAATAAAATCAAATAATGTATCATTCCATTCTGTGTTTTAGTTGTCTGCCTGTGGCTCTTCTTCGTAGGCTAGTTGTGCAATGGATTTTAAAGCAAAGTCCTTGGACTCCTGGTCTCTTGAAATCTTGTAGGTAGAGTTTGACAACATGCAGATTCCTGGGCCCCACCCAGGAACCAGATTTTCTGGTAATGGGGCCTAAGCACCTGTATTTTAATAAATAGGCCCGGGTGGGGGAGAGGGGGTGTCAAATTATTCGCCTTCATGGGAAAGGTTGAAAGTCACTGAACCGGTGGATCAATCAGCCCTTCGGAAGCAGATGGACATGCTTAAATGAAGAGACAGAGTCTGAAAACACTGAGCAAACTGTAAATGGACCACTCCTCCATGTTGCCTGGGGTGAGGAAGGGGGCCTAGACAGTCTTCTACTTCCCCTCCCCCATCCACCAGACTCACTCAGGGGCCAGGAAAGAAAGAGTGTGCAGAAGGAGTCGTGGGGTGGGAGGGCGAGGAAGGGGCAGGCTGAACATTTCGAGAGCAGCCACTATGTTTCAGGCATTAGCAGACTTCCTCTTTCGGCCCTAAATAGGCAACACTTCCATTTTACAATTGAAGAACGTGGGAATCAGGGAATGAGGTTACTTGTGCAGTCACACAAATAGTAAGTGGGGAGTCAAGATTCGAACCCAGGATCACCTAGCACTAATGCTAGCGTTGTTTCTAGCATCAAGCTGTGCCGACCAGGTAGAAGGGAAGTGTGACATGAAGTCATGGGAGTTTGAACCCCACTCCCCTACTCATTCTCTGTGTGACCTTGGACCAGGCATTACCCTTCTCAGAAGATGTTCCTTCACTTCTTTCAAAAAGGGGATCAAATTACCTGCCACTGAGAAGTCCCCAGCTACCCGGTAGCCTGTTAGTAAAAGGTGATGGCTTCTGAATGAGAAACAGGACGCCAAAGTCAAAAGGGTGAAGTAATCATCGGGCAATTTCTCCAACAGTGGATCGTGTCAAGGTTGGGAGCAGGTGCCCCGGGATGGCAGAGTGGGATCCAGTGCGGGAGCCATTCCTGGGAGTAGCTGCAGCATGTGGGAAGGAAGGTGTGTGTGGGGCGGGCAGGGGCTCTCCGATGGCCTCTGAGGTCTCTCCCGTCCCCAATTTCTATGATCCTGGGAAGCAGGAGCCACACTGTTTTTCTCTGTCAGTGCTCCGCTCCCACTCCTGGGGGAGCTGGCAGATCTGCTGCTGGCTTGTTGGCTGGAGGCGCATGGGTAGCGGAGCCTGGCATTTCTTTACAGGCTCTCACTGTCTCTTTCTTGTGCTGCTTTCTTCCCGTTCCCACGCCCCACCTCTGCAAGTCCCCAGGGATTCTGCTTTCTCCTGCAGTGCTGAGGGCAAAGGCCTTGGGCAAAGAGATAGATCGGGCCTTCCCCCACCAAGGCTGCTCTGCTGGGACCCTCAATGCCTCATTGTCCCTGGCCTCCCAGACCCCGTCCCCTCCCAGGGAGAGAAGGCGGTGGGCGGTGTGCTGGTCAGCAAGTCCACGCCTGGTGCAAGCTGGCTGGGGTCCTCTCAGTTGTGAGCTTTTTGCTTTGCAAAGTTGTGGGATTCTTATTCATTTGAAGAGTCGGCCAGTCCTGAATGCCTTCAGCAAAGATTTCGGCACTGAGCCAGGCGCTTGGGGTACAACTTGGAAAAACAGTCCTTAACCTGATCCTCTAGGAAGGTCCAGTCCAGTGGGAGACATGAGAAGTAAATAATGATTAGTGTTCTCCTGAATCCATCACAATGCAGGGAGAGCAGTAAGAACAAGAACACAGAGCCATTGGTTGTGTTGGTTCATTCCTTCATTCATTGAACAAATAATTATTGGGAAACTGATACATGACAGGCACTGTTCTAGGGGCTGGGAATATGGGGAGCAAAACGAAGTCCCTGCCTACATGGTCTTCTCTTCTAGAAAATAATACAATAAAATAAATTATATAAATAGCACATCTTATCTATATCTGTAATGTAATAATTACATTATATAATCAAAATATAATTAATATAATATACATTGATTATAACGTTAATATTGTTATATTAATGTATTATCTAATTACATAAAGCATATCATCTGTATGTATTATTTTATATTATACATTATAATAATATTACATTAATATATTTTATTTATGTACCTAATCTATCAGCTATTGATCAATCAATCAATGAATCATCTATCATCCATCTATTTACCTATCTATAGTTTCAGGCAGTGATGACTGCCTGAAGGAAAAAAATGTATAGTTGGGGCTCGAGTGTGGGGACAGTATGGTCTGGCAAGGTCTCTCCGAGGAGGTGGCATTTGATCAGAAATTTGAAAGGGTGCGACATGGTAACATCTGCGGAGTGTTTCAGGAGAAAGGAAGAGCAGGTGCAAGGACTGTCCCCAGACACCGCTTACCTACTTCATACGTATCATTCTCAGAAGCACGGGTAAGTTACTTCTTCCCACTTTACAAATGGGGAAACCAAGAGCTAGGAAGGTGGAAAGACTAATCCAGGGCCTCCCATCTTGCAGAAGGGAAAGCTGAGACCCACCCCAGGTAGTCTGCTCTGGCCCTGCAGGTGGGCTTTCAGCCATGAAGCCACCCCTCCTACCTGGCAAGTCCTAGATGCTTTTTGGCACAGAGGAGGGGGTGCCAAATTCAACTTTAGGGAAGAAGGTAGAGAAGGGGACATGAGTGCACCAGGTCAAGGGAGGTCTCTGCCTTCCTTCTTTGCCTCTTCTGGCCCCAAAGCTGCCCCTTACCTGTGTGCACATCCACTCAAAGTCAAGAGAGAGAGGGGGAAGCTCCTCTCCCAAGTCCACAGTGCTCACTCTGCTCACATTATTTAGGTTTCTACTCAAGTCACCTCCTCAGAGAAGCCTTCCCTGATCACCCCACCTCGAATACCAGTCACTCTCTATCTCATCTTTTGCTTCAACCTTTTCTCACGACCTGCCATTAGACTGCATATTTGTTTTCTTATTTGTTGTCAGTGTCTGTAGCTTAAATGTCAGCTCCACAAAGGGTATTGTCTATTTTGTTCACTACTGTATCCTCTATGTCTGGCACATCTTTAATGAATGCAAGAAAGGAAAGTAGGAAAAGCTCAGTGTGTGTGTAACCACTTAGGAGAATGAAAGGAAGCACCTTTCCAAGCAGACACAGGCGCCGCGAAGGGAGAGTAGAAACTGAGCTCTCTGTGATTTGCTGGTGGGTGCCTGGCACTCTGAATTTGCTCAGTAAATATTTGCTGAATGAATGAATATCTGGAATTTGAAATTCCAAGTTCAGGAAGGTCAGAAGACTTTGAGCAATTATGTGTGAAATAAACATGATTTTATAATATTCTTTGATGGGATGTTTGAGAGTTCTCAGGATAGAGGTTCAGGATTGAGAGCTGATCTTGACACAAAAGCTAACATGCTAGGAGGATTTGGACAAGTCAACTTCCTCCCTGCCACCTGGGGCACAATTTGCCCACCTGTAAAATGAGGACACACAGAAAACTCTAAGGGACTCTTCTAACTCTGGACATCTAAGATTTTGTAAAATAACTCCTCCTCTGGGACAGGCCCACACATCTCCATCTTGCCCCAAATATCCCCCCTGGAAACAGTAATCCTGGGGTGGGTACCAAGGGTAGTTTTTGAGAGTCTTCAATGCCTTTCCTCAAGGTCTTGTGTTACTTAAGCTTCCTGGCTCCTTCTCTTCAACCCTCTCTGAGGTCTGACCTTCTAATGAGCGGAGACACATTATCAGCCACTGTGGTTTGAATGGGTGCCTATAATTTAGTGTTGCCTAATGCTGGACACTGAGAGCAGGGCTTGTGTAATTAGGCTGGGACCTCATTAACATCTGCCTCCGTGGGTGTTTTTCATTCTTGGTTTCTCCTGTCCTGTATTTTGAATCCCATCTGGCTGTATGGACACGGCTGCCCATTTTTATTGCTCCATTCTGAAGCCAGGCTTGAATTTGGGCCCAGAATGGCAACAGCCATCCACAATGCATGAATCTTAACATGTCCTGGAATGGCCCCTGCTCTGCTCTCTAAATAGAATTACACAACTTTACTGAGAACATGGATTGTCTGAGTTGCTCTTGAGCATCTCGAGCTGGCTGGCAGTCCACACTTAGTTTGGGTGTTTGACAGAAACCAGAGTAAAGGGTACTATCAGTTTAATTACTACAATTACCCATGATTTAACCAGCTCATGTGTAATACTTTGCCATATACAAAGCACTAGTAGAATCTGGCCTTGAGCAGAGATGTGGACTGTTTTGTTTACCGGTGATTCCTACGAGTTATTCTTTTGGGGGCCTCCTGCCCCCACCCCATTCTTCTCTGCCCTGCTCTGAGCCCCAGGAGGCTGAACTCTGTGGACAGCACCTATCAGGCTCTCTTGCTCATTGGGCCAAAGTGAGGTCCCAGCAGGAGACTGGAGGGCAGGGGGAAAGGAGGGTGGTAGTACTTCTTCCTAGTGCCCACCCTGCTTCAGTACAGGACTTTGGAGGTAGCTAAGTTCCTCTACAACTATTGCTTCAACTGCATGGCTCTCCTGCCCAAGTCTAGGTGAAACCTTCTGGATTGAGTCTATTAATTCTACTTCCTTTCCTTGTCCCTTCACCCCTAATGATGATAATGGCTTCTTGCTGTTGTTATTGGATGCCTCATGTTCCCTGAGCCCCACACACCTCTCCGTAAGTGATTCCTTTATTAAAATCTCTTTATTTAAACCATTTGGGGATGAATTCTGTTTTCTGCCTAGCCCCTGTCTGATACAATCCTTAATATCTGGAATGGAACCTGGAATATAATAGGCCCTTAATAAACATCTGTGGAATGAATAAACTTTTCACATATGTCATTTAATCCTTACAAAAACTATGTAAAATAATACAATTACCTTTTACAGATGAAGAAGCTGAGGTTCAGAGAGAGGTAGAATCTCAGGTCTGAGCAACAGATTTCTAAGGAAGAGCAACACACACATCCTGTACCCCAGATGAGCCTGAGTCACACTCAGCACCTGGGAGAAATCTCTACTTCCTGCTGCTTCCAGCACAGACCCAGAGTCCACTCATGCTGGCCTGGGGTGGGCTCAACAGGACCAGATGCCAAGGAGTGGACAAGGGTAATGTGAGTAAGAGAATAACAAAATTTCTATCCTTCTTTGCCTCTTATTACAGTTTTTTACTTAAAGTCTATTTTGTCTGAAATAACTATGGCTACCCCTGCTCTGTTTGGTTTCTATTTGCATGGAATATCTTTTTCTACCCCTTCACTTTCAGCCTATGAGTGTATTTAAAGCTAAAGTGAATCTCTTTCAAGCAGCATATTGTTGGGTCTTTTTTTCTTTCAACTCGTTCAGCCACTCTATGTCTTTTAATTGAAAATTTTAATCCATTTACACTTAAAATAGTTATTTAAAGTACTATTGCCATTTCGTTAACTGTTTTCTGGCTGGCTTGTAGTTCCTTTGTCCTTTCTTCCTCTCTTGCTGGGTTCCTTCATGATTTGATGCTTTTCTGTAGGGGTTTGCTTTGAATCCTTTCTTCTGTTTTGTGTATCTCCTATAGGGTTTTGCTTTATGGGTACCATGAGGCTTACATAAAAAATTTTATAGTACAGTCTATTTTAAGCTGATAACAATTTAACTTTAATCACATACAAAAACTACTCTTTTATTTGCCCCTCCCTATATTTTGTTTCTGATGCCACAATTTACACCTTTTTATATTGTATATTCATTAACTAATCATCGTAGCTATTGTTATTTTTAATACTTCTGGTCTTTTAACCTTTTTACTAAAGTTAAAAGTGATTTACACACCACCAATACAGTATTAGAGTCTTCTTAATCTAACTAATTACCTTTATCAGTTTTATACTTTCATATGTTTTCATTTTACTAATGAGCGCCCTCTTTTTTTTTTTTTTCCGGTACGCAGGCCTCTCACTGTTGTGGCCTCTCCCGTTGCGGAGCACAGGCTCCGGACGCGCAGCCTCAGCGGCCATGGCTCACGGGCCTAGCCGCTTCGCGGCATGTGGGATCTTCCCGGACCGGGGCGTGAACCTGTGTCCCCGTGTCCCCTGCGGACTCTTAACCACTGTGCCACCAGGGAAGCCCCATGAGTGCCCTCTTATTTCACTAAGTTCTCACTGTCTAAATTCAGATTCTTGGGTCCCCTCAGTATTTGTCTACTGTCTAATTGTATTTTTTCATACTACTCATAATGAGGAACTTACTGCCTCTTTAAGCAGCTCTAACTATGAAACAATCTCCCCCTTGTTAAAAAGGCAGTCCAGTAAGTGGTGACACAAAGGCTCTGGAGCCAACTACCTAGGCTTGAATCCTAGTTTTGACCCTTACTTGCTGGAGACCTTGATTCCATTACTCAACTTATTGGTGCTTCAATCTTCTCATCTAGAAATGTGGATAACAGTACACATTAAATAGGGTTGTTGAAAGGATGAAATGAGTCAATACATGTTAAGTGCTTGGGACAGTGCCTAGCACGTAGGAAATGCTATAAAGCATTTGTTAAATAAATAAAAATTCATGAATTCTGCATGTGCAATTCAAGCTGGCTTTATCAAAAAGGATTTTTTTGGCTCCAGCTTGGAGATGAGTCTGGATCCAGGGCCTTGAATAACATCAGCAGGTCATTGACTCTCTTTCTCTATCTTGGCTGTGTTTTCCTTTGCCTTGGATTCATTCTCAGCAGATCCTTTCCTCTAAGAGAAAGAGCCATGGCCACCAGCAGCTCCAGGAGTTCATCCCACCAGCTCAGCAGCCCCAGCAGAACACGTGTGTCTCTCACCCAAGAGTTCCAGCAAAAGTCTCACATGAACTCTCATTGGCCTGGCTTGGGTCCCAGGCTTTTTTTCCCCCCAGTGTGACATTCTGATTCTAGGGCTGGTTATTGCTGTCAGCTCTAGACACCACACAGACTGCAAGCTGGGGAAGGGTCGCCCCAATGGAAAATCTAGGTGCCATTCCCCAAAGCAGGAGGAATAGATGCTGGAGAAAACCAGCAGTGGTCTGCTCTACCACCCATCTTGTTCATCTTCCCCAAAGGTGCTCCCCACGAGCAAGACTTTAGATGATCTCAGCTTTGCTCCTACTGTAGACTTGGAAGTGCTTTAGGGCATTTTCAGTGCAACACCTAAGTCTCTTTGAAAGAATACACTGCAAGGCAAGAGCACTGCTCAACGTTCCTGCTTTGGGAGACCACAGCTAGGGCTTGGTATGGCACTACATGCCGGAGGAAGATTCTAGTGACTCCTCACCTGCAGGATGCAGTGTGAGTCAGGCTGGGGCTACCTGGTTTGTGTGCACATTCTTGCAGGTCTGGCACCTTGTAACCTGTGGCTCGCTGAAATAAGCTGCTGGGCTGAGATTGTAAGCACCATCCTGGGCATGGACAAAATAAATCTTAACAGTTCCATGGATCCTAGAACCCAGGGCTTTGGCTATACTGGCACTGTTCTCACAGCCCTGGCTACTGATGCTTATGGTCTTCCACCAGAAGCATCAACATCATCTGGAAGCCTTTGTGCTCAAATCAAGGTCACAGGACTGACAGCATTGGCTTCATCTGGGAACTTGTAGGAAACTCAGAATCTCAGGTCCTACCTGAAGACCTAATGGATGGGAATGCATTTTAACAAGATCTCTAGGGGGTTTGTATGCACGTTAAAATTTGAGAAGCACTACTGTATCAGTTTTCTAGGGCTTCCTTAACAAAGTACCACAAACTGCATGGCTTAAAACAACAGAAATTTATTCTTTCACAGTTCTAGAGGCTCAAAGTCTGAAATCAAGGTGTCAGCAGAGTTGGTTTCTTCTGAGGGCTGAGGGAAAATTCGTTCTATGCCTGTCTCCTAGCTTCTGCTGATGGATGGCAATCCTTGGCATTCCTTATCTTGTATCACTCTAATTTCTGCTTCCATCATCACATAGTTTTTCCTTGTGTCTCTGTGTCCAAGCTTCCCTCTTCTTATAAGGATACCAATCACATTGGATTAAGGGCCCACCTTACTCCAGTATGGCCTTAACTTATTACATTTGCAATGATCCTACTTCCAAAGAAGATCACATTCTGGGGTACTAGTCTTAGGACTTTAACACATCTTTTCTGGGGAGACACAATTCAAACCATTACAACTACCTTCCAAGCCTGCCATTCTTAAGTGCTGGGAGACTAGCTGGGCTTCCCTGGTGGCGCAGTGGTTGAGAGTCTGCCTGCAAATGCAGGGAACATGGGTTCATGCCTCAGTCTGGGAAGATCCCACATGCCGCGCAGCGGCTGGGCCCGTGAGCCATGGACGCTGAGCCTGTGCTCCACAACGGGAGAGGCCACAACAGTGAGAGGCCCGCGTACAGCAAA
>NW_020175731.1:217348-233509 GCF_003031525.2 Neophocaena asiaeorientalis asiaeorientalis | reverse complement strand
AAAAAAAAAAAAAAAAAAAAAAAAAAAAATTGGAAAAAAAAAAAAGAATCAGCTGGAACAGTTTTGTAAATTTATTTTTGTGAACATTTTAATAAATTTTGGAAGAAGATGGCAGGTCTAGAATGAGGCTTGAGATATCCATTTCTGCAAGGTGATCTTCTTCAGGCAGCACACCCCCAGGATACTCAGCTTTACAGATGACCCAGCCCCAGTTCAGGGCCAATGTGCAAGCAATCTGGGGAGATACTCCATCAGGCTGCCCACTGGAATCACCTGGGGAGTGTTTTTTTTTGGTTTGCTTTTGTTTTTTGTTTGCGGTACGCGGGCCTCTCACTGTTGTGGCCTCTCCCGTTGCGGAGCACAGGCTCCAGACGCGCAGCCTCAGCGGACATGGTTCACGGGCCCAGCCGATCAACGGCATGTGGGATCTTCCAGGACCGGGGCACAAACCCATGTCCGCTGCATCGGCAGGCAGACTCTCAACCACTGCGCCACCAGGGAAGCCCCCACCTGGGGAGTTTTAAAGCTACCAATACCTAAGTTGTACCCTCAGAGAGTCTAGTGTAATTGGTTTTTCCTATTGCCTGGCTATCAGGATTTTAAAACATTTCCCAGGTAATTCTAATCTGCAGCCAAATTTGGGGATTAATGGAATAGATGCTCTCATTTCTACATATTACAAAGAAGATGATCCAGTCCCTTTCCCAGATAGGGAAATAAGACATAAGACAAATAATCCCAAATATGAACATACACAGATTCCTAAATATTGAATTTTACGTTTTTTATAGTTTTTATGTGCATAATGAGGCTGCTGTGAGAAGTAAATAAATGTATATATGTAGCACCATTCTCAAAATCTCCCATGATGGAAGACTTGTTAATTTCTCCTTGCAGTTTTGCCAATTTTTGAAGTACATTTTGAGGCACTTTTTTTGAGCCCTATAAATTTAAAATTATTATCTCTTCTTGGTCAATGACTCCTTTATCATAATGGGTTACTTCCTTTTTCCTGGTAATTCTTTTCACCTGGAAGTCTATTTTTCCCCCTGATATTAATACAACTATATTGGCTAGCTTTCTTTTGCCCAGTTGTTATGTGGTATGTATAAGTATGTATGTATATATATATATTTATTTATAACTTATTTAATATTTAACTTATATATTTATTTAATATATATATTTATTTCCATCTTTTAACTTTCAAACATTCTACAGTCTTATGTTTTAGATGAATCTCCTGAATGGAATATAGCTATATTTTAAAGAAATCTACTCTAGGGGAGTTCCCAGTGGCCTAGTGGTCAGGATTCCGGGCTTTCACTGCCACGGGCCAGGTTCAATCCCTGGTCGGGGAACTAAGATCTCACAAGCAGCACAGCCAAAAACAACAACAAAAAAAACTACTCTGACAATCTTGCTGTAGATGCTCCATAAATTGAGTATTTAGTTCATTTACATTTAATATAATTACTCATATATACTGGTGATAAAAATATTTAGCAACTTGTAGGGTACTTTGAGAAAGCTGCAGTTCTCACAAGCGACCATGAGATGGCAACTCTAGGGGACTCACAGGCAAACAGCCTTGAAGGGACAAAGGGAACCAGGCGTTTGCTCTCTGGGGTTCCACTACTGTTTCCAAGGGTGTATCTCCCCTGCAACATTTGGGCATCCTCTGACCACGGGAGAAACAAGGATATGGGATGGGGGACAGGAGTGTGGTGAACTGGGGGACAAAAGAGTAGTTCAATGGCCATGCCTAACCATGGGTTAAGTAAAGGTGGCTGAAGGCATTCAGTGGGCTCAGGTCAGAGGCTATTTATCAATTTGTATAGAAAAATTTCAATATTTTAATAACCAGTGCTGCTGTACACACTATTCAGAATACCAGCCTGCTGATATACCAGCCTGCTGATATATATGGGTCTAAACCTATCATCTTATTTTGTGTTATTTATAACACCTGTTCTACGTTAGTTTTTCTCTCCTTTCTTGTTTTCTTTTATTATTTCTATTTTTCTTTCTCATTGTTTTTTATTTATTTTAAATATTTTTGTTTGTTTATTTATGGCTGCTTTGGGGCTCCGTTGCTGCATGCGGGCTTTCTCTAGTTGCAGTGAGCGGGGGCTACTCTTTGTTGCAGGGCGCGGGCTTCTCATTGCGGTGGCTTCTCTTCTTGCGGAGCATGGGCTCTAGTCACACGGGCTTCAGTAGTTGTGGCACAGGCTCAGTAGTTGCGGCGCCCGGGCTTAGTTGCTCCGCGGCACGTGGGATCTTCCTGAACCAGGGCTCGAACCCATATCCTCTGCATTAGCAGATGGAATCCTAACCACTGCGCCACCAGGGAAGCCCCTGTCATCGTTTTTAAGTACTACATTCTGTTTCTATTTTTTAAGTAATTATCACAGAGATTACCTTTACTTTTTCTTTAATTCTTTAATTTTCATCTTTAACTTTTCAAAGCCTGTTATTAATCAATACATAACTTTCCACCCTGACACTACAAGGGCCTCAGAACATCTTAATTATATTTAGCCCCAGCCTCTACTCACTTACTGTGGTTTATTTGAATCCTTCATATATTTTAAAAATCCATAAGATATCATTATTATGATTATTAATTGTTTTTTGAAGACAATGTTTATTAGCATTTCCACCTTCTTTGCTCTTCATGTATTCTTGCTGCTCTACGTTATTCTGAGGTCATTTCCTTTTTGCCTAAAGTACATACTTTACAATTTCCCTTAGTGAGGTCTTATCTTTATAAATGTTATTTTGCCTTCTTTCATAAAATACATTTCCCTGAGGATGACGATTATTTTCTTTCAGCACACTGAAGGTATCTTTCCACCCCTGCTGCCTGAGAGCCAAGTGTCAGTCAGTCTGTTACTCCAATCAAGTAATCTGCCTTTTTCCCTTGGCTACTTTTTATTTTTCTTTATCTTTCTGTACTTAAACTATTGTGTTTTGGTATAGAAATCCTGCTTTAAATTTGTTGAGCTTCTGATGTTGGTAGTTTGGTATCTTCCTGAAAGATTCTCAGCTATCATTTCTTATTTTACTGCCTCTGCTCCATTCTCTTTTCCCTCCCTTTATGAAACTCTGGCTAAATGAATGTTAGACCTTCTCAGGAGATCTAACCATCTCTTCTGCATTTCCAGTCTTTTTTCTCTTTGTGCTTCATTTGGGATAATTTCTTTGGCTCTACCTTTCATTTCATTAACGCCTTTTCTATGGTGTCTAATATGCCATTAAATACAACATTTACAATAATTTTGGTTATTGTAGTTTTCATTTCTAGAAGTTCTGTTTGGTTTTAATAAAACTGGTTGTGTCATTCTTTATAGTTTCCTATTCCTTGCAGATATCTTCCAACCTGATTTTTTTCAACTTAATATGTATGATTTTTTTCTTTTAAGAATGTGTGTTTTTGAGGGTATCTTTCTGCTTATCTATATTTCCTGTTTCTTCTCATTCATAATGTATATGCCTGGTTATTGTTGACTATGTGCTAGCTATTATACAAAAAGTTATCTGAATAATTATTCGAAGCCTAGTATCAAAGTGCCTTCCACTACACAGGATCTGCTTTGACTTCTGGCATGTCTGGGATTACCATAAACTAAATTTAATGCTTGCGCTTCCCTGGAAGGCCAATCAAAGTGCAATTCAAGCTTCAGTGACTTGTGAGGGCTCATCTACCTATACTTCACATTCACCTTGAGATGTAGTCCTTTGAGGTCTCAGCTTATTTTGGGTAGGGTCTACCATTATACCTTGAGAAAACCTGGGTATTTCTTTCTTTCTCCCTTGCCCCTGCTAGGCTATCAAAACCAATTTTCAAATTTGCTAGACTCAGCAGTACTCTCAGGAAAAATGAGGCTTCTGTACTCATTTATCTCTCTGGATTTCCATTTCCTATCATTCTCTTCCTAGCAAGTCCTTACTGTCATGTCAACTCTTTGATGGATTTGAAGATTATCGTTATTTAAAACCAGTTTTTAAGTTGTTTTCAGATAACCTACAGTTGGTCTACCATTATTGGAAATAGGAAGCCATGTAATGTTTTCATTGGCAAATGGCAGGTACTCAGTAAATGATGGCTGATTTAGTAAAATTATCAAAATTTCCCAAACATACTCCTTTTTTTGCTTCTTGGTTTGTACAAAGACTGTTTCCTATTCTTAAAACACATAGAATGCCCATATTCTACCATCTGACAAGGCTCAGAACAAATGCCACCTTTTCCTCAAATTTCTTCTTGTTGTCTCTACTCCCTCAAATCTGAATTCTATTTCTTCCCCACCTAAACCCTCACAGAACCTAGTCTGTACCATTCTTTGGGTACTTAACTAGATAGAAATATTTTAATCCACTATTTACCTCTCCTGCAGATTTATACTTTTTTGACATTTCTGATCTTCTGAAGAATCCCCTCACTTCCCCTCCAGTTCAGCTGTTTATACTATAAACAGATTTGGGGGGGAAATATTATATCTAGTACTTTTAGGTGTGATGTCCTGGGAGGGGAGTCTCTGAACACTTACTCTGTTCTACTGCTGGAAGCGGGATGCAGCCTATTCTAATAAACTCTTAACATTTGTACAGCACTTTAGAATTAATAGGGTATTCTCACACGCATGCCTTCTACTTCCATGTTCACTATCATCATGCCGCAGATGAGAATCACAGGGCAAGAGAGACTAAATAAAGAGCCATAAAGTCAGAAATGGAACCCAAGTCTTCTTTCTCCAGGCCCAGGGCCCATTCCAGCATACTCAGTTGCTTTCCCATATTGTTTGTGCCACCAGTCATTCCTATGCAATAATACCTAAAACTCTCTGGAAGCAGACATTCCGTACATGAAAGCACGTGTAGTAGAGGAGTTAGGTTGTAGGCAATAGACTAAGGGGTTGGCAAAGGAAGATACCCCATACACACCTCTCAAATGAAGGTTTTCTGTACCTCAGTCCACCTTACCTCACAATCTTGGTCCCATTTCTCACAACCTGCATGTCCACCATACAGCCCCCAGTAACATAGGCAGCTAGGTTCAACTCTGAGAATTCAGCCTGAAAGAGAAAGCAAAACAATAAGGATTCATCAAATACTAGTGATGCCAATAACTTATAACATTTATTTGGTACTTATATGTGCCAAATACACCTTTAAACCTCACCTGAAACACAGGAAATTAGTAATATTTTTTATCGCCCTTTTTGAAAGATGAGGAAGCTGAGGTGCAGAGAGACATAGTGACATGTCCAAAGTCGCACTGCTACTAACTTCTACCCCCTTGAAGGTGGAAGAAGCAACTCTAACTCCAGTGGAGGGGACGGTGGGGAGAGATAGGAGGTGGGCATGGAAGAAACTTCATGGTCACCGAGAGAGGGGCAGAGGCAAGAGTATAGGGAGTATTCTTGATGTTTCTGTGCCAGCTACAATCCTGCACTTGTATTTTATTAGACACTTCTGTATCCTTATAAGTCCATCTTTTTGTTGGCTTATTTGTTTGAGCAAGCTTTAGCAAATCTATGTTGCTATTCCTGTGGAATATATCCGTCCTACCAGATTATATGCTCCCTGGGGATAGCGATTTGATGTTATAACCGTCTGTTTCCTAGGGTTGCCATAACAAAGTACCACCACTAGGTGGCTTAAACACAGAACACTGTCTTCTCACAGTTGTGGAGGCTAGAAGTCCAAAATCAAGGTGTGGGCAGGGTTGGTTCTTTCCGAGGGCTGTGCAGGAAGGCTCTGTTCCAGTCCTCTCTCCTTGGTTTGTAGATGGCCACCTTCTCCCTATCTCTCATTACAATGTTTTTCCTCTATGCGTGTCTCTGTATCCCTTTTACCAGTCATACTGGATTAGGACCTCACTTTAACTTGATTACCTCTGTAAATATCCTATCTCCAAATACCTATGTCCAAAAAAGGTCACATTCTGAGGTACTAGAGGTTAGGATTTCAACACAGGAATTTTAGGGAAACACAATTCAACCTGTAACCCCATCCTAGAAAATGCATAGTACTAGACTGACTTACACAGAAGCCAAAAGCTATTTCTTTGAATTTAACAAACAAAAATAACTGCTCACATACATGAAACACTATGTTCCAGGTACTGTCCTAAGCATTTTATACGTATGAATTCATTTAATCCTCATACTTGTCCAGATGAAAAACTGAGGCAGAGAGAGAGCAAATAACTTGCACACTGTCACACAGTAGGTAGCAGAGCCAGGATTTAACCCCAGGAAGTCTGGCTCCAGCCTGTGCTTTTAACTGCTGCACCCCACTGTCCTCACTGTTTAGCTGAATAAGGTATTAGATGGATTACAAATGGGAATTTTAGGGACCTAAAAATAAACCACTTAAAGAGAAAAACAAGTTTACATTGAAGGGAAATATCATTTCATGGTGATTTAACTGCATCCCCTTGGAATCATTTACCAGGAATTATGACCGAAGACCTAGCCATCTCCCCAGATGGCTTTAAAGCAAACCCAGAGTGCTTGTGTTTCTTGCTCTAATTAATAACCTCATCATGCTGTGGCAAGGTGAAAAGCAAAAAGCCCTGTTAATGAGGTCAGGTTGGTTAACAGTGGTAATGACCTAGTTATTAAATCTAATGCCTTAAAAATTCAGTCCCATCATGTTTCAGATATTTCATTTGTGAGATTACGAAGAAGAATTAGCACGAAAAGCTGTTGCTTCTGTGCGTGAAGCAAAAGAAGTTAGAAGAAAGTTGCAACACAGAATAGCTGGTCACCAAGTATATGAAAAAAGGGAGTGAATCAGAATCTTGGATGGTAGAATTTCTGACTCATAGATGGCAAAGACCCAGGGGCTGTCTTGCTGCCCAAATGGAAGGGCAAATACCTCGACAGAAGACACCCTCAGGCTTGTACATACCTGTCAAAAGTTCATCTTGGTCAGATCTGGGTGTCTACAGTTGTTTCCTGGTCATGGTTTATGAGTAATTACAGAAGGTAGATGCCTGGGTTATAGGGCAGTGAGCCTCTGCTGGGTCAAGCACGGAGAGTCGGGGTAGCAAAGAAAGTGCACCTCTTGCATTTAACTTTCTAAAAACTTCAACAACCACGGGAATGAACATAGAAGTATCCAACCATCTCTCATTCAGGTTAGCATGATGACTCCCCTGGTAGAATACCGAAGACCAGCCAATTTTGAAGACCCTGAAAGCTCTCCTAGAAACTGTAGTGGGTTGAATTGTATCCCCTAAAAGATATGTCCAAGTTCCAACACTTGATATCTGTGAATGTGACCTTGTGTGGAAATAGGGTCTTTGCAAATATAATTAAGGCTCTCAAATGAGGTGATCATCCTGGATTAGGGTGAGCCCTAAATATAATGAGATGTCCTTACAAAAGAAGAGAAGGGGTGACAGAGGGCCACAGGAAAGAAGGTTGTGTGAAGACAGAGGCAGAGATTGGAGTTACACTGCCAAAAACCAAGGAACAACAGGAGTAACTAGAAACTGGAAGAGGAAAGGAAGAAGTCTCCCTTAGAGCCTTCAGAGGGAGTGCAGATCTGTTGACACCTTGATTCCAGATTTCTGGCCTCCAGAACACTGAGAGGATAAATTTCTACTGTTTTAAGCCACCAGGTTTGTGGTAATTTGTTACAACAATCCTAGAAAAGTAATACAATAATTTTGGAAATTGGATCCAATTTTACTATTGCATGCAAAGGTGTCAGGGTTCAAAGAAGGTCAACTGGTTTAGGTAAGGCTCCTTTATCCACTTCACCAAACACATAATTAAATGCACATAAATACACACATACATTCTCTCTCTCTCTCTCCCCCCCCTCTCACACACACATACAGTAATATATTGTAAAACACTACTATCAGAGTCACTTAAATTTTCTACATAAGTTAACCTTTTGACCTCAAAACATTTTGGCCCCAACTATTTTTAATGTAATGTCTCTTTAAATACTACACATTAGGCATTGTGGTATAGATAAATAATTTTCAAAGAAACTACATTTAAATATAACTGTTCAAGATATTAGCTGATGTGTTTGGTCAAGTTACTAATTGCTTTGAATCTCATTTTTGACATCTCTAAAATGGAGGCAATGATATCAGTAGTATCTACCTTTAAATTTTTTGGTAAAGATTCAAGATAGTGTATATGAAGCATCTAGCACAGGGCTGAGACATACACAGGAAGAGTATCTCTGTAAACAGCTATCATTATTATGTTCAAATATTTAATTGTCTTAGTGAGAGTAAACTGAATGCATAAAAAATGGTATAACCAGATTATACCATTCAAATGTTTATAACATAAACAATTTTCAAAATATTAAGGCATAAAATATAAAGAGTAAGGACTTTTGCTTAATGGCCACAAGGGAGTAACAGGGATTATATTTACACTCTCATCTTAAACTTAGAAAGCCAGACAAACTATATTAAGTAATAGTTTTCAGACACTGAACAACAGGCATTGCAGGACTGTGACCCCTGCAGAAAGGAAACACATGAAATTACCCCTGTGATTGCCCTAGCTGACTGCCTGGAGGCAATTCCCAGGCGTGGGAGAATGCAGTCAGTGCCCAGAAGTCTCACTCACTGAGTCAGAGGTTAGGATTCAGGGATGCTGAGGTGGCTAGAATTTGCAGTGCAGAGCAAAGGAAAGATACAATTGCCCAGAAAAAGACCTCCAGGCAGATCTGTAAGTCTTTGGCTGAGTACTGATCTGAGCATGCATGAAAGGAAAGTACTCAGGTCCAATGATAGAACTATCAGAAAACAGTAGACTCAACACTCCAGACACAGGGCTGGAGATAGTTCATGTTCTCACCAGTCAAAGTATAAAGACCTTGTAATATGAGTAGAGTTCTCAAAAATTTAGTAGTAGGGCTAAATTAGCCCTGGACTGCAGCATGCTCTGGATCTAAGATGACCAATTTGTACCAGTTTACTTGGAGCTTTCCCAACTTTAAAACCAAAAGTCCCACTTTTCAGAAGCCCCTTCAGTCTCAGTCTTTAACTGAAAGTTCCATGTCCTGGGAAACTCCTTTGTCCCAGGCAGACTGGGATGATTAATCACTCTATCTAGATCTAAGAAAAGTTTTAAAGGTTTAACAGTTTTAAAGTTTTAAAACTAAGAAAAGTTTTAAAGGCATGCCCTGAAGGGATCAAACTTATGCCAAGTAATTTAACTGCATCCCAAAACAAAGTACAACACTATTTATAGGAATACAACAAAATCCAACACCCAACATGTTAAATTTACATTGCAAAATTTATGAAATTCAATCATAAATTACCAGACATGCAAGGAAGCAGGAAAATATGAACCATACTAAGGAGAAATCAAGAAAAGATCCAGAAATGAGAGATGATGGAAAGAGCAGAAATGGAAGTTAAAACAATTATTATAAATATGCTCCACATTCTCAAGAAGGTAGAGGAAAACTTCAACATGATAAAGAGAAAGGTAAAACTTAAAAATGGAAAAAACAGAAATTTCATAGATTAAAAGTATAATATCTTAAACATAAAATGTATTGTATGGGATTAATATCAGATTAGACAAAACAGAAGAAAATATGAGTGAGCTTGAAGAGAAAGCAATATACACTTGTACAAAATGAAGCCCAGGCACAAAAATACTGGAAAAAAAAAAAAAAAAGAACCTCAGTGAGCTACAGGACAATATCAAACAGTTTAATATATGTGTAACTGAAGTTCTAGAAGGAAAAAAAGGTAAGATCATAAGGGTTTTTAAAGGGTTAGGGTTAGGAAATATTTAAAGAAAAATGGCCAAAATTTTTCCAAATTTGATGAAAACTATAAACCCACAGACCCAAGAAATTCAGTGAATCCCAAGCAGAAGAAACATAAAGAAAATCCTACCAAGGCACATAATAATCAGCTTACTAACAAACCAGTGATGAAGAGAAAATCTTCAAAGCAATCAGAGGGGGAAAATACACTTTATATAAAGAGAAGCAAAGATAAGAAAGACAGCCAATGTCTCGTCAGAAAACATTGAACTAAAAGACAGTGGGACAGCTTCTTTAAAGTACTGAGAAAAAAAAAATTGTCAACCTAGAATTTTATATCCAGCAAAGTACATTTTAAAAAAATCAAGGCATGCTAAAAACTTTTTCAGGCAAATAAAATTTGAGAGAATTTATTGTAAGTCTAAGAAATGTTAAAGGAAGCTTTTCAGGCAGAAGGAAAATAAAACCAGATGGAAATTTGTACTGACACAAAATGAAGAACTCTGCATATGGTAACTAAATGGATAAATATGAAATATTTTTTCTGTTTTAAAATGTCTATAAAAAATAATCAACTTAAAAAAATATTTCTGAAATCAAATTTATTCCAGAGGAAATTATACTCATTTGGACCACTTATACTTTCTTGTTTATATTTCTAATATCTCTGATGACGTTTTTCTTCAAAGTCTTCTTAATTTGAATTAGGGTCAGGTTGTCATAGTCTGCCATGCCTGTAGGCACCTCACTTTCACTTTACATTCTTCCATAAAAAGTACATTTATAAATACTCCAGGACTCAAAAGGAAGTCTGTTCCTTTTGCTTCAGCATAGTTCTCTGCTTCTGAGAGCAAACAACTGCCTGCAAAACAATACTATGTATTATGGGAGTTTATGACACGTGTAGAAGTAGAAAGTGTAACAAGAAGAACACAAAGATGGAAATGGAAATATACTGTTAAAAGGTTCTTACAGTGTATGTAAAGTGGTATAATCTTATTTAAAGATAGATCTTGATAAATTGAAGATACTGTGAACCTTAGAAGAATGCCTCAAAAAAAAAAAAAGAGGGATAGCTAAATTAAAGTTCACAAATTTTAAGTTTAGAGCTTGATGGATTTTAATTGATTTGTACTTGTATAATCAATATCAAGATGAAGACTAAGAAAATTTCCAGCCTCCCTGAATGCTCCCTCAACCTCATTATAGCTAATATCAACTCTCACACCATGATGCTACCACTTTAATGTCTTCTATTTCCATAGCTTACTTTTGCAAGTTCTTGAACTTCATATATATGAATCTCACAGTATGTACTCTTTGGTATTTGCCTTTTTCACTCATCATTGTATCTGTGTGATTCATCCATGATGTTGGGGTTAGATGAAATCATTTTACTTTTGTGTAGTGTTTCATTGTCTGAGTATACAATAATACATTTACCTGTTCTGCTGATCATGGACACTCAGACTATTTCTAGTCATTGGCTATTAAGAAAAAAGGTGTTTTGCACATTCTTGTACATCTCTTTTGGCGGACATATACACTCATTTCTTTTGGGTATATACCTAGGAGTGAAATTGCTGGGTCATAGGATAGGCATATATTTAGCTTTAGAAAATATCACTGAAGAATTTCCCAAGGTGGTTTCATCAATTTAAACACCTATTAGGATTATGAGAATTATAGTTGTTCCATGTCCTCTTCAACACTTGGTAGTGTTTTAAATTTTAGCTATTCTGATGGGTGTTTAGTGGTAGCACATTGCAGTTTTAATTTGCATTTCTGATAGTGATATTGAGCACCTTGTCAAGTGCTAATGAGCAATTTAGATACTCTCTTTGATTAAATGCCTGTTCAAATCTTTTGTTCATATTTTTATTTTTTGTTTGCACTTTTCTTATTAGTATGTAAGAGGTATGTAAAATATATTCTGGACACATTCTTTGTTAGATACAACCATTTGCAAATATCTTCTTCTAGTCTGTGGCTCATCTTCTAACTTTCATAATTTTTAAAATGAAGATTTTATATAAATACAGAAAACAATTATAATAACTTTTAAGTTAGTGTTCTTATTGTATTTAGTTTAAAAATGTTTTGCTTATCCCAAGGTCATGTGAAGCTTTACTGTTTTATATTTCACATTGAGGTCTATAATCCATCTATAATTAATTTTTTGCATAAGATGTAAGGTAGGTTAAGTTTTTCCATATGGTTATTCAAATAACTTGGCACTATTTATTAAAAAGACCAATCTTTCTTAATAGAATTGCACTGATGCCTTTGCCAAACATCAAGTCACTTCGTATGTGGCAGTCTATTTACAAATTCTCTATTCTATTGATCTATTTGTTTATCCTTACCTCTGTCTCAAGTTGTTTGTTACTGTAGCCTGACAGTGTCTTGACATCAGATAGTATAATATTCTAAGAAGGAAGCAACCCAAATAGTACCCAGTGATACAAGGCAGAATGACCACATACCTCTTACCCCCTCAACCTGCTGATCAGATAAAAAGTCTTCCTACTCACCCACTCCAAGATACACGCAGACACTGGGCAACCAGACAACCTCAAAGGCTCTGTTCAGAATAAACTGATTGGATGTTTCCCTAGCGATGTAATTGACTGGACAGAATATATTCCAGTACTATTCCCTAATTCAGACTTCAACCCACCATTGCAGCCAGACCTCTCAAAGAGTTCCTCAGGGGAAAGCCCCACCTCTCTTAAAGGTAAAAAAAAAGAAAAGAAAAGAAAAATCAAGAGCTCAGTCCCCTCAGCTTCCCTGACAGTGAAAACAATTCTTAACAGCTTGTTAGTGTGATCTGCCAGCTGGGAGGATGATAAACAAAGAAGCCAGCACTTCTGTTACTTTGGGTCTCCACCTATACTGAGGAATGGTGACTGTGGCATTCCACCATTGCCATGCTTACCTACACCTACAAATTTTTCTTTGCTTTCTAAATGAACTTGTGAGTTTCAGCACAGTTTTAAACATCCTCTATTATTTTAGCTTCTTTCTATTGTACTTTGTTGAAAGCTTGAGCCCACTATCTTATCTGCATTATTTTTTACTTATTTGTTGTTAGTAGGGAGATTTTAAAGTTATATGAAGGCTGCATATAACTATGATTGTCAAGATTCTGTTTTAGGAAAGAAAATAGTCATGTTATATGTTTGCAGGATATTACCTCCAGACACCATTAAAGACAAATAGGTTTTCACAAAATCAGGCATATATATGGTCTTTGTATTTTGCTACTCTTGTTAAAACCAGGTGTGCGAGGTTTTCAACATTGATCTCAATGATACCTGAAAGTGCTGGACTATCTGAGTTTTCCTGTTTATAACTTTTAGTAAACATATACATGGAGGAAGGAAAGAATGGTGGAAAAGAAATTGGTCTTGAAGTCTGGGGTCCAGGGAGCTAAATTTTGGATTTAACACTGACCCGTGTATGACCTTAGGCAAACCCCTCATTCTCTCTCCACTTTAATTCTCTTCTTCTTCAAAATGAAAGTCATGGGCTTCCCTGGTGGCGCAGTGGTTGGGTCCGCCTGCCGACGCAGGGGACGCGGGTTCGTGCCCCGGTCTGGGGGGATCCCGCATGCCGCGGAGCGGCTGGGCCCGTGAGCCATGGCCGCTGAGCCTTCACGTCCGGAGCCTGTGCTCCGCGACGGGAGGGGCCACAACAGTGAGAGGCCCGCGTAACGCAAAAAAAAAAAAAAAAAAAAAAAAAAAAAATGAAAGTCATAATCAACACGAGTCAATTACATCTATGGTCCCTTTCATTTTCATCTCTCTTTCTTTCTTAACCAGTGTCTCCTAATGATCACGGAAGGAAAATACTATTATCACAGCATATGAAAAAGAAATGCCAAGCAATCATATTTTTATTAGAAAGTTGTTCACCACTTTATACCCAGCTCCCGGTACACAGCAGGTATTGAAAACATACTTGTAGAACAAAGTGTTATTTTTATATTTTATAGGTGGGTACCTACACATGCTAAATAACTCGCCTTCTGAAACTCTGTCCATTGCCAGATCCACTAGACCATAGCAATGGGGAGGGTGTTTCCAGGCAGAGAGGAGGAAAAAGGCCCAATCTAAGTTTCCATGAACAAAAGCACAGGTAAGAACACAGGGTTCTCGGATCAATGGAGTAGTGAGATGTCTTCTGTAGCTGGGGCATGGAGTATATGGAGGAACACAATAGGACAGAGCTAGAAAGGTGGGTGGGAGACCAGTTCTGAGGATTTTGAATTCCCTGTGAAGGAATGTGAATGTCACTCTATCGGGTATTAGTATTCTATTGCTGCCATAACAAATTACCACAAATGTAACAATTTTAGACAACACAAATGTATTATCTCACTGCTGTATACATCAGAAGTCCATGTTAGTTCAGCTGATTTCTGTTCCAGGTTTCACAGAGCCAAAAATCAAGGTATCAGCCATCTGGGCTCTTACTGGGAAGCTCTGGGAAGAAGCTGCTTCCAAGCCTATCAGGTTGTTTGCAGAATTGAGTTCTTTGCAGTTGTAGGACTGAGGTCCTACTTCCTTGCTGATTTCAGCTGGGAGCCTCTCCCAGCTCCTTAAGGCTGTCTGCACTCCTTGTCACATTGCACTCCCCATCCTCAAACTAGTCATGGCATGTTAAGTCCTTCTCATTCTCCAAAATTTTCTGACTTCCCTTCTGCCGTATCTCCCTCTCTAGCCAGAGAAAGTTCTCCGTTTTTAAGGGCTTCTGTGGTTAGACTGGCCCACTTGGATAATCAGAGATACTCTTCCTATCTTAAGTCCTTAATTGTAATCACATCTTCAACTCCCTTTGGAGTATCATTTTCATAGGTTCCAGGGATTAGGGTGTAGTCATCTTTGGGAGACCACTGGGAAACACTAAGGTATGCAGAGTAGGGGAGCGGTAGATATTTAACCACAAATATTTACATAGTACTTTCTAAGTTCCAGGCTCTATTATCAGTGCTAGATATGGTTGGAATCATATCCATTAACAAAATCTCTTCTAGCACCGTAGATCAGAAGGAAATATAAGCACCTGTTTATAATTAAACACATGTCCAGTTCCAAGAAAAGACGTGTACACGCACCTACGAGTGCACACACACACACACACAAACAAGATGGAAGGCATTCGACAAGGTTGCCCACTCTTACCACTCTTATTCAACATAGTTTAAAAAAAAAAAAAAAAAAAAAAAAAAAAAAAAAGATGGAACGCATTCAGTTTCCTGTAAGGTCTTTCACTGATTCTCTCTGAAACTGGCACCTGGCAAGTATGTGATGCCAAGCAGATAATATTACTGAAAGCAAGGGGTATTCATGTTTAGTTACCAATAATTGCATTTGCGATGATAATGATGTTGTTGACAGAGTAGAAAATGGTGATTGCAATCATCATTATTATAATAAGTTGAAGGATGCTATTAGGCCCACAGATCAATGGGAAAGAAACTGAAATTGGGACTTGGAATTGGATGAGTGACTGGAATGTACACAAGAAACCAAAAATGTGTGGGAATGTGGAGGTAGCAGCTATCAGCCTTGACCATGAAGCCTGACTGAAGGAGGGAGGATTTTGACAAAAGAGCTGTTGTCCAGAGTTCCTGAGAAAGACAAGATGCTGGCAGACAGATTGTTCTGGAATCCAAGGGTGGCTGATAAGATACTGGAAATTCCTGTTAGTTAGTGAAGACCTATCTGGTCCAGACTGTACCCTAAAGCCCTTAGAGTGTGCCCCTTTCCATGGCCTTAGACACCCTCTGTAATTTGCAGGAGAGGAAAGAGAGACAAGAGATACACAGATACTGAGCTGATAGCAGAAGGTGGGCAGCCTCCAGTACCTGTCCTAATGCTAGGACAACTTCTCACCCTCTGCCCTATTCGCTAACCTTTCTCACTACACCTCATAAAAAGGAACTGTTAATCTAGGGCTCAGGACATCACAATGCTGCATTAAACAGTGGACAGGGTCATTGCTGGGTTGAAAAGCCAGGCAATCGTGTGTGATTCCGGCTTCCACACTCTGCTTCTCTGTAGCTGAGTGCCTGCTGATCTGGGTGGTCATCATGATAACGTCCTCTCTCCTGCTTTGCAACTCCTCAGAGGCCAACCTCAGCATCCATCTCTCTTTCAGCCACTCTCTCCCATGAGTTGGCAGCAGTGAACTCTGATTCCAAAGAGACCCAGCTGTCCTGCTCTTTCTTTTTATAATTGTGTTCGTTGTACCTCGGAACTATCTAGTAATACATATGTAGTAAGTGATGTCCATGAATGGGATTTTGGCTTTAAAGACAGGTAAGAAGCTGCACTGCTTTGGTCTGGAGGTGATTCAGGCCAGCTTCAGCAGGGGCCTCTG
>NW_020175731.1:202162-217318 GCF_003031525.2 Neophocaena asiaeorientalis asiaeorientalis | reverse complement strand
AGGGGGCGCCCGGGGGGGGGGGGGGGGGGGGGGGGGGGGCCTAGGCCAGCTAACACTTGGTGGTATTTCAACTCTTATTTGCTCTTCCTCCTTGTGTTTTTGTCTGCCTTAGGAACCTGGAAAAGGGCTGGTGGTGGTGATTGTCAAGGTAGGATTAGGGCATTCTCAAGTCCTCTAGCAAGTTTTCATCAAAATTCCACCCTAATCCCTAACAGACTGTTATGTTTACTCTTGGGAAGGAAACTGTGTTATTAACAAATCCTTTTTTAAAAAATCAGCATTCTGCATGTACTGTAATCTTCTTCACTTCTTAAGTTCTTTCAGAGTCTCACAGAATCTAAGACAATCGTTAAAAGCATAAACAGCAGCAATAATAAAACAGTACTAAATACAAAAAACCTAAGCTTTACACAGGTTGTGAGATCCTACATGACACTGCCTCCCACCATCCCCTGTCCTCCCCAGTTCGAACTCACTCTGTCATTTCCACGCTGGCCTCCTTTCCATTGTCAAACACACTGAGCAACTCCAGCACACCTCTGCTCCCTGGCGCCCACAGTGACACCTCCCCACAAAGCATCTGCTGTGCTCCAAGCTCAGTTTTCTTGCTTAATCTTCCCCCACAGCATTCATCGCCCTCTGACATAAATATTTCCGTCCATCCCAATTAAATACGTAATTGTCCATCTCTCTCACTAGAACAGAAGCTCCAGGGGACAGGGATTTTGTCTGTTTTGCTCAGAGCTCTATCCCAGCACCTAAACCATTGTCTGGGGAAAGAGAACAGGTGCTCTGTAAATATCACTGAATGAACAGATGCTCATTTTGCAGATGCCAAAGGTGAGGCCCAGGGAAGCAGAGTGACTTTGTCCAAAGTTGCAGCTCGAGATCCAAACCCAGGCTGACACCCTTCACACTGCACCAAGTCGCTTATTCGGGGTGACTCATGTCCTAAATCGCAGAGCTCTCATTTTTACATCTTCCAGTGTCTTTTCCACGTCAGTATGCAGTGTCTGCTAGGGAAGCCTACAGGCCCCTCCTTCACCACTCTGCTTCTTCTAACTGCCCTGTTGATGGCAAGTACTTGCCAGGCGGTCCAAGGCCTGCTCTCACCAAGAACTGCTTCCTGTCGGTTTCCCAGCAGAGGCCGTATTTTCAGCTCCAAGGGCCTGATGGGCTCAGTGACTTCCCTGGCTGGCATCTCGGGGCTGAGCTCCTTTCCACCAGTACAGACTCACCCTGCAGACTTTGAAAGTCTGCAGACTCATTGAGTAGACACTTCCAGGGGAGGAAATCTTGTGCAGAAGCAGCGCTGGGCATCTCAGCGAAGGTCTTGGTCACTGGGTCAGCGAGTGCTGCCTGGCAGTACTGCCCGCCTCCCATGCCAAACCCCCAGCTACACAGGAAGATGCAAAGGCACCTCTGCTCATCAGAAAATCATAATATTCCACTGTGTGTGTGTGTGTGTGTGTGTGTGTGTGGAGAAGGCAGGGAAGGGAGAGAAAAAACGTAAAAACATGTCAAAATATACATAAAAAGGTAGAAAAATAAAATGATAAAACCTACATTCTTAAATGTTCAAGTAATGAAATATCCAAAATTAGTTGGAGTTTACCACATTATTTTTTAAAAAATCAACAGCACTGATTTGCAGTTTACGAACTGTTTGGTATATAATGGTTTTTAGAACTGAACCCCATGAGTCTGAATCTGAGCTTTACCCCTAACTTGCTGTGCAACTTTAGACAAGTTAGCCTTTCTATGCCTCAGTCCCTCATCTGTAAACAAGGCTAAGAATGGTACCTTCCTAGGGCAGTAGTGAGCATTAGATGAATTAATCCATTTAGGAGCCCTTAGCAAGGTGCCTAAGTGAAAATAAGTGAGTAATCAATGTTAGCTATGACGGTTATATTCTTTAATTCGATCATTACAATGACCTCTTGATACGAGGGTAGGCATTAGCATTCCCATTAGCAGATGAGAAAACTGAGAAACAGAGAGCAAATGACTTGGCCAAGATCACAAAGCTACTGAGCAAGAGAGCTGGAACTTGAACTCATGTCATCCATTACTTCATTCATTTAACAACTTATTTTTGAGTAACTACTGTGTCTGTTACTTTCTCTGATGACACAGCAGTGAAAGTACCAGACAAAAAGCCCTGTTATCACAGAACTTGTATCTAATGGGGTGAGATAGACCATTAACAATAAATGATGTGTCAGGAGAAGAAAAATAGAAGGCGGTCAGGAAAAGTGGCACTTGGTCAGTGATATGAGCAAAATGAGGGAAACCATACCAGTAAGGACGGTGGTTTTCTAGGCAGAGAGAACAGCAAGCACAAAGGCCCTGAGGCCGGAACAAATGTGCAGAGTTCAAGGAACAGCAAGGAAGCCCTGCCTGGAACAGGGCTAGTGAGGGCATGAGTGGAAGGAGACAAGGTCAGAGAGGGGACGATGGAACAGATCGTGGTAAGGATTTTATTCTGCATGAGACACTAAGATGTTAACACCATCACGAACATCATCTCTACCAATGTCAGTGAACGTAACAATTCATCATCTTCATCATCATTATCATCATCATCACGTTTGGTAATGCAAGAAGTCAAGGAGTAGAGTTTGAGAAAAAGCACCAGTAGTTGTGTCATCCTGATTTTTAAGGAATTTCTTAATGGCCAAGTTTTGTTCTCCAAAGCCTAGATGTACATTTGTTAGGGGTTAAGGTAGGGTTCTACTGGCTGGCGGCCAGAGGACCCAGGCAAGCCCTAATTCTGCCTGGACAGTCACTCCTTGCTGTTCATATTCCCGAGAAGCAACAGCACCTGAGAATCAAAGTAAAACATCCATTGTCATTTTCCCTCTGCCAGGGAAAACTTCAAGGGTAGCGAGAGCTTTTGATAATGTCCTGAGGATAGAAAGAGTGTTCACTGAAGGAGACAGGGAGAGGGAGGAGGCGGGGAGGGGGAGAAAAATGGAGAGAGAGGGTAAGGGGGAAGAAGGGGGAAGGGGGAGATGGGGGGGAGGAGGAGTGTGAGGAGGAGGAAGAAGCTTTAAGGGGGGACAGAGTGGTGGCACAACCAGAGCCTCATCTCTTCTCATCTCTAGAGCTTTTATAAGGTTGAGAGACCTAGGAACAAATTTTGCCACCTGCAACAAATTTTTGCTATCGATGACAGATCGGGCAAATGTTCAGAGATTTTAAGACCACGGCTTAGCTACACAGAAAAGGATGATGGGTCATGTCCCCTTGACATCTACTTCTCATTGTTGAGCTGGGTTCCATAGGTTTAAACACCATTCTGCTGAATGATCAGAAAAGTATGTTTGTTTATAGGATTAAACAAAGCAGGTGTGAAAGTCTCCCCACATTTCTCCAGATGGATGATGGATGGGTTGCAGATTGGGGTGCAGAAGCAGAGTCCATGTTTGGCAGTTGTTTCACAGGTGGCTGCGAGACTGAAGGTGAGAAGGTGACTGTGGGGCAGGAGTTTTGGGAGGAGTTGTTTGGGGTGGGATGAGGCTAGATATGCAGCAGGCATGACCCTGTACCACCGTAGGAGGGGAGATCCTGAAGGAGTTTAAATAACACTGATGTAATTTAATTTCTGTAGATTTTTTTTTCCAAATTGAAACTTGTAATGTGATGACAAAAACAAATACTCTAGCCTACCTTAACATGCTTTCCTTTATTTAGTTTTCATTGTACACATCCAACACCATTTTCAGCACTGTAGGAAGGAAAAAAGCATTCAACCTTCCTTTTCTACCTGCTGCAACCCACAGCGTGGGCCTCACCTCCTCTCCCCAGGGCTGCCTCCCAGCTGTCTCCCCTCCCCGCTTCCCTCCACTCAATCCAGTCTGCACATCCAGGGGACCAGGGTAAAGCCCTGCACCAAGATGAGGACTGGCCACTCCCTCTGCTTAGGCCTCAGGAAATATGGCTGGATTTGAACCCCAGACATGGAGGCCCTGCTGCCCTCCAGCAGCTTGGGCTTGGTGCTGGACACTTTGGAAAGACCTGCGGGGTTAGCACTCAGAGTGCTAAATGCTGTGAAGAAAAATTAAGCAGGTGACATGACACAGAGTGACTGAGAAGTGTGCATGGGGGGGGGGTGACATGTCAGACAGGGTGGCCAAGCACCTCTGAGAAGGAGATATTTGTGCAAAGAACCTGAATGAGCCATGCAGATACATCGGGAAAGAGGGTTCCAGGCAAAGAGAAAAGCCCTGAGGCAGGGTGTGCTTGCTTGAGTTTTTTAAAGTTTGTCTTCATTGTGGTAAAATACCCTTAACATAAAACTTACCATTTTAACTGTTTTTAAGTGTATAAATCAGTGTCATTAAATACATTCACACTGTTGTGCAACCACCACCACCATCCATTCCCAGAACGTTTCCTTCATCCACAACAAAACCTTTGTGTCCATGAAATACTAACTCCTCATCTTCCAGAGCCCCTGGTAACCACTATTGTACTTTCTGTCTCTATGAATTTGACTATTTGAGGTACCTCATATATTGTGGGATCACAATATTTGTCCTTTTATGTCTGGCTTATTTTATTTAGAATAATGTTTTCAATGTTTGTCCATGTTGTAGCATATGTCAGAATTTCCTTCCTCTTAAAGGCTGAATAATATTCCACTGTATGGATATATCACATTTTGTTTACCCATTCATTTGCCAGTGAACACTTGGGTTACTTCTACCTCTTGGCTCTTGTGAATAATGCTGCCATGAACATGGATTTACAAACATGTTTGAGTCCCTGCTTTCAATTCTTTGGGGCATATACCCAGAAGTGCGATTGCTGGGTCATATGGTAATTCTGTTTAACTTTTCGAGGAACCACCATACTGTTTTCTACAGCAGCTATATTATTTTACAATCCTACCAGCAATGTACAAGGGTTCCAATTTCTCCACATCCTCGTCAAGACTTGTTTTCCGTTGCTTGATCTTAAGGAACAGTGCAAGAAGGCCAGTGTGGCTGGATCAGAGTAAGCAAGAAAGACAAAGGCAGGAAGAAAGTCAGGGAAGTCTAACCATGAAGGGCCTATAGTCATGGGAAGGACTCTGGCTATTACTCAGAGCGAGATTGGGAGCCTTTGGAGAGCCATGAGCTATGAAGGGTCATAATCCCATTTATAATAAGGAAGTTAAAACCTGATGCTTCCAGCTCCAGAAGCATGGAGCCTCCAAGGCTAGCACAATACGTTTTTCTCCCAGGCTGCCAAAGGGTTAAGTAAATGCAAACACGGGTAAATGCAGTGAAAGGAGATCTTTCCTTCCCCTGGCAGACACACCTGATGCAGGAAGCAGAGTCCTGCTCCCTGGGAATGAGAGGCCTGGCCACACTTGTGCTTCCAGAAGAAAATGAACATCGCCTGGACACGAGATGGCTTAGCACTTCCCATGTCAGTTTCTGAGAGCTACTGAACAGCCTAAGGCCCCATCTGTTTTTAATCTTGTTAAAAGGGCCTCGTGTGCTGGCGCCTATTTAAAATAATGCACACATGGAGTTCCTAAAATGAAGAAGAAAAAAGGGCCAGGCTTTCCCTGCCGGCACAGCTTATGTGTTTATTTTGGAGCAGGCTTTGGGAGTTCTGAGACAAGACACAACTAATTTCTCTTCCTGGGGTTGATTTGCAAGTCCCCATAGGCTTTTGCTCCAAGCATTTAAGGCAGCTTGGTATGAAACAGTCACCCCTTCAAAAGTCCACTGTGAAATATCTCCAAATTAAGGCTGGGCTTGGGAAAGGGGAACCCAAGGCCATTTTCTTCCTTGCAGTGGGCTGTTTCCCCGATTCCTTTTCCTCAATAGAGACGTTTCTAAAGGCTGAGTCCTCCTTTCTCAGATGCTCATTTTCTTCCCAAGGGGCCACAGTAGTTCCAAGACAGCATGACCCAGATACAGCCAAAGCCAGCATGAACCTAATCCCCAAATGGGGATCGCAAGGGGCAGAGCCAGGGAAGAAGAGGCCCCTGCAGTCAATGCACTCCCATGTAGAGAAGCAAAGGCAAGGAGGTTTTTCTCTGTCCACATTCCAGACAGCAAACAGCTCCTCTGAGCTGCTGAACCGATGACATTCTTGAGTCATGATGGCACTTGCATGTCCAGTGCCACAAAGAGATATAATGGGTCATTTCTGACCCTGCAGGCTAAGAGAAACCACATCACAAATGTAGAACCACTGCACAAGCTCATCAACAATGGCCCCGCATGCCTGGGACTTTATAACTAACCTCCCCTAAACCTGGAGCAAGGGAAGTGCGAAGAGGATACAAGAGCAACAGCATGAACGTGTCCATGGTGGCCCAGCAGTGAGGGCTCCTATCATTTTCTGCTCCTTCACACCTGCTTTGACTCTAAGGACCCAACTGACATTATTTTCACTTGGTGGTAGCAATGACCAGCGGCAGTGGGGGCAATGGTTATCCCAGTAGGAACAATGGTAGAAACAGCAGCAATAGAAGCAAAGGTAGGAAAAACAGTGGTTGTAGTCTTTGAAGAGGTAGAGACAAAAGTAGTGATAGTACTAAGAGCACGACTAGTAGTAATAGGACTGGTAATTGTATGTGTTGTCTTGGTAGTTCCGGCAGCAATACAATAATTATAATATAGCGTATTTATAATCCAATATCATTAATTATATTTATATTAGGATTACAATTTATAATAGTTTGTTAAGCACTTACTATATGCCAGGTACTGTTCTAAGGGTTTTGCATGTGTTAACTCAATTCTGACAGTAACCTCATAAAGTAGGTCCTATTATCATTATGCCTAATTTATAGCTGGGAGCACTAAGGCACAATGAGACTAAATATAATTCCCCAAGGTCACACAGCTGGGAGGTGACAGATCAAGGATGCAAACCCAAGTGATCTGGCTCCAGGATCCCTGCCCGTAACTATTCCCCTAGGCTTCTTCCAACCCCGTGGCTGGACCCAAGGCAAGGGGACAAGCAGGATGGAGGTAGTGAGAGAGTTACTTCTGAAGAGGCTGTCTTTGGAGGGGCCTTGGACACTTCCTGGAGGGAGGTTCAAAGGTTCAGGGCCTTCCAAGCTCTGCATCAAACAGAGCAGTAATTTTTATTTTTCAATTTGCTTAAATATTGGGTTTCACATAAGATTTAGTTAGAAACAAAAGAGTTCTGTTTTAAAAGACTGTTAAAAAGCAGCAGTGTGGTGAGGCTATGGAGTTAGATAGGTGTATTAACCAAGTCTTCTTTTCTGTATTGATGCTTTGACATTTTGGGGCTTCACTGACCCTGGATGGACTGCCTCTCACAGAGTTAGCCAGAACCTAGAGAGAGTAAGAGACTTGCCATAGACAGTGCCTGTCAAATGGAAGACAACCAGTCCAGAGCCCACATTGCAACCTCCACCACCAGGCTCTCACTCTGGGCCACTATCCCCCTGTCCCCTAACGCCCCGTAGCCAGGTACCAGAAAACCAGGGACAGTCCCTACACCCCAGAGCCTGCTAAAATTATTCAAAGTAGCCAACCCTGAACCTGCTTGCCATGCCTTGCCCCTTCCTTTCCGCAAAACCACAATAAAGGCTCTTGCTCACATTTCCCCTTGCTCCCTCTGCTGCCTGACTAGCTACGGTGCCTCCCCTGCGGCCCCCACATCGTGGCAGGCTGTGCCCTCTGCTTTAGGGTACTATGAATATAATACACTTCTTCCTTCATGACAGTCATTTCCGTGTCTGCATGTCTTACCATACCCAACTAAGACAAACCCCAGGCAACTTTCCAACAGTAGGTTTGGTCCAGCCCTTCAGGGTTTCAGCTGACTCTGGGCCTCCGCTGGGCTGCTGGGTGCACAGTCACTTACTGAGGTGGGCTGTGTTGGAAAGATCACTGAGCATGAGGTTCCTATTCCATTCAGAACCTCCTTGCTATGGGATCTTGGGGCAATCAGAGAAACCTCTGCCTTGGCATCTTTGTCTGTAAGAATAAAAAAGAAGGTCCCTGCCCTGTCTCTGTCCCGAGGCAACTGTGATGACTGAAAGGGAGAGTGAAGGTGAAGTTTCTTTGGAGTGGTCTGGGAAGCCCACATCATCATAAACTGAAGTACCACCTCCTGTTTTTAGGTTACCTGCGCAAAAGGTATACTCTTGGAGCTGTTTCAGTCTAGAACATGGTTGCCCAAGCTTGGCACATTGACTTTTGAGCTGGATAATTTATTCATTGCTATGGAAGGCTGATTTGTGTACTGTAAGATGTTTAGCAGCATCCCTGTCCTCTACTCACAGATGTCAGTAGCATCCCCGTTGTGACAACCAGAAAGGTTTCCAGGCATTGCTAAATGGCCCCCAGGGGCAAAATCAACCCTGGTTGAGAACTGATACAGAAGGGATGAGTTAAGCTCTCTCCCCTCTTCTTTTTCTCCTCTCCACCTCTCCCTCCTCCTCTTCTTCTTTCCCCTCTTCCTCCTCCTCCTCCTTCTTTCTCTCCCCTCCCCCTTCTTCCGAAGATGATCAACAGTTTGCAACCCTAGGTACCCCTGTGGAACAGCAGGGCTCTAAGGACATGACTGGAAAACAACTGCTCTAGTGGACAACTCCAGAAATTGCCAGAATAGAATTCAGCATTCTGTTGTCAGTGGGTCTTGGTTTCATCCCCACCATATATTTACCAACTCAGCTCATATGGCGGGATCCAACCACCTTATCCATAATTTACCATCCTTTTTAAGTAAGCTCATGTCAAACCCACAGAATGTGAGAACTGGAAGCTCCTTTGGGGTCGCCCAGTGAGTTTCATCTTGCTGCCTGCTATGTGGAGAATAATGCGGCTGCTCAGCAGTGGTGTCTATCGTGGCTGGAGGGGAGGACTAGCAGGTAGAAAACACTCCGTGCATCTGCCAGTTCCTCCTTAACAAATGAGTCAACCCAGATCCAAGGTCCTCGCTGATTTAACTAAAATGAACCAAATTCCTACAATGTGCTGAACACAGTAGTACTGCTATTACTATCTTCATTTTGCAAATAAAGAAACTGAAGCTGAGAACATTGTGTCACATGCCCAAAGTCCCATAGATAATAAGAGGTGGTGCCAGGATTTGATCCCTTGCTCTTCTGATCCAAGGCACAGCTCTGTCCATCACATCAAACTGTCCTGAAATATCTTTCTTCCGAAGCAACAAAAGATTTTCCTCCACACAAGTAAAACACTATAGAGTGGTAATAAGAACTAGTGAAACGAGCTTGTTTACTTTCAGATTCTTAATGCCATTTCCCAATAAATACATGCAAAGAGCAATTAAAGTGAGGATTAGAAGAAACCAGAAGCCACACAGAAGGGTGGTAGGGGTAGCAGATGCGGATCCCAGAATGAGGGGTGAGTTAGCAGTGGGAGTCAGGAGAATGTGTTTTATAGAGTATGGGCTGCTTGGGAGCCAAGAGTTCAAATCCTGGCTCTGCCCATTTTAAGCTGCCTTGCTGGATTTCTCTGAACCTTAATTTCTTCTTTAACAGTAATAGACAACTCCAAAGGTCACTGTGAGGTTAAAGTAAGGTTATATATACTAAAATCTTGGTAGAGCATCAGGTGTGTGTGTGTGTAAGTGTGTGTAGCAAGTGCTTAATATTTGGGAGTTATTTATTATTATCACTATTATTAGTATTATGAAATACTAAATTTTGTGAAGGTATTTAGGGGAAAGAAGCATGGCTCTAGACTGATTAGAGGACCCCTCCTAAAAAAAAAAGAGTGGGAAGAGAGTTAGGTGTTAGAGAGATGGGTAACTGGACAAACAGGTATATGGATGGATGGAAGAATGGACAGATAGATATTCATAGAAACGTTTTTAGAAACAAAGATGCAGAAAGGAGAAAGCCACTATAAATAAGAGACCATCTGAATTAAGTGTTAGCTCCTCCAAAGACCCTTGGAGGCACCACTGAGCAGAGAGAGGAAGAGAGGTGGTGAGGACACCATGCTGGTGCCTGGTTAGGGAGGGCTTTGGTGCTGCCTTGAGACTTTGGCCTTCATCCCATAGACATCGAGGAGCCGGGGCCACGGAGAGCAAAGGGAGTCAGAGAGAGAACAACGCAGTTGTATAAGAATAAGCCAAGTGAGACGAATGATCAAAATCTCGTTCTGTCCAATGCATGCAGAGTTGGGGGCTCCTGGCACTTGGCTGGCCCAGCCACAGGAGGTTCAGCCCCTCGTTTCCCCTGCTTTTCCTGGCAGCCAGAGGGGAGGGCTGCTTGTCTCCTCCCTGTCTGGACAGAATGTAGGCCCTGAGGTGGGGTGGATGGAGAGGTCATCTGGTCTGGTTCCATCTCAAACAGGGTGAGAACCCACCCAGAAGCTCATGAAGGAAACCTGAGGGAGCAAAGTAAGTTCCAGAAACACAGGTAAAGGGAGGTCAGAAAATCCAGATGGGCTGCCTGTGGTCTCTGAGAAAATCAATCTGAAAAAGTGCTGTAAGCTGAAGGAAGCAAGCCTTTTTTCTAGGTCTGGCTGGGCACCAGGTGAGTCAAGGGAACTGGACTTTGGAAACAGGCAGACACAGGTTCCAATCACAATTCTGTCTCTAACCCCACAAATACCTACTTTACCCCTCCCAGCCTCAATTTCGTCATCTGAACAATAATAGGACTAAATATGTGTGTGAAACATTAGAGCCACGAAGGGCACATAACTGCCCTTCAATAATAATTTTTCTTCTTCGCTTTAACACGCACGCAGAACCCCCAAAATGCAACTCGATGTCCCTTAATGGGACTCAGTTCCACTTCCAATTTGGCACTGCCCTCTTATCATTGCCAAGTTCTTGCCCTGAGAATTCCCAAAGCCTGACTTGGCAAGAAGGAGACAAGTTTGGCTCTACTGTAACCAGCACCGTGACCTTGGGCAAGGAACACCAGGTGATTAGCCACGGTTCTAGAGAAGATCGAGACAGGCAATAAGATGCAGGGTCAGTTTTATGGGCGCCAGGGCTTCTGGAGCACCTACATCTCAGCTCTTCCACTGACCACTGGGTGGCCTTGGGCAGGACACTTAACCTCTCGAGCCTCAGTTCCATCAGTATTTCCTTGGTGGGGTCGTGGTGAGGATTAAATGTATACAGGAAACTCAGACAGTGGCTGACATGTTGTGTAAACCTAATGTCAAGCATTGCTTTACCTGTATTGTTGCTGTCAGATTAGTGCTTTACCTGTGTCATTTACCACATAAAAGAATATTTGGGTGACTCTGTTTCCTGGGAAGTTCTTATAGTAGATCCAATATTTTCTCTGTAGCTTTTTCATTTTCCCCTACTTCAGAAAAGTTACACAAATATTTATTGAGCACAGATTGTGTATCTGGGTACTCGAAGCACCTACTAAGTACCTAAATTAAGTGCCCAGTAGTATCATGCTACCATAACACTGTGTATCTTTTATTCATGGCTCCTAATCAGTTTGTAATTATGGTGTGTGTGCGTGTGTGTGTGTGTGTGTGTGTGTGAGTGACAGAGAGAGAGAGAGAAATCAATTATGTGATTAATATCTGTCCCTCTCATTAGATTTTAAGCTCTATCAGGTAGAGACTACATCTGTTTTTAATTGCCATTTCAGCCCTAGCACTTACCACATAGTAGGCACTCAGTAAATACTTGCAGGTTGAACAAAGATACTGTCCACGTTCTCTATAAGCCCAGAGTCCAGAGGGAGTGGCAGGCAGGTGAAAGAGTAATTTCAAAGCAATCTGGTAAGTGTGATGGTAGAAATATGCATGAGGTATGTGAGAGCACGGTTTAGAGGCATCTTGTCCTGCTTGGACACAAGCAGCTCAGGGGAAGCAGAATAGAAATAATGCCTGAGCTAAACCTTGAGGTAAGGTAGGCAGGAGCTAACTCACAGAGGACCATGTAGGCCAACCTTGGGTCCCACAGAGCAAGTCTAATGCACAAGCCAGCGCTTACACAGAAGAGGAAATTCATCACGTCCTTTTCAGGTTTTACTTCTCCAGGATACACCTTCCCAGGTAAAACAGCATCTGGAGTCAAACTGTGAATTCCAGCTCTGCCACTTATAAGCTGTGTGGCCTTGAGTAAGCCACACAACCTCTCTTAGCCTTAGTTTCCTCATCTGGAGAATGGGGGAACTTGCAGCATCTACTCTTCATAGGGTAGTTACGAGGATAAATAAACTAATCTGCAGGAAGTGCTCAGCGTGTGCCTGGCATTTAGTAAGCACATGATTAGACACTGGTTATTTTCACTAATCCCTTCCGAGCCCAGGCTGCACAGCTGTCACATACATGACACCACCATCTGTGGAAATTACCTTATGTCACCCTCTAAACTCCCTAAGAGAAGTGGTCCAGGGCAGGTTCAGCTTAGGCTGAATTTTACTCTAAAGGAAGCAGTGCCTTAGGAAAGCTTCTATGTGATGTTAAAGATACACACTGTAGAACATATAAACTCATTCTAAGATACCAGCCTCTCCTTTCCTTCCCAGGGTCTAGAAAAGGCAGCCAGACTGGAGATGATCCAAAAGAAGCCATTTCAAAGCATACATCCTGTTTATGTGTCGGCCACACTCCCCACCTCTAGAGATTCTGGTCAGGGTGGGCTGGGAGATTCCTTAGACAATCTAATAGATTAGTTTCCAGTTTAGCATAACAGCTAGACAGATTTTTGCAGTGAAGTCATCCAAGTCAATTAAAAGGCATTTTTCCCTGCTGTGAGTTCAGAAGTCCCTTTGGTTTGTTCCAGCTTTCTGGGATGTTTCATAATACGTTCCCCCCTGGGTTAATTAATAACTCTTGATTCCTACTGAAATGCAAAGACCGAAATCCTGTGTGCAAGCACATCCGGGCAGGGGCTGCTAACAGGGCTGGGGTGAGCCCAGCGGGGGCTCCTCTCATCAGGGCATGAGCCAGACCCCAAATAGTAGAGATGACAGCAGAGCTGGCAACAAATGTAAAGAGCGCCTGAGCAAAAGCTGAAGGTCAAAGCTGAAGGTCAAAGCTGGAAAAGTGGTGTGTGGAGGGGCAGAAGGAGGTGGAGGAGGGAGAGCATAAGCAGTTGAAGGAATCACAAGGCCAGAGATTAGGTTGGTTGGGAGTAAGTCGGAATGTGGGTGTGAAGTGGGTCAGAGCAAGTGGCCGGGGCTAAGCTGGTGAATAAGATGCAGTTGACCATGGTTTGCTTTCATCCAATGCCAGCTTAAACACATCCTGTGGGTTTGGTTCCATCCTCTCTGTTATAAGGAAAACAGGTCATCCCTTCTATTCTCAAATACAAGTTATAGGTATGAGAATGAAGCTTAAAGGGCTAAAGAACACATGCATTTTATGAAGTTCTTTCCATGAGCCTCCTCCCCGAGCATAATATTCCAGGATATGATGTTTTTTCACCCAAAATCCAGAGCTGAGTTTCCCTGCCTCCAGTCTCATGCCACCAATCCTACCCAGTCCATCTTCTAAATCCACTATCAGCACGTGCATCCTAAAATGAAAACATGATCACGTTTTCATGTCATGTTGCCATGACCTAAAAAGTTCAATGAATATGTCCCCACTCCCTCTGGGACACGATTTCTAGCCACACGCCTTGCCATACATAGCCCACCCCAAATAGAGACTGTTCTCTATCTTCTTTTCCAGGTTCATCTCCTACCACCCTTTCGTATACTCTGGTCATTCCCCCTACATGTGACAAGTTGAGATTTAAAACACGCTCTTTAGTGGGAAGGCCTGATGCGCACAACTGCACCCTTCCTGGCCTGAGCTAATTCTCATCCCCAAGCCTCTGTGAAGTCCTTCCAAAGAGTGTCCCAAGGCAAGGTTGATAATCCCTCCCTCTTCTGTGTTCCACTATGCTTTGCACGGAACTTGACAGCCCTCACCACAATGTACAATAGTCAACGCCCCCAATGTCTATTTTCCTCCAGAAGGAGAACCCTTTGAGAGTGGAGGGCTCTGTCATTAAGATCATACAAAGCAGGTTCTCAGTAAGTGTTTCTTGAATGAAGGAGCAGTTAAGACAAGTTTTGTTTACTTTTTTATTACACATCCCTCAAGAAATTAAAGGGCTTATTGAGTTCTCCTTCAGAACCCTTATTTTCCATTGGAGTCTCATCTATCTATGCTACTAACTGGGGGCAGGGCAGATGTTGATGGAGTAGGGTGGCAGTTAGGAAGGGTAAATTACCAAACTTGGCAGGTAGAGGCTAAAGAGCTACGAGCAGCACTTCCCAGGGCAAGAAGATGGACTCACTCTCATGCCCATTGCTCCTTTCTTCTCATTGCTGGTTAAGGTACAGCTACACCAGGAAGGTGGGTCATGAAGGATCATCCAACTGGCAAAGCAGTCCCTGTTACACATAGAATCAGCAGGGTTCATCTAACCATGGCCTCAATATCCACCCCACCACCCCCGCACCACTGCACTGTTTGGAGCCCGCCATTGGCTATCAGTGGGGGTGGGCTCCCCCCACCCCGACTCTCAAAGAAGAAAGCCTCTTGCGGTAAATGTGCAAAGTATGAACTTCATGACTGAGAATTAGATTAGTTCAGCTGGTATTAAAACCATCAGAAGGGGGCTTCCCTGGTGGCGCAGTGGTTGGAAGTCTGCCTGCCGATGCAGGGGACATGGGTTCGTGCCCCGGTCCGGGAGGATCCCACATGCCACGGAGTGGCTGGGCCCGTGAGCCATGGCCGCTGAGCCTGTGCGTCCAGAGCCTGTGCTCCACAACGGGAGAGGCTACAACAGTGAGAGGCCCATGTACCGCAAAAAAAAAAAAAAAAAAAAAACATCAGAAGGGACAAATAGTTTCTTCAAAGGGGAAGACAAAAGGTAGCATGGCAAGTGGAGAAATGTAGTAGGAAAAACAGTGACATGGGAGATGGAAACCTGGGTTCTCCATGCTTTGCACTCCAACAATAATGTGATGTGTGTGCTAGGAATAGTCACTTCGCCTCTCTGAACCTCTGGATTAGATGATCTCCAAAGTCCCTTTCTGGCTCCACCCTTCTATGACTGTACCACATCACCCAATCACTCAGACATTCACTCAACATTCACTGAACACCTTGACCAGGACCTGTGCTACCTGCTATGAAGGAAAAGCTAGAAGTTTACACCAGGTGCCAACTGAGTGCCATGTCTCAATGGGAAATAATATTGGTTTTATATATATATATA
>NW_020175731.1:162086-202058 GCF_003031525.2 Neophocaena asiaeorientalis asiaeorientalis | reverse complement strand
TATATATATATATATATATATATATAATCTCAATAATAAAAACACACATACAAACATGAACTGTTTATATGTCTCATCCCCCAACTATGCAGCAAAGTTCTTTACAGAATATATTCTTTCCATTTCTGAATAATCCCACAGACTGACACCTAGAAACTACTCAGGCAACACGTGATTAATGATGTGAAGGTGACTGTAAAAATAGCTACTAACACTTATGCGGCACTTTCTGGGTACCAGGATCTGCTCTGCGTTCTTCACGTGTGACAACTTATTTCATTCTCACAACAACGCTACAGGTACATATTGTTGTTGTTGTTACTGTTATTATTATTTTCATGTTACATATGAGGAAAATGAGGCGCAGAGAAGTCAAATTACTTGCTTAGGGTCACTCAGGAAGTAGCAGAGCTGAGATTCAAACCCAGGTGATCTGGCTCCAGAGTCTGAGCTATTAACACTATTCATGTAATCTAAAAATATATAGCTACACTTAAAGACAAACAGTGAACGTTAACTCCTGGGGGAAAACAAAGAACAAACAGACTTGTTAACAGGGGAACTATGCAGCGATAAGCCAGAAACATCAAATGATGAGTCAGAGTCATTAGGATTAGTCAGGAAAGGAGGAGTCTTTTGCTGGAAGAACATCTCATAAGAACTTGTAATTTATCCAGTAGATCAAAAGAGTAGGGTGAGATAGGAAGGGATGATAGAATGATGTGCAAAGAGAAGAAAGGCAAAGAACTTGAAGAAGGCAAATTCAAGATCGAACATACATACACTGATAGATCTACTTTGGTTGAGAACTAGGACCCTGGAATTGGCTGAACCTGGGTTCAAATCCCCGGTTCCCCACATTCTTATTAGCTGTGTGACCCTGCCTGGGCAATTTATTCAAGCTCTCTGAGCCTTAGTTTCCTAAGCAACAGGAATGTTGTACAGGTTAAATGAATTAATGCAGGGGAAGGATGTAACATGGGCCCTAGCATACAGTCCATGCTCAATAAGTTTGCTACCATCACCATGATTATTGTTTCTCCATTTCCCTATTGCCTTCCTAAGTCAGTGAGCCTAAAGGTAGGCCAAGGATGGTGATAAACCCACATCAATCAATGCCACAGTTAAGGAGAGAAACACTTGCTCCTCTAATGAGTTACGTTTCATCTAAAAGTCCTAGTGTCCCACCTGTTTGTTTTTTTTTTTTTTAATTCCTCCAGCTGGTTCTTACATTTGAAAAGAAAAAACCCTCCATGGAGACCTGCACGCTTTAAAAAATAATACAAAACAGAATGTCTGAGGTCAGGGTAAGCCAAGCCAAACAAATAAATCTTGCAGGATTGTGTTAACAAAACAGGCTTAGTAGATCAGGGCAGGTAGAGCTCTGCCGGACTCAGCCCTGCAGAGAAACACCAAGCTCTGGTGAATTTCAAACACAAGGAGGTCAAATAAGAAGATCAAATTATGGAGCACTTCAGAGTTCAGCATCAATGCTTGGGCTGTAACCAGGAGAGCATTCTGTGCAGGATGGTCTCCAGAACCTATGAGTCGTGTAAAGTCCTAGAAATCCAGAGCCAAAGGATCTTATAGATCATTTGCACAACCTCTATGGAGGGTCATTTGTCACTATCTATCAGAATTGTAAATGTCTTGAGAGGCAGACTCTGAAATGAACATTAGCCTTTGAGAGGTTCATTAGGGAGCGCTGGGAATCACCACCACTGGAAGGGAAGAAAAGGGAAGGAAGCACGACTGGGTAGAGGGAGAAGTTGGGCTGCACTGCCATCTCAGCAGAGGTCTCTGCCAACTCCCCAGGAGCTCTGAAGCTGGGATGGCCCTTCAGAGTTGTCTCAAATTGGGGTAAAGGAGCTAGGTCTTTATTCCCTGTGCCAGCCGAGGTCCCAAGAGATGGGCCCTTGGGGAAGGCAGATCTTTTCACCTGAGTGAGGCATTTCAGAATGAGGGCTGATAGCTGAGGGCTGTCTTCTGGTATCAATTCCAGCAGCTGGGGGAAAGTACTTCATTCCTCAAGGTGCATTATAGCATGCACTACCTGCAATACTTTTTTTTTTTTTTTTTTTTGCGGTATGCAGGCCTCTCACTGTTGTAGTCTCTCCCGCTGCGGAGCACAGGATCTGGACGCGCAGGCTCAGCGGCCATGGCTCACAGGCCCAGCCGCGCCGCGGCATGTGGCGGACCGGGGCATGAACCCGTGTCCCCTGCATCAGCAGGCAGACTCTCAACCACTGCGCCACCAGGGAAGCCCTGCAATACTTTTTATAACCAGTTTTTCTATTCTAGATAGGAGTCCTACGGCTATACTAACTGATGCTTCAAATTAAATAGGTTTAGCATTGTTTATAATAGTAAAATTATGGAAAATAAATTGTGGTATATCCATATGACAGCACCCTTGGCAATCATTAACAAGAGTGAGACAGCTCTGCACATACTTTCATGGAATAAACTCTAAGATATACTAGATAGAAGGGTGTGTGTGGATGGACTGTGTCGCTCACTGTCTATTGCCGTCAGCCCCACACCCATCCCATTCTCTCCTGCACTACGGGGGCTGAAGGCCTAACTCTACACTTCCCAGGTTCTTTTGACACACAATTCCAGCTTATTTCTACCAATGGGAGGCATTCAGGTAAGAGTTGACATTAGGAAGATGGTGGTAACTATTGCACTTCTTATGGTAGCAACAGAAGCTTCACAACAGCAACAGCAGTTAAAGCAGGTTGGTGACAATTCCTGCAGCATCAGTGGGAGTACAGGCTCATGTTCTTCACTGGCAATAGTGGCAGTTCCAGCAGTGGTAGTGACAACAGTGAATGTAGGGGACTGCTGTGGCTCTGGGCAATATGATTTCCCCCTTTGACCCATTTGGAATCAATCTTCCTTATTCAATACTCCTCTGAAATACAATGCTTTATGTTTTTCTGATCAACTACCATCTATGAAAAGCAAAGGAAAATAAACATGTATGTGTATTTGATTACTGCATTTAAAATTTCTCTGGAAAGTTAACCAAGGAACAAGTGATAATGGTTAAATGAACTGGCTAATAAATAGTTAAATGATTAGTCAAAGAGAAACATTGCTGGGGGCAGGGTTGAAGGTAGACTTTTCACCAGATGCCATTTTTTACCTTTTTAATGTTTGACTATTTGAATATATTACTTTTATGCAAAAAAATAAATAAAAGAAAAAATAATAAAAGTTATATCTGATTAGGTACATACATTTCCTGTGAAATATTTCCCAAATTAACCACCAGTTTCTGCCAGAGCATTTCAAACACAGGGACTCCCTACCTACTAGAGGGATGTGGTCTATTCATCATTACTCAGCACTGCTGAACAGTTTCTGTTTATACCAAGTTGAAATCCATCTTCTTGTATGATGTACCATTAGCCGGAACTCTAATCCCAGTGAAATAATATAGGCTGGTGGTTCAGCACACATGCAGATGAAACCTGGGTTCAAATTCCTCCCCCATCACTCATTTCAAGCAGGATGTTTAACCTTTCTGAGCCTTAGTTTCTTCATCTGCCAAATGGGGAGAGTCATAGTACCTATCTCAAAGAGTTGTGGAAAGGTTGGAATAAGATTATGCATATAAAGTGATTTAACCAGTACATTTGGTTATTGTTCTTGGTATCTGCAACACCAGCAGAAAAATGCAGTGGATAAGAGGAGGACTCTGAATTCAGACTGCTGGGGTTCAAAAACAAGCTCCTGCCAATTATAAATCAGGCAACCTTTGGAAAACCACTTATTCCCTCTGAGCCTCAGTTTCTGTAAGATGGAGGCAATTATAGTGCCCATACCAAGAGCAAAAAGCATTTATCCTTATCTTGTAAGTACTCAACATATGGTAGCTCTAACTCTTTTCAACCACTCATTCAGGTGGTGGATAATTGCACAGAGTACAGTGGGTCCTACCAAAGGCCTCTCTTCTCTGGACTAAGCATCTCCAGTTCCTTACACTGATCTCCTTTGCTTCTCTCACTCCAGCCACTCCCTTAAGAAGGCATTCCAGGCTGCTACTATTCCCTCCTGGTGTGACGGTACAACTGGATCTCTCACTGGAGTCTGGGTAGAATATTGTGTGAGAGAGTTTGTGTGCTGTGTGTGTATGTGTGTGTGCCATCACCTTCCTGGATGCTAAATGCTGTACTTTGATAACGCAGCCTGAAGTGGCATCAGGTTTTGAGGGAGTAACAACCATAACTATAGCTACTGAGCTCTTAATATATGTGCCAGAAACTATACCAAGCATATGACTTACACTGACTTACTCACTCCACACATTAGGGGGTATAAATTATTATCCTCATTTTTCAGATGAAGAAGCTGATGCTTAGAGATGTTATAAGTGAAAGGTCAACCCAGCTAAAATATGGAGCTGAGATTCCATCCCCAGTATATCTTACGCTGGAGTCACAATCTTAATTTCCACACAATATTTCTTCTCACGAATATTAAGAATTTGTTCAACTCAAATTTTAAGTCTTTTTTTTTCTCATGAGATTTTAATATGCTAAATCTCCCCAGTCCTTCTCCTCTTCAGCTGAGCTTTTGAATAGGACCTTATATTGTCTCCTTATTCAGTTTGATCGTATCAAATTTAATCCAGCATACTCTCTCTCCCATTAACTTCAAGTCGTTGGCAAAGTAATTCGATAAATCACAGTTAAGGAGCTGTAGAACAGAGCCAAGGGCAGAACTCTTTGGTAAAGCATTAGATGTATTTCTTTCAAGGTGAATTACTATCAAGTAGTCATTTCCTAATGGGGGTAATGTCCAACCTGTTACCAATTCACAAAACCAAATTAACTAACATCCAACTTCCACTTCTCTATCTCACCGACAATTATGTCTTGAAATATAACATGGCCTTTATAACAATATCTACAGTTAGGGTCCATGCTAAGAAAGGTTGCCCCAGAAAGAACTGTGGATGGTAGGCTGAAGTAGGTATGAAAAATACATACATCACAGTCCTGAGTGTTTAACTTATTTTAAGGGAGAAATTCCACCTTTGCTCCCAGCAGACAATTAAGTTGAGTAAATATATAAAGGGCAGAAGACGAACAGGATTTCAACCAACAGCCTTCCCTGGGATCCATGTGCATCTACCTAAACCCATCTCAACTCCAATATCACACAAGGACAGGACTCCAAAGGAGCCACTGGCATTCCTATGTAAATCTGTGGCTTGTCCAGCTTCAGAAGAGAAGGATCTTCACCTTCTCCAGCCTTTCCTTCCATCTGCTGGAGCAAGGCACTGCCATTCCTTATGCTTTGGTACCTCCATTAACACTGAGGAAAGACTGACTATTATAATTTCAGCATTTATTAGAGAAGAATGAAGCCCAAGGCTCTACCTCACCAAGCCCTAGTCTGCTAGTCTCAGAACTGTGAGTCTACTTGATATTAATCCATTCATCAACCTCACTGCTGAGTCCCACAGAGGGGTGACTTGCACCTGTGGAGAAAGAGACCCTTTGCCTCAAGTATAAACAGAGGAGAGCTTGACATGCCAACCACCCTGGCCGGAACCTCTCAGGCCCTGCTAGGACACTGCTGTGAGGCCCTGCAGAGCCAGCAGGGCATTCTGGGTAATAGGATGCAACACGAGGCAGTTTCCCTGACTGGCCTCCCCAGGGTTTCTTGATTCCTGGCTCTGCAAAAGCTGAGGCAGACAGTTTTTGAACTGGGGAGAAGAGGGTGGAGAGAAGTGCCGGAGGCTTCCTCTAGGCTGACCACAACTAACTCATTTGCTCTGTCCAGCAAAACCCAGACAGTGCAATTATCTGGTTAATTTGGTCCTTAGTTGGGAGACAGAATTCCAAAGTGTGAGGCCAGCTCAGACTAAAAAGTGGCTTCCATCCTAAGAATTTTCCTAAGTGCTATGCTTATGTGACCCACCCATCGATCCAGATGGGAAAAGACAAACAATTCAGACTCTAAGATGAGTTAAGGGAGGCCTATATTTCAGGGAAAAATGCCCAAATGACCTGCTAATTGGTCTCTTGGCTAATTTTGCCTTCTGGCTGCCATGGAGGGAGATGACTAGAGATCAAGATGACTGTAAATTAGCCAACTTTTTCCAGCATGATTGTAGCCCTCATAGACTGGCTGAGTGTCACCAGTGTCCTGGGTGAGCTATTCTTAGGGCAATTCTCTCTGATGCTCCTGCTTATAGATTTTACACCCGTAAGTTGGGCCAGAAGAATGGACTTGAGGATATGGGGAGGGGAAAGGGTAAGCTGTGACAAAGTGAGAGAGTGGCATGGACATATATACACTACCAAACATAAAATAGCTAGTGGGAAGCAGCCACATAACACAGGGAGATCAGCTGGATGCTTTGTGACCACCTAGAGGGGTGGGATAGGGAGGGTGGGAGGGAGGGAGACACAAGAGGGAAGAGATATGGGAACATATGTATATACATAACTGATTCACTTTGTTATAAAGCAGAAACTAACACACCATTGTAAAGCAATTATACTCCAATAAAGATGTTAAAAAAAAAATGCCCCTGGGGGTTTCACAAATGGGATGAGACAGCTAGCAACTGAGCATTTACCAGATGGTATATGGAAAACTCAGATTTTTGAGGGAAGATTAAGAAAGAGCAATTTATCTCCATTGGAAACTGACAAGCAGCCTGGAATCTGTGGAATCCATCAGTTAGTCATTCTGCAAATATTTGCTTCTGCTCTAGTATAAGCCAGGCTCTGTGTTATTTAACAGAGTGAGATCCAAACGTCCCTACCCTCATGCAAATAATACCACATCTAAATATGTGGTTAAAAACTCAGATAAGGGCTAGGAAGGAAAAGTTGAAGTGCTATGAAAGGGAATAACCAGCTTACCTGATTTAGACTGGGGTGGAACGGCTCAAATAAAGAATCTTTGAGAAAGGAATTTTAAAGCTAACACTTTAAGACTCTAATTTGTTTTTTTAGAAAGATCACTCTAGTTTTAGTACAAAAAATAAATTGGAAGTGGATGAAAAGATGAAGTTAGGAGGCTGTTGATTAGGAAAATTGGATGAGAGCCAATGATGGTTCAGCCAAGGACCTAGGCAATGGGAACGGAGAACAGTGGGTGGACTAGAGAGACATGGGACATGGAGTCCACAGCACCTGGTGAATGGGTATAGTGGTGGAGGGAGAGGGAGGTATCCAGGAGACCATGCAGGTTTCTGGCTAAGGTGCAAGGTAGATGGTAGCACTCTGCACCGAGAGAGAGAATTTAGGAGGATGAGTAGGCTGGGGCCAGGGAACGACAATGTGTTCACACATCACTCCATACCCTGTACTTCCAGGCTCCTTACCTTTGCTCGTGCTGATTCAGTCTCATGCACTCTTCCTGTTGAAATCGCCACTTGTTGAAATACTATCCATCCTTTAAGATCCATTTCAAATACCACCCCCTCCTTGAAGTCACTTCTGACTCCCTCAAATAGTTGTGGCCTCTGGTGCCCACAGCACTAAGTTTGGACCTCTCTTTCCTGGATTCTACCTGTGTTAGGTTCTGTGAAGACTTATCTTGCCTCCCTTCCTAGACCACAAGCTCTTTGGGACAGAGCCTCTGCTTCTCTATCCTTGTTCCCCACGTGTTAGCTAGCTAGCATAGCAGACGTTTGACAAATATTTGTCAAGTGAACAAAAATAACCTGCTCTCTGCCATGGAAGGAAAACCAGTAGACATTGGACTGACTTGAAAGCCACAGGATCAAATCGAAATTCAAGCTGTAGGTGTTTTAATACTAAGCCAACTCAAATTTGATGCTCAGAAAAGCTTTCTGTTCCTCCAACACAAAAAACTCAAAGAGTGCCGTAAAAGTTACACCTCTCTATTTTTTTATCGTGCTTTTCCGAGTTCCTCTTATAGCAGGAACCTTTTCTATCTTATTGTTTGCCTTTGATGATGAGGATGATGATAAATGGGTAACATTTACTAAGTGTTGATATATGACAGGTGCTATTCTAAGTACTTTTCTTGGACTAACTCATTTGATCCTCTCAGCTACCCTGTGAAGTTGATACTATGATTACCCCAATTATATGGATGAAGAAACTGAACTTCAGAGAGCTCAAGTATTGTTGAACCAACATCACACAGTTGGGACTGGAACCTAGAGTCTAGCTCCAGAGCCCATGCCCTGATGTGCCCTTCTAAGGTCAAGCACGGTGCTTGGTATTGAGTTAGTCCCCAGCAAATGTTCACTGAATGAATGGAAGGAGCCCTGGATCTGGAGACCACAAGTTCTGGTCCTAATTCTATCTCTGACTTCCATTGCAGCCATGGGCAAATCTGTGCTTCTTTCCCTATAAAATGAGGGGTATGGATGTTGATACCAGTGGTAATAACAAGAGCCAGTATTCAAGATTCTAATCTCTTTTGAAGCTTTACATAATTTAACCCCAAGGAAAATGAGACACAGAAAGACTGACTTGCCCAATATCTAGAAAACAAGGGAGCCCGGATTCAACCCCATTGTGCTCCTACATTGTGCTTCCTAGCCCAAGTGGTTCCAAGGAGACACCTTAGGGACCACGGTGGGGAAAGGAGGGAGGTGGAACAGGATGGAGCAGACAGACTTTTGGGCTCCCTATGCCCGTTTCCATCAAAGAAGCTTTACGTGTCTCAATTTGGTAGAACGGGCTCCTACTTGCAATTTCCTTTGAATAAAAGTTCTGCTGTTAAAACAAAAAGGTTGAAAACCATTGGACTAAATAATTCTGGAATTTAAGAAGTCTCATAAGTATAAGTCAGGATTTTTCTGGTAATCTTGACTCATTATAGTTATATAAGATGGGGAAGAAGGTTGCTCCTGGGAATGGCTCCAGCTACAGAAAAAGTCATGCGATAGCACTAAAGCCTCAGCTCCAACCTACCTGTTCCACTCGGATCTCAATCTCTCCATTCACCTTCTTTCCATGGAAATACTTGGCCCTGTGAAGGAGAGGAAGAAATCTACTGAGTAAGGATGCAGACTGCTTCACTCTTTCCTCCCTTTTCCCAAAGGTTTTACCCCCAGAGGTGCATGTCCAGACACATTCCCCACCTTCCTGCTCTCTCCCACCTAGACAGGTGATTTTCTCATTCTTTATATATATATATTGTGTGAGAGAGGGGAAAGAGTACAGGATGGGAGGACTGGACACTCAGGTTCCGGTTCTGCCAAGCTGCTTTACCTCCCCATGTCTCCATTTTATCCTCTGTAAAAGGGAGATAGTTATACGTGCACGATATATTTCTAAACATTATTTTAAGGATAAAAAGAAATAAAGAATCCTACGTAAATAAATAATGCAGAATTCTTTTGAGTTATATCCTATGTGATCCATAAAGGACGTATTAAATTGCTCTATCCAACTACTCATTTCTTTATTTGTCCATCTAGAAAACAAGGGAGCCCGGATTCAAACCCATTGTGCTCCTACATTGTGCTTCCTAGCCCAAGTGGTTCCAAGGAGACACCTCATCTGAAGCAGACCTCATCTGTCCCTTGGTCCATCCATCCATCCAACCACCCTTCCATCACCTTTCCTCTACACCCCTGCTTCTGTCTTCCCATTATCAATAAATGGCATCCCATCTACCCATCACTCAAGGCAAAAACCTAGACTTCATTCTTGTTTCCTCTTTCTCTCTCCCTATCCCCATGGATTCTACATTCTAATTATTTCTCAAATCCATCCACTTGCCCATTTTTCTCTGTAAGCATCCTAATCTTGACCTTAGTCATCTCTTTTCTCATATAAATTCTCTTTTCATACTCTACTTTTCTTTCATAGCACTTATTATAATTGAAATTACTTGCAGTTAGTAACTGGGTTTCATGCCTGTGTCCAATCAAACTATAACACAATTCCTCCAGGCCAGGAACAACCTACCTTACTCATCATTCTATTCCCAACACCTACCAGAATGCTTGACACACAGTAGGAGCTCAATTAATATTTGTTGAAAGAATAAATGATTGAAGAGATAGATGGGGGAAAAAAATTGTTGAATACTTACTCTGTGCCAAAAACTGTGCTATATTCCTAGTCTTTCTCATTTAACACAGCTACCACCATGAGGTGGGTATTATTATTTCCATTCTATAAATAAGGAAACTGAAACCCAGAGAGACGAAATACTTTGCCTAAGCAGCTTTAATCCTGGACTTCCATTGCCACATCAATGTTTTTATCTCAGCTCTGAAAAACAGCAGCAAATACTGGGGTGCTCCTGGGTTTAGATGCCCTCCCGCAAAGCAAAAGTAATACAAGTTTCCATCTGCTCTTTTTGGTTGTTGGTATGATGAAACTAATAGTTCTCAGCGATTTGCTATAATCTGAGCACCGTGTTAAGCATTTCCATAGACTTTCTCTGGGGCACAGACAGCTCTTTGCTCCCAATCCCAATTCTCCTCTTTGCCTACAGTGAGAGTGTTTATAGACTGGCACCAAGAAATGTATATCCCAACTCTCCATTTAGCTAGGTATGACCACATGATTGAGTTCTAATCAGTAATGTTACATCCAAGAATCTTCTGCTTAGTTTCTTCTATTCTTTTCCATCGGTGGAACATCGATGTTGCCACCTCTTTTTTCAACCTTCCAGATTGAACCTTTGCTACAAATTCTCTGACCAAGCTGCAGTCTCTCTGCTTCTGAAGTCTATCCACACTTATCAGATGCCAGTGGAGTTCACCTCGACTCCCTGAACCACTGACTGATGGCTGTAATATTAATGCCACTTTTTCTTATAATGTTGACTGGCTTAGATGTCAAGTAGGTAGAACTTTATGGGAACAGGAGTTGTTAGTGTGACTTGAAAGCAAGATTTGTTTTTTTCTCCCAGGATGGTCTTCAACAAAATGTGTGTGCAGCCAGCCTCATGCAAAGAGAACCTTTTCAGTGTAGTTTGTGAATTTTATGAATCCTTAAAGGTAGTGCTGGCAAACCCCAGACCCTGGGATAAGACCCCCCTCTAATATTTGTAGGGCCTGGGACAAAAGAACAAATGGAAGCCTATGTATCATATGCCTGATATTTAAAATTGATAAAGCTAGCAAACATTTAAATAAAACGTGCCAATCTTCCTTCCTTGACCAACACAACTTCATAATGACCTGGAAGGGTCAGAATTTAAACTTCTCAGAATTCTTGGAGATCCACCCAGAACATGGTGGCATGGGGGCTGCCAGCTCTTGATTTCCATTGTCCTTCCTAATTCTCCTCCCACCCTCCTCTCCTACATCACTGGAGCTTCTTGTGCATGCTTGTGGATGACCCAGCCCACATGGCCAAGCTTCATCTCCTCACCCACACCCCCATCAACAGTGCCTTGGCCATGTCTGGGGAGGATGGATCGGGAAATTAGCCTACACAGGCCCTGGAATTGGGCCTGGGTCCCTATGGGCAGGGATTTCTACAGGTCTGGGTACCCACTGCAAAATCAAAGGGTGCAGTTTGCAGGGTCCTCCTTTGCTGTCAGGAGTATAGCTAGTAAGGGCCAGAGTATGACTTAGGGCAGGGGTCCCTGTCACTTGGGTTTACAAGAAGTACTGGATGACCCTGGGACCTCAGGATGGTAACTAATGAATGAAATCACTGGTATACTGGGAAAAGCATGGATCTGGAATCACAGAGGCTTGGGCAAAATCTTAGCTCTACAACTCACTGCATGTTCCAAGACAAGAAACTTAACCCCTCCAGGTCATAGTTTTGTCATCTGTTAAGTGCTGATAACATCTGCCAGCCAAGGTGTGGTGAGAAATTCACTTGATCCTGTACGTGAAGGGCAGTAAGTAGAGTGTGTGGGCTCAGAGGCAGACCACCTGGATGCAATCCCAGCGCCACCACTCACTCACTGTGTAACCTTGGGTAACTCATTCAACCTCCGTGTGCCTCAGTTTCCACATATGGGAAGCAGGGATAATCACAGTAACTATCCCACAGGGGTGTTGTGAGGATTAAATGAGACACGACGTACAAAGCACTTAGAATGGTTCCTGGCACAGAGTAAGCTCCAAAGTATACAGCCCAGGGTCTGAAACAGAATCAACAATGACAGCAAAGAAACCACCGAGTGTGTATGCTGTGGCTACAGGTGCCGTATGTGGGGACCCACAAACAAACATAATCTTACCCTCATGGGGGTTACAGAACAGAATTACAGTTCATCTCACTTTGATCTGCCCCGTTACCGCAGTAAGAGATTGGTGATGGTGCTGATGATAAACAGGCGGCACTGGTACAGAAGGCCTGCAAGTCCTTCACATCCCTCCTCCTATTGTATTGACCCCAGTGTCCACCCTGAGGAGCAGCAGGGCCAGGACCAGCCACCACAGGTTCAAAGTCACATAGAGCCTCTAAGCAGCAATGGTGAGTTAGATCTTGTGCTTAAAGATCTTCAGGATTCAGCTAGACCCTCTGGGACCTTCATGATCTGGACTCTGTTAACCTATGGCCCATTTCTTCTCTGGTTTTCTGCCTACCTACTGCACACACTCAACTTCCTGTGATTCCTATGCTTTTATGACTCTGAGCCTTTGTGTTTGCTGTTCTCTCCTTCTCTGCTTGGTTACCTCTTTCTCATGTTCAAGATCCCTGACTACTGTTTCCTTGAAAGCACCCCCCCTAACGAGGCTAGGTTAGGTGTCCCTCCTCTGGGTTCCCCCAGGGCACTGTACTTAGCAACCATATAACACATTATCACGGTGTGCTGGAATGACATGTCCCCTGCCCCCATACACCTAGTCTGTGAGCTCCTGGAAACCTGAAACCGTGTCTTCATGCTCACTGAATCTCCCAAAAGCGGCACAACGTGCCAGGGCACAGGCACATGTTTAAGGAATGTTTGCTGACTGGGTAAATGAATAATGTTTCCAGGGGTAGGCCATGGGGCATCCAGTGCTCCAGCTGCTCTACTGCCATCTACTGGTGCAATGCTGTAACACACTTACAAATCCATACCCATTACCGTGTGGGGTCACCATTCAGTGTCCAACACACACAACCTAGCAGCCCTCGACGGGATTCTAACTCTGATTCTAACTCAGAACTCAGAGCACTACACCAATACCACCCAAGCATCTCTGGCCTCCACGGGCCTCACCTTCTGAGGAGAAACACTTGTTTTGCCCATCTCTGGAATGTTTACTACAGGGCCTGCCAGACGGACTCAGGCTGAAGCTGAGGGTCAGGCAGTCCATCCCCCTGCTTGGCCAAGAGTCAGAAGTCTGTCTCCTGACAGGCCACACAGACTGCTGCCTCCTTGCCTGGGGCTCATTCTGTCTGGCAGAGGAAAGGGTAGGGATGGTCTGGAATTTTAGATGCCCTGGGGGCTGGGGTTGCTGCCTGTGTAATTGCCTGGCTGTTTGACCTCAGGCAAAATGGATGACCCCACTGTGCCTGAGGTCTCAGTCTTCCTAATGCAGACCTCTTCCTAATGCCCTAATATGTTTATCCTCATAATAAGATCCCTGAATCCACAGGCCAATCAGTCAAGTCCTTGGCCTTGGGAAGGGGTTGGGGGAAGCTCTTGATTCTACAAAGCTTCCATCTTTGTGGGTGGTCTCAGATTTTACTGCCACATCAGAGGCACCAGGAAGGAGAATATTATAAAACCAGTGCTGCCTTGGGTGGGAAATCCCTAGTTTGGGGAGGCGGGATCTGGTGAGTGAGCAAGATTTATGGGGAGCAATACCGAGTTCTTTCATGGCTGCAGGAGGAGCAGAAGAGCAGAATTAGCACAAACAGGATCCACCTGTGTCCAAGCAGCACCCTTCTAATAAATCCCATCTGGGATATACAGTCAATGAGGCTAGGCCTTGGCAGTGCCCTTCCTGGGGAGGAGAGGGTCAGGAATGTTCTGTCTCAGAGTAGTTGGAGGAGAACGAAAGCAGGGATCTGGCCCTAGAAACAGATTTTCTTATTTCTGATGTAACATGCCCATTGCTCATTTGTGGCCTGGACAGAAGCTGGGGGAGATGGATGACAGACCACACAGGAGAACCCTGAAGGTGGACACACTCAGGGTTTTCTCAGCTAGCAAGAGGAGGGTCACATGACAGGTTGGATGGATGAAGGTGTGACAAAAGCAGGGCCTTTGAACACAGAGTTCCAACTCAGAGATCCAATTCTAGCTCCATTATCTACTCCTAATAGCTAACCCTCCTGGTCCCCTCCCACTGCCAGAGGGGACCCTCCAATGATGGAGCAGCCTCATCGTACCTCTTTGCAACTGGGGGGGCTCCAGTGAGTTAGGACAGGGAGGGACCCTCTGAGAGTGACAAGGCCCCTTGCACCTGTACAGGGATCCGTGAAGGTGAGGAAGTGAGACATACTAGGGCCCGGAGCCACATGATATGATGAATGTCCCCTCGTAGGCTTCCGACAGCAACAGGGAAGGAGATTTGTGTGGGCAGCTCTGATCACAATTCATATCATTTATTCACTCCCTCATTTAACCACTACTTACTGAGCTTTGTAAGGACTGGGCACCCTACTAGGCATGAGGGGAAAGGCTGATACAGTCCCTGCTCTTGTGGAGCAAACATGCTCTTGGAAAAGTCAGGAAATTAACCAGGTGAAAAGGAAATGATGAATACAATGAACAAGGTGGTACAGGGTAGGATGTGGGGAGCAGAGAGGTCTGACCTGGGATAGCGAGGGAAGGCTTCTTTGGAAGACATTTAACACACTTGTACTAACCATCTACTGTGTGCTCGAGCCTGCAGACTTTAAGGAAACAGGGATGAAGATAACATCCTCATCCCTGAGTTCTTGGCCTCAGGGGGTTTACTACCTAACAGGAGGGAGAGACCCATAAAGGACAATGACCACACAGGGCATTAGCCCACAGAAAGGGACCCAGCCCAGTCTGAGAGCCAGGGGCTACTTCCCTGGTGAAGTGGCCCAGTTCATCCATCCATCCATCCAATGTTTGGTACTTACCCTTTGCCAGGACGAAGGGCTGCAAAGATGAATCTGAGAAGGTCTGATGTGTGTGTATGTGTGTGAAAGGCACATACAAGGACAAATGAGTTGGGCAGGCACTGGTGGCGCTCAGGGGGCTGATGAAGTTTCCTGGGGCATGTCTCCCAATAAGCAGGAAAAACGAGTGACAGGCATGGAGCAGAAGACCTAGATTTGAATTTGCAGCTCTGGCACCTGCAAATTTTGAACAAGCCTCTGCTTCCTTATCTATAGGGTGGGGATGGGAAGATCCACCCATAGGATCATGAGGATAAAATGAGGACACAGATTTGAAGGCCTCTGGGAACCTGCCAAAAACGTGCCAGCAAGTGGGCTACTCACTGGTGGGCTGCTAAGGTGGACTTCACCCTCCAGGTAAAAAGGTGGGCAGGCACTGCTAGCGTTAGCAGACGACAGACCCAGGTCCTCTCCAGCTCTGCTATTTGCTATTTATTTCCTAGTGCTGCCTCAGACAAACATCAACCTTCCTGAGCCCCAGTCTCATTTGAAAACGTAAGCACATCACTATGTATCACTATGTCTGCTATAAAGCCCCATGAATGATATCTCTGACACCTGGCAAGTGTTTACTGTTCATCTCTTTCCCTCCTGTCCTTCAACAAGTGGGCATGTACCTGAGGAAGTGACATAGCATTTAGGGGAAGGTGGCAGTATCTTCCTTGCTCTAAATGGAACTCCTGCTTCATGTCTAGCATGATGGAATCCTGCCTTGGCTGCCACCTGGGAGCTCCTCTTCCTCCCCAGCACCAGCCTTTAGGGTAAACAAAATCATCAGCCACCCACTCACTCTGACAGCAGAGATCACGCTAGAATGTTATCTCCCAGTTCCTAGCTCTCTTCCCTCCAAAGACACACCATTGTGTCACCCTCATTCCCACAGAATTCTGAAAATCCACAGCCTTCACTCCACCAAGACAGTTCACATTTAGAAGGCTAAGCTGTCCGCTCAGCAAACGTTTAATGAGCATCTATTAAGGGCTCAACCTGGGGAAATGCCCATGAAAACAGTTACACACTGAAAGGTAATTCATACCAAGGTGCAAGTGACATATCTGATCATCCGTAAAAGGGGTTTAGATGGTATAAGGAGGATGAGAAGAAGGGGACCATGAGAATATTAAGTGTTTGATTTAGGAAGGGTGTGTGAGGCCTGTCAAGGTGAGAAGTGCAGGGCACAGAAGGAGAAGGCTGTGAGAAGTCATTTTCCCTCCTCCTCCCTCCCTCCACTTATTCATCCATCTAGCCATCCGATTACCCATCCACTTACCCATCCATCCATCCATCCATCCACCCATCCATCCATCCATCCAGGGTCTACTATGTGCTTAGCACTGTGCTAGTCCCTAGGAATTATGCTGAACAAAACAGCCCCCGCCATCCTGGCGCTCCTGGTCTAGCCAGGAGACAGGTCCAGATGAGGAATATTTACCCTGACTCCTGTCTTCATCAGAAGTTGCTAACTGGCAAACCTCATGGAGTCCACAGTCTTGTTTTGTTGGACTTAAATTACATATTTTTAATTTTAAAATAGAAAATTCATATAAAGAATTCAGATTTCTGGCTTCCCCTGAAAATCAAGAACTGGGCAACACCAGACCTGTATTCCCACATGGCAAAAAGTGGCTGAGTGGACGGCAGCTAGTGCCTTCAGAAGGGCATCAGTTCCCACGCTCAACAATCCCCACTGCTCCCTGTTGTCTCTCTGCAGCCAGTCAAGTGGCAGATACATCTGTCATGGAGCTTGCGCTGTTGTTTTCCTTGTAGCAGAGAAATATTTCTCTGTGCCCATGTTTTTTCCTAACACCTGCTCTTCACTCACTGACCACCTTGTCTCCTGTGAGCAACTGCACAGGCAACCCCTAATTTAACGAATTCCATTATGAAAACGGCAGTTAGCTCCGTGCAAACCCTCAGGAAGCCCACACCCCCACCCCTTCTCCCAACTCAGAGTTGGAGGTCAGGAAAATGCACACAAAGCACCATCCCCTCTCTTGCCGTTACAGCCTCCCTCCTGTCGAGGAAACACGTCCCAGGCAGGCTTCCACAGGACCCAGGAGAAAAGACATTCTGTAATGAGGCTGGCATGCACCCAGTGCCATGCCTCCCGCAGGGCAAGGCTATAACCAGGCAGGTGAAGTCTGGAGAAACGGGAACAGCTACTGCTAGGAGAGCCCATGGCATCTGAGGGACTCCTTCGCAAGAGGAGGACCTAGGCAAGAAAACCACATTTTGGAGGGTGACAGAAGACTCAGAAGTTGAACAGTTGAATTCTTCAGAAAAAAGCAGGGCAAAGGCAGGAAAAGTGACTGAGACACAAAGCCAGAGTGGGGAAAATGAAAAGCTGCAGGTCTGAGACTCCTTTAAGGGCTTGCAGGCTGACTCGTTTAGAGTGTGAGCCTCTTCTGCATTGTTCCTCCCAAATCACCAGCCCAGTTGTACTGGAATACCTGCAAGTGACAGGGGGCTCACTCCCTCACCGGGAAGCCCACGTGGTCTTTGGATGACTTTACCATTCTGTACATTGAGCTGACATGTCTCCCTATTTGTCTGCTTCATTGGCCTCGGTTCTACCAGTTGGGAGCCACATGAAACCAGTCCTCTGGCTCAGTGGTTTCTAAACTTGGCTCTTCATCATTTAAAAAAATAGTTTCCTGAGCTCTCCTCTGGATATTTTAACTCTGTAGTTCTAGGGGTACATCTCAGTGTGGCCTGTCTTGCACCCATTCTGACTTCTAGTAACAGCACCTCCATCTGCACTTGCATACATGGAACCAAGCCTCTCTCTTGCACACAGTCTTGATGGGACTGTCCCCAAGTGTCCCCAGGACACACTGCGGAACCAGCCAGGTTTGTTCTTGCTCAGGAATTTGATTTTTGAGCAGAGAGGCACAAGGTTGGGAGGAAACAAGAGCTGACGTCTCCAGAGACTGTCCACAAGTCCCTGCCTCTTAGGTCCTGACAGAGCCGGGGGTCCTGACCTCTCCTAAGCTCAGGTCTTCATGGCTTTTCTTTTCATTCTGTGAGCCTCCCACATATTTTCAATAAACTCCCATTTTGCCTAAGTCAGCCAAAGTAATTTCTTTTTCTTGCAAACAAAGAACTCTATCCAATACAGAAGGTGTAGGGTGGTGCCTGGTAGTCTGAATGTCATTCTGATGAAAACAATGTATCGGAGACCGTGATCTTAGTATATTGTCATTGTTTGACTTATGAAGAAACTGAGGCCCAAAGAGGAAAGTGGCTCCACTGAGATCTCACAGCATCAGCAGAGAAGGGAGAACTTAGGAAGAAACAGCACATATCAGATTCCTCCCCACATTCCCTTCTGCTCAAAGACACTTCCCCCAGATTTTCTAGCCACAGTCTCAGATGGTGAAGACTCTACCAGGGCAGGAGACAACTCTTCACTGTTTTCCCCTCTCTCCCTCTCTCCCTGCAAGAGCAGGGTAGGAAGCAGCAGGGGCACCAGGCCTCTGGATTGGATGGCAGGGGGACCTCACGGAGAACGGTCAGCACTTGAAAAATTCCTCAAGTCAAAGGGCTCGGGGCCTGGGTGCCACACAAGGCCCTCACTGTGTGTGTACATTGTCCTCCTGATAAAAGGGGCCGGGCCTGGGAAAACGGCACTGGTGTCCAGGCGACGGGGCAGGCTGCTGGGGAATGCCCAAGGCCCCTCCCCGCCCAGGCACCAGGGTGGAGGGAGGGGGAGTGGCAGAGGGTGCCCAGAGTGGAAGGACGAGTCCAGAAGTCCAGCACCACACCAGGTTGTGTGAGGTGGCCTCTGTGAGTCAGCAGGTGAAGGGAGTAGGAGGGTGGCAAGACCCCTCTCATCAAGACTTTCTTAGCTCCCTCTCCCTCCACCTCTGGATTACCCCACAGGGAACTGGCAGGGCCCCGTCCTTGTTCAAGGAGAGTCTTAGATGTGGGGGAAGTGGTAGAGGGAGGCATAAGGATTTTGTTTCCTAGAGCCAAGTGTCTTCAACAGAGAGGTGTGTATCCCCCATTGAGCCCCCTCCCCCCCACGCCGAGCCAACTCCAGGAGGGGACCAGCTCGGCCCCCATCTTCTCATCTTCAGAGTAGAGAGTCTGCCAGCCTACCAGCATCCAGACAGCCCTCCTCCAGGGCTTCTAGGAGACAGCTCTCAGTCATATCCAGCTGAACTGAGAAACATGCCAAGTGGCTTCCTTCCCCTGGCTCCCAGTGCTATTATATTCACTATCAATTAGTGATTGCAATTAATTGTTAATACCAGTTACCATTTCAGTGCCTGTATGGCAGCTAAGCCCAGTACTAGCCCCACCCATGCCATCATCTCTAACTCTATAGTGACCCCTCGTGAAAGATGTGCCACGATCCGATCCTGCCTTACAACTGAGGAACGTGAGGCTCAGAGGTCAGACTTGCCCAAGGTCACATAAGTGAGTGAGAGAATGGGGGCCCAGGCAGCCTGCCTCGAGACTGCCCACTTGGTTTTGCTCCTGCCCTGCTAATAACTTAGATTGTTCAGTCCTCATCACAGGCAGGGAAAGCTGCTTCCTGAGCATGGGGTCGACTGGGAGAGCCTGGTTTGGCTCCCCAACCAGAAAGCAAAAATATGCAAGGGCCAGCCTCTCACTGGGCACATATTAGCAGGGCTGGGCACTGTCTCTCGTTGCCACCTCCATCAGTAGCGTGGCCAGATAAACTAGTGGACACTCAGTTAAATTTTTTTTTAATATATTTTTTAAAATATTTATTTATTTATTTATTTGGCTGCCCTGGGTCTTAGTTGTGGCATGCGGGATCTACATTGCCGCGTGTGAGATCTTCGTTGTAGCATGTAGGATCTTTTCCTTTTTTTAGTTGTGGTATGTGGGATCTAGTTCCCTGACCAGGGATAGAACCCGGAACCCCTGCATTGGGAGCACGGAGTAACCACTGGACCACCAGGGAAGTCCCAACACCCAGTTAAAGCTGAATCCCAGGTAGACAACAGACAATTCTGCAGTATAAGTAAGTCTATACCAAATATTGCATGGGATATACTTACACTGATTCATTGTTTATCTAAGTATTAATCGGGTATCCTGTATTTTTATTGGCTAAAACCGACAACTCTACCCAAAACCTCTGCTGGTGATGCCAGTTCTGAGTTAATGCTGCTCCCCCACCCCCTCAGAAGGTGGCACAGTGGGAAGTGGAAAGTCCTGCTCACCCTGGGGCCAATTAGGTGACAGCAAGCCTTCTCGGGCTGCCAAGACACCCTGCAGTCCTCGCTCAACCTTCACTCAAGCAGCCTGAAGCAGCTCAACTCTAAGGTGGAGGCTGGAGCCTTTGAGTTATCAGCTGGGTAGGAAGGAGGAAGGAGCCTGGGGAATAGCATGGAAGTGTCTGGTATCCTTCCCGAATTCCAGGGCAGCTGAGTGCTTTCTGAGAAAGGCTCTCCCCCAGGGCATCCTCAATCCTGAACTTTCCCTTAATAACAATAACAGCCTTGGCAAAAGCATCCACTTGCTTGTTAATTATATCCTCCATTTATCCTGCTGTACCAAGTTCAAGGCACTGTGCTAGGCTCCAGGGATATGGTGGTTAAACAAGAGAGGTCTAAACTCTACCTCCTGGAGCTGATGTTCTAGAGCAGAACTGCATCACAGGTAAACAAACCATCACACTGAAAAGCGTCCATGAAGGAGAGGAACAGAGTGCTCTCATTGGAGCCTCATACCTCCTTGTGAGCTTAGTGGTATGGTGAAGGGGGTGGCATTATGAGGCCACTTTACACATGATGAAACTGAGGCTCAGAAAGGTAAAGCAGTTTGGCCAAGTCCTCAGAGCAGGTGAGTGGCAGAGCTGGCATTTCAATCCTGACCTGCCACCTGCCAGCCCTGAGTTCTCTGCATTTTATCTTCTTCCCGATTTTTAACTCTCTTGGGGAATCATGTCAGCCATGTGTTAGGAAATCACACTTTAATATAAAAACACAGGGGAAGAGAACAGAAAAGACCCTGTCGGAGCTCCCTTGGTGCTTTAAAAAGAGGAAAATAGTCCAAGGGCCACTTCTGCAAAGGGTCCAGCTTCCAAGCCTGAGCTCACAAGTGTCTGGTTGGCTGCAGGAAGCCCCTCTTCCCCTGGCACCTTAACATTCTGGCTGCCCAAAGGCACTGGTAGGGCAGGGCTGCCTAACTCGAGGTGGGTGCTTTCCTCTGAGGATGAGGTCACCAGGATCTTGTGCTTGGCCACAGTGCTGTAACAAGCAGTCCTGCCCTCAGACACCGAGCATATGTGGGTACGTGCACACATGTGAGGCTCCAGAGTCCTGCTCCATGGACTGACACCCTGTGCTCAGGTGGGAGAGGGAAGAATGATAAGAGAACAGGGATGCCCAGCCTTGCCGGCTGGATGGCCTGAGCTGATCCAGATGCCACCAGCATCTGCTCTCATTTTGAGCTCAGAGCCTCAGTTTTCCTTATTATTAAAATGAGAATAGTAATAGTATCCATACAGTTGTTGGGAGGATTAAATTAGAGAAGCTATGAAAACTATTTAGCACAATGTCTGGTCATAGAAAGTGCACAAGTGTTTGCCATGTGACGATGATGAGGACATGACCCTATTCCCAAGGAGCTCGTGGTTTATTCTATTCATTTGTGTGTTCATTCATTTTTCAACCAAGATTTTTCAGCATCTACCTCATGCAAAACACTAAAACCCTGGGCAGTGGTCAGCAGGAATGCGAAATGCCTTTCAAGAAGTTAGTTCCATTCAAGTCCCAGCCTACCACTCTCCTAGCTTTGGTTCCTCAAGCAGGTGCATGGTCTGTCTGTGCTCTGCTTCCTCACCTGTAAAATGCTCCCCAGTAAAATCAGGAAGTGCAACAAGCAGTGGTGTGCTGGCAAATGCTTAACAACTGGCTCTCTGGGGAGACCTAAATGCCTGGTAGCACTTGCCAATTTCCATGGTGTAAATGCTCTCACCATGGCCACTGTAACTTTCTGTTGGATTGAGTAGTAAGTGAGAGAGGGAAAAAGAGGGTTGAAGAATACCACCAAGGTCACTCCTCAATTTCACTGTCACACCTTCACCCTTGTCATTACCAATAACATCACCTTCAAATCACTCATTCAATCAACAGATGTTTCCTAGCACCTATTATCTGCCTGCCCTGTTCTAGGCGCTGGGATACAAAGATAGCAAGTAGGCAGGCGTGGGGTGGTGGTCATGGGGACACAAATTATCACACAGCATAAGAACTCTTGGTGAATCTAGACATGGACAAGGTGCTTTAATGAGTATCATTAGCTATCATTTAGTAGAATGGTATAACCTCACAAACTCCAGGCTGAAAGCATAGTAGTTAAGGGGTGTTTCAAACTAAGAATCCTCTTTTCATTTCCTCAACAAATAAAATAAAAAAGAAATCCTAGGGAAAGGTGGAGAATAAAAGGGAAGGTAACAATAGATAATTGTTGAAAGGGAATAGCAGACATTCTGGGAACAAGGACCACTGGTGAGGCAAGAGGAGAGGAGGGTTCCAGAAGCCACTGGAGGGAGGGGTGGAGGCCAGGGCTTAGCTGCTCTATGCCCCCTTCACCCCAACATCCCCTCCCCAAGCCCATTCGGGCTCCTGAGACCTTGCAGGTAAAACTGAGAACAAGGAAGTACACTCAACCCTGACCTGGTTATGAACAATCTTTCTTGGGGTCATATTCAATGTTCTCCTTTTGAAAAATCAAACCTAGGGTTCCAGTACATTCTGTGAATAATTTAAAAATTCATCTGTTTATGAATCTCAAATAGCTGCCTTACAGTTATTCTAGCTATGTACTGGAAAATAAAGAGCCAAGACTTTATACACAGGTGGGTAAAACTGGAAACCCCTCAACTGTATGTACTATATTGCTGACTTCTCAAGTAAGGTGAGTTTCAGGGCCAAAGATGCCCAATAAAGGTTGTCCTGATTGGACTGGGTTGGGAACAATGACATATGCTAATTGAAAATATACTACGTGTTGAGCACCAGGGATACAAAAAAGAATAAGACATATACCTTGTTCTTGCAGAAGAGACAGCCACCTAAAGCTAATTATAATACAGTGTCACGTGTGCTGCAGTGACACAATGGAATATATTTTAAGTTATCAAAGGAGGTAGTTATTAGCACTGTTGGCAGGGTAGGTGTGTCAGGGAAGAATTCAGAGAAGACGTGACACCTGAGCAGGCTTTTAAGGATGAACGGAGATTGGCTCAGTGAACAAGATAGGGAAGGGTATTCCAGGTAGCAGGGAACAGAATGTGCTAAGGCAGAGGTGTGTTTGAAAACTACAAATCATTGCTATTCCTGCGGAATAAGCAGCAAAGCAGGAAGTGGAGTTGGAGGCAGAACTAGAGGGAGGGCAGACCTGCTTATGACTCTGACTTTGAACCTGAGGGCAATGATGCACCACCAAATGGTTATAAAAGGGGATACATGGTGGGGCGTGGGAGCAAACTGATCAGATTTGTATTTTCAGAAAGATGATACTTTGGTGGTAACATGAAAGGTAACCAGGAGGTGAGGTCGAGGCTAGAGGCCTGAGACCAGTGAAACTGTTGGAAAATTCTACGCAAGTAGGGCTGAAGAAAACTGAGCTTGAAATGCTTTTGTTTTATTTCTCCTTTCCCTTGTGGTTCTCAAGGCTGACTGATCTCCCATCATCCCAGCGGACAGCACCAGCTTTAGTTCAGACCTACTACTGAGCCAGACCTTATTGGGGTGTGATCCTGGTCCAAAGCTCCCCAACATCCTTGATGTAGCCAGGCTCACCTCTGGGGCAACCCCAAAAGCTGGTGGGATCTTAAAATGCTCGGCCATGAGTCCTTCTTCCCAGCAAAGGTGGCTTTGGGACCCTCTGTGTCTCCTCAGAAGATGAAAAGTCCTCCCCTCACCACCTCACGCCCCTTCCCCCGTTCACTGGCCAGGTATCAGATCATCCTTGGGGGGCCCAGGCTGGTTCAGAGAGTATGTAAACTGGCCTGTCAGGAAGCAAGATTGGGAGGTTCCTGCAACTCTCTCACCCACGAGGAAACCTGACTCTGCAGCAGGGTCCTGGACCTGGAAAGCGATGACAGAGAGAAGGAACTGGGGCTGACAAGGAAGAAAACGGAGCCACATTGTTCCTGGTGGATTCACTCTCAGTCCAGACGGTGGACCTTCTCCCCACTCATTACCATCTCAAAGGAGGAAGAAAGGGGCTGTGTGAGCTGGCTTCTCCCCCTTCAACAACCTCTTCCTCTCAGGAAACAGTCTGCACAATGAAGGAGGGGCTGGGCAGAGGGCTGACCCCAGGCAGCAAGGCTCTGCCAAAGCCACCCAGGGACAGTGGGGCTGGCCCGCCACCGCCTGGCCACTCCTGGTATCAGGGGGACAGGCATCCTTTGGGAACTCTGCAGTGAAGGATTGGGGTTTAAGGCAGCCAGCATCAATTTGGGAAGCTGGGAATGTATTTGGAAAGGCCTGCAAGTTCTTAAAGGATCTAGGATGGAGTTCTATAGGAGAAGCTGTTACGTGCGGGTAGGAAGTCTCTGTCACAAACATCCAGTGAGTGCAGAGCCAACTTCCAGGTGACGTAATGAGTCTCAGTTTCTCACCTTTCCACTTTTTTAACCACTGAGAGGCAAGAAAAGGACTGCTGTTCTCAAGACCTAATTAACCTGTGGGCATATGAAGCGTGACTGAAACAGACTGGAAGAAATTCCTCTGGCCAAAAATTGTGTCCCCCACCAGGGTGCACAGCCTAACATGCACACATTGGTCTTGCCTGTGGATTAGAGAGATTGAAGACCAAAGTCAAAATTTAAATGTTACTTGGCTGAGGCTATTCATGGCATTTCAATCTCATTCACTGTGCGCCTACACTATACTACACACCATATGGGCACTGTGGGGGACAGAGATTAATTAATAAGACCCAACTTTATCATCTGAGAGCTAGCAGGAAAGAGTGATCATTAGAAAACCTTAGTACAACAGGGGTAAATCCTAATCCACTCTGCCTAATATTGGGCATAAAGAAATTAAACAGGCATGCCTACAGGAGCTGCTGTCAAGATGATTAATATTGCACAGAAGGTAACAATAGTCTGCAATAATAATACACACTTAAATAGCACTTACTGTCTACTAGACACATCCCAAACACTTCTATAGTAACTCAGATTTTAACCGTACTTACATATATTAACTCTACAGGTAGGTACCATTTTATTCCCATTTAGATGCAGTTAACGTTCAAAGGTCATATAGCTATTATGGGGTAGAGATCTGAATCCAGACAGCTCTGAAGTCTGAGTTCTTAACCACTGCACCATGCTGCCATTTATTAGGTCAGCCTCCACACAGGAAGCAACTTTTTAGACAAATACCCCCCATCACCATACCATGTTATCCCTGACTGAACCAGGGGATAACACAGTCGGCAGAGAACACTCAAAATCAAGGTCAAATTGGGTTAAAGAGAAACAGAGGACTGCAAAGGCCATGCATGCATTTTGATTACCAGGCAGATAGGCAGCAGGATTGCACAGGCAAGAGTGTATGGAAGCAACACCTCTGCAGAAATCAACCCCTTGGCTCAGAACCTAAATATGATGCTTTACATGAGAGCATAAGCAGAGATGAACAAGGCTTCATATAAGACCCTTCAAGCAAGCAGCATCATTGAAGACGATTCAGACTGGGTCAGAACAGAGGCAAGGCACATGACTACCCTGGTTAAGATGAAGTGATTTCTTTGCAGGAAAATAACGGCTGATGTCTGAACCTGCTGGACATGCTTTAATGTTGACTGTATTGAATACGTTAAAAACTATAAATACCTCCCACTCCAAAGTATAGGCTCAACCATTCCCAACCTGAGTTAACTTCTCAAGGAATGAATGTGAGTGCACACATCCGTGACAGAATAACAGAGCACCTGGCATGCTAAGGGAACTGAATACATTAATTTATTCATTTAATACATATTTACTGGATGCCTACTTTGTGGCAGCTTTTGGAGATGCAGAAAACCTTGCCCTCCAGCTCCCATGGCATCCATGGGTCCACTGTCAGAATTGCCCTGGATGGTGTGCTTCTATGTCTCCACATTTGGGTTTACTTCCTGGACTGCAAATTCTATGTCTCCAACTGGAATGATAATATTTATCATATCTGTCTACCAAAAATTTGGAGTAGAGACCTCTTTTCTACCTGCAGTTCCATGTGTGCAGGGCCTGTTCATTACTTACCTGAGTACCTAAGACTGTTATTTGCACTCAGTCAGTGCTCAGTAACTACCTGTGGAACTACTGCTGCAATAACCTTGACACATGTGTCCAGTCTCTGCCCCCCAGGATGCTTACCATCTATCGGGGCAGGGCATACCTGGGAAGAGACTGGAAGGGTTGTCATTTCTGCCTACCTTTGCTGTTAAGAGGACAGGTTCTGGAGAACAAAACTGCCAGTACATGAAAGAGTAGGGATGCAAACTCAGGCACTCTGTTCCCAAGTGTTTCAGATAAGGACTGTGGGCCTTTGTTGGTTTCTTTTACCCTCATAGCAACCCCATTCAATGAGAGAGGATGGCTGAAGCCGAACGAGGTCAAGCAACTTGCCAGAGTTACTGCAGGTTTTAAGTTTTCCATTTTCAGAAAAGTAACACAGTGCATGTACCATATACTATATAATACTTCCAGTGAGCTCTGGGCAGTACCCCATATCAAATGTATTATGATGTCTGCAGCAAGTCATATGAACAAGCACGGTGAGTGGCACAATGAAGACTATTACAGTCTAACTTTCCCTCAGATCAGGTTTTGTTGCCAAATGGGTTATAAACTATTTTCTAGGTTTCAGAGCTTTTTGGATTTTGGATTTGCAGGTGAGAGATTTCAGACCTTAAATACAAAGCCCTTTGGACAGAGTGTGGCACAAAGTAGCTGCCATGGTGCTTGGCATTACTGGCCTTCCCTCCTGCCAATCTCTGATACCACAGAGCCTCTCACAGCTCTTCCCCTCTCTCTTCCCCACGAGGGAGATAAGCCCCATCTCCTCTCCTGCCCCTGGGAAGGGGGCACCTGCAGAGTCCCGCTTACCAGTCTGTGTGGGCATCATCGATCACCAGCAGGATCCTGGGCCTTTGAACAACAGGCGTGGAGGGACCTGGAGATTCTATCGGCCCCAAGGGGGCCTGTGAGGTCTGCTTCATAGCACTGGAGAAGGAGCTAAAAAGGCTGGATCCTGGAGAGGAGAAGGAGGCTGCCAGGGGCTGGGGGTGCCTCCTCTCCATGGCTGGGGATGCAGGGGAGCTGGTGGAGCTGTCTGGGCGCTGGAGGTCTGTCATGTAGCCGTTCGGCAGGTTGGCCACAAAGCTGCTGTCAGAGAGGCGTCGCCGGAGGAAATTCATGGCTGTGAATGATGAGATGGCTTGTTCCTACTCAGACTGTCTCGGTGAGGCCCAGAACACAGGCCAGGGAGAGGGAGTGGTAGGGTCTCGAGCACAAGAGCCAGGGGAGTCCTATGCAAGTCGGCCGCTGCTGTCTTTTTTTACCTATGGAAACAGGCCAACAAACACATTAGTGGAAATGACCTCAGCCCCTTAAGAGCAGATGATGCCCCTTCCTGCCCTGCTGCTGGGGGCAGTGCAAAGTGGGACATCTTTCTGGCAAGGCATTTGGCGACATCTAATTAGACCATACCCTTTTAACCTACAATTTCCATTTTCTGGAATTCTACCCCAAGAATGAAATCCGAGTTACAGAAAACGCCTCTTGTACAAATGTATTTATCACAGCATTATTTACACTAGAAAAATACTGGCAAGTATCTCAACATCTGACCACAAGATAATGAACATGTGAACTGCAGCAAAGTCATTCAGCAGAACCTTCTGTGGCTATTAAAAAGAGGTATTTAAAAAGGGATTTTAGTAACAGAGAAAAAATTTTATGTTGTAATTTAAAAGATCATGATACAAGATTATAGGTGCAGAATGACTACAACCACATAAAAGTTGAAATAATAAAACTTTGGAAAGAAGAAGACATCAAAATGTTAACAGTGACTATATTTGGGTAATGCGACTACAGGGTTTTTTGTTTTTTCTTTTTCTTTCCACTTACCTATGTTTTCCAGATTTTCTAGAATACTTATAGCTGCAAACTGAATTGTGTCCTTCAAATGCATATGTTGAAGCCCTCATCAGCAATGTGCTGGTATTTGGAGAGGGGTCCTTTGGGAGGTAATAAGGTTAGATGAGGCCATGAGGGTGGTGCTCTCATGATGGCATTAACATCCTCATAAAAAGAGATACCAGAGAGCTTGCTCTGTCTCTACCCACCATGTGAGGAGACAGGGAGAACGCAACAGTCTACAAGCTAGCATAAGAGCTCTCGCCAGACACCAACCATGCTGGTACCCTGATCTCAGACTTCCAGCCTCTAGAGCTGTGAAAAAATAAATTTCTGTTGTTTAAGCCAGTCTGTGTTTTGTTGTGGCAGCCCCAGCAGATTAATAAACAAATGCATTCCTTTTCTGAACAGAATACAGTTAAGTTTTAAAAAACCAAACTGTTCATGTGAGATCAAAATAGCTCATTGAGAAAAATGATTGTTTATATCATGCAATTCAACCCCACCTATATTTTTTGTTAAGATTATTTTATATTTTTGTTGAGGTAAAATTTACTTAGAGTGAGATGCATAGTCCATAAGTGTACAATTCTTGGAGTTTTAATAAATGTATACACTGGCAGAAGATTTAGTATACTCCATTCACGTCAGGAAATTCTCCTGTGTCCCCTTCTGGTCAATCCACACGTCCTCATAGACAAATGCTTTGCTGATGTCTGTCATCGTATATTAATTTTAGCTATTCCTGAACTTTATATAAATGTGATTGTGTATTATTCTTTTATGAACAGCTTCTTTCCCTCAACATAATGGTTTCAAGACTCAGCTATGTTGTACATATCAAGAGTCATTCTGTTTTTTACCACTGAGTAGTGTTCTTCTGGATGAATAAACCACAAATTGTTACTACATTCTCTTGTTGAAGGATGTTTGAAATGTTTCCAGTTTGGGAGGTATTCTGAATAGAACTGCTCTTAGGATGTTTTATTTAAGTAATTTTGTGGAGAGAGAGAGGGGGAGAGGGAGGGGCAAGGAGAGAGAGAGAGAGAGACAGAGAGAAAGGTTGATTGAGAGAGTCACTTTTTCTTTGGGAAAATATCTAGAAGTTAATTTGTTAGGTCATAGGGTAGGCACATGTTTAATTTTTTAAGAAACTGTCCAAAAGCTTCCCATAGCGGTTGTGCTATTTTGCACCTTTCATCTGAGTTCTAGTTGCTCCAAATCCTTACCAACCTTTGGCTGTTGTCCATCTTTTTAATCTTAGCCGTTTTAGTGGGTGTAAAACAGGATCTCATGGTGTTTTGTGGTTTTTTTTGTTTTTTGCGGTACACGGGCCTCTCACGGTTGTGGCCTCTCCCACTGCGGAGCACAGGCTCCGGACGCGCAGGCTCAGCGGCCACGGCTCACAGGCCCAGCTGCTCCACGGCATGTGGGATCTTCCCGGACCGGGGCACGAACCTGCGTCCCCTGCATCGGCAGGCGGACTCTCAACCACTGCGCCACCAGGGAAGTCCCACTCATGGTGTTTTTATTTTCTCTGACACCTAATGAGGATAAGCAACTATCATGGGTTTACTGGCCATCGATATATCTTCTTTGGTGAAGTGTCTGTTCAAGTCTCTGTCCCATTTGGAAAACTGGGTTGTTTACATTTTTAATTTATTTTTAGGAGTTCTTTACACATTCTGGATATAAGTATTTTGTCAGATATGTATATTGTGAACATTTTCTCTCAGTCTTTGGCTTACCATTTCATTTCCATCATGAGTATAAGTCTGGCAGAATGAAATAACTCTTACAAAAAAGTGAATTGTTACTCAAGATAAAAACATCCCAATGGAAAAAAAAAAATTATACCACAGGACGAGATCACACTTCCATATTTTTGTTATTAGGAGTATTTTATCTATACATACAAAAATTATGTATATATGTGCATATGTATACACATTTATATGTACATATATGACATCTATTACCTCTATCTGAAGATCTTTTTATAAACAGAAATTTAAAATTTTTATGAAGTCCAGGTTACCAAGGTTTTCTTTTGCATTTAGTCCTTTCTGTGTCTGCTTTTAAAAATCTTTGCCAACCCCATGATCACGATGATATTGTCTTATAATTTCTTCTGCTTTATAGTTTTAGCTTTTCTGTTTAGGTCCACAGTCCATTAAAACTTGATTTTTGAGTGTGAGGAGAGGTTCATTTATCCAGTTTTCCAGCACCATTTATGAAAATATTTTTCCCAAACGAATTATTTTGGTGGTTTTGTTGGCACCAGTTGAGTGCATGTTATCTATTTCTGGACTTTTTATTATGCTCCATTGATCTGTTATCATTACACTGTCTTGATAACTGTGGCTTTATAGGAAGTCTTTAAATCAGGTAAAGTGAATCCTCCAACCTATATTTGCTTTCACAAGATTGTTTTGAGTATTCTAGGCCCTACTTTTATGTACATTTTAAAGTCAAGTTGTACAAAAACGTCTGTTGGGATATTGTTTGGGATTATGTAGAATCTAGCTCAGTTTGGGTAGAACTGACATCTCAACACTATTGAATTTTCTACCTCATGAACATGTTACAGCTCTCTACATATTAAATCTTCTTTAGTTTCTCTCAGAAGTGTCTTGTGATTTTCAATATAGAGGTATTGCACCCATTTTTTAAAGCTGATTCCTAACAATTTCTTTTGGTCTTTTTTGGATGGTATTATAAATACTCTCTTTTCTAAGTTTTATTTTCCATTTGTTTGCTGCCAACATCATATATTTGCCAATTATTATCAATATAGTGACCTGATAAATTCAATTCTGTTTTTCATGATTGTTTACAGATTCTTAAGATTTCTATTTAAACAATCATGCCATCTACAAATAGAGACATGTTTACTCCCCCCATTCCAACCTTTTACTTCTCTTATTACAGTTGCTAATTCCTCCACTACTGAATACAAATAATGAAAGCAGACAACTTATCTTGTTCCCAATTTTAGGGGGAAAATGTTCAATATCTCACGTTAACACAATGTTATTAGCTATGGGTTTGTTCATAAATGCATTTTATCAGATTGGGACAGTTCCCTTGTAGTCTTAGTTGGCTGAGAGTTTTTATCATGAATGGATGTTGAATCTGCCAAGTGATTTTCTAAATCAATTGAGAGGATTATGTTTTTAAAAATCATTTATTTGCTTAATGTGATGAATTACATTAATTGATTTTCAAATGTTAAATCAAACTTGCATTCCTAGGATAAATCCCACTTAGTCATAGTCGATTACCTTTTTTATATAATGCTGGATTCAACCTGAGAATATTTTGTTGAGGATTTTTTATGTCCATGTTCATGAGAAATACCGGTCTCTGATTTTCTTTTTTGTCAATGTCTTTGCCAGGCTTTGGTATCAGGGTAATATTGACCTCACAAAATATATTGAGAAGTGTTCCCACCTTTTCTGGTTTCTGAAAGAGTCTGTGTAATATTGGGTTTTTTTCCTTAAATTATTGGCAGAATTCAACAGTGAAGTCATCTGGGGCTGATTTTTTTCTTTGTTGGAAAGTTTTTAATAATTATCTCAACCTCTTTTATAAATGTATTCATATTCTCTGTTTCTTGTTATTTCAATATTGGCAATATGCGATTTCAAGCAATTTGTCCATTTCATCTTAGTTGTGAAATGTATTGGCATAAAGTTGTTCATAATATTTCTTTACTAACCTTTCATTTTCTGCAGGGGCTGTAGTAATTTCCTGTGACATTCCTGATACTAGTAATTTGCTTTTTCTCTCTTTTTGATTAATCTGTGTTAGGAATTTATAAATTTTATTAATCTTTTAAAGAAACAACTTACAGCTTTTTCTGTTTTCTCTATTATTTGTTTTCTATTTCACCTATATCTGCTTTTTATTACCTCCTCTCTTCTTCTTACATTGGGTTTAAGGCTTTTTTCTATATTCTTAAGATGAAAATGTAGATCATTAATTTTAAACCTTTCTTCTTTTCTAATATAAGCATTTAAAGCAATGCATTTCCCTCTATGCACTACTTTAGCTGAATGCAGAAATTTGACATGTTGTATTTACACTGTCATTCAACTCAAATTATTATTTCTAATTCTTTTTGACCTATGTGTTATTTAAACTTATCTTTAATTTTCAAACTCCAGTGCTCTTTCAGATATTTTATTGTAATTGCTTTTAATATGATTCTGTTATGATTATTGAACATAGTCTATAATGTTTTAATCCTTCAACATCTTTGACATCCACTGAGATTAATTTTATGGTTCAACATGGTCTATCTTGATGAATGTTTCATTTGCACTTGAAAAGAACATGTATTTTGCAGTTGCTGGGCACAATGCTCTGTAACATCAATTAGATCGTTGTTAAGTCAAGTTCCCTAGGACGCTGACTCTGCCGGGATGATTTGGAAGCAGAAAGTTTATTGGAGAGTGTCTCCATGATTAACAGCTGTGTGCAAGTGTGAAAAGCACACATGGGCTGAAGGAGGGGTTGAACTGGAATACAGTTTTCACAGAGGCCTCAGTTGATCTTACTGGGAGCATGGATTTGGGGCATCTCTTTAGATTTCCTCATTTTCCAGTCACTCTATTAGCCTGTACTCTGCTACTTGTCAAAACAATAAAACTGCAGCTTTCTGCTTTTTGCTTTCAAGGGAAGAGCCACATCAATGTGAATCTCACTTGGTGGGTGCCACTCCCTTCTTTCAAGGGTTAAATCCACTCCAGATTCCACCTACTTTCTGTTTCTCTCCAGGAACCTCAAATAGATTCTTTTAAATACTTTACCCAAAGTTTATAATTATCATCTATGAGAGGGTTACTCCAACACAAGTTACTGAGCTATTATTGGATCTGAACCTCTTCCATCTTTCAAATACTAGATAAAAAAGTTAACAAACTATTAGAGTTAAAGGGACCTTAGAGATTATTTAACAATCCCTTCTTTAGGAACTCTGGTCGACCTTACACTGGTGGGAATTCCCCGCCTTCAGAAGAATCACCTCATTATCTTTTGACCAACTCCAATGTTCGTCAAAGGCTCCTCCTATAATTTCTCCCACTGCAGGCCCCAAGGGAGCTTAGTCTGGTAAGGGAAGCAGATAATGGAGAAATATTCATGGACTGTGGCAATACACAGAGCGCTGTTGTAGAGATTAACATGGGGGGAGGGTCAGGGAAGGCCTCTCTGAGGAGGTGAACTTTAAGCTGAGATGTAAGGGTGAGGAGAAAGGGAAGAACATACACAAAGGCCCTGAGGTAGGAAAGAGCTAGGCACATTTGATGAACAGAAGGAAGGCCAGCTCAATCAGAAAATAAGAGATTTTTTTTTTTTAAGAAAATGTTTAGCGAAGTAGAGAGAGGCCAGATCATGAAGGGCCAACCTGAAAATAATTCTGATTTTATTCCAAGTGTGAAAAGTAAGCCATTGGATGGTTATAAGCAAGAGAGAGACGTCATCTGGTCTGCCTGGCCACTGTGCGCAAAACAGACTGTAGAGCAAGTGCGTGGAAGCAGCCAGACAAGTTAGGAGGCTGTTACAATCACTTGGGTCCTTACATATAAAAGAAGGGAGTTGGATTATGTGATTTCTAGGGTGTCTTCCTGTCCTGTGAGCCACTGACTTCCCGTGCCACTAGACACTGGATATCTCTTCAATGAAAAACTTAATTTGATGGTGGGACAAGGTGAGGATAAGGGGGATTCTGGAAGGAAGGCTGTGGGAACAGAAAGTCAGGAAGACCCTGGGAGAGAATCCTTCTGGGATAGAATCCAGCAGGCCAGTCGAGTGCTCAGACGCATGCTGCCCCACCAACAGCCGCTAGAGGGCAGGAGTGACCACACCAGACAGAACAAACAAACATTTCATAAAGCAACTTTGCAGGCTTACTTTTTGGAGGCTGCGGCGGGAAGGAAGACTTTACTGTGAAGAATTAAATAAAGGCTGGAGACTTCTCACTTGTTAATGGAGCCACACAACAGAAGTAAGGTGTAAATCATAGGGATGCAGGTTTTGCATCAAAGCATAAACAACTCCATAGAGTGAGAGCCGCCCCACAGTGGCACCAGCTACTTTGGGAGAAGATGAGCAACTGAATGTGAACTGGACGGGAGAGGGGACATCTCTGCTCAGGTGTCTCATAGACACCCAGACTCACTTTCTTCCTCATCCTCTGATGAATTTTGTACCTGTGTCCCTCTCTTCCTCCCGGAAGTGCCACGATCCATCCATTCACTGTGGCCAGAGACTCGAGTCTCATACTTCACTCCTCCTTAGCCCTCAGCGGTTTCAGGCACCAGGCCCTGTCAACTTTGTCTCCCGAAACATCGTTAATATCATCCTCACCCCTCCCTCACTCCTATCATAGTCTTGGTTCACAGGTTGCTAAATTTTAAAATGGACCAAAGACCTTAACAGAGACCTCACCAAAGATATACAGATGGCAAGTAAGCACACGAAAAGATGCTCCATGTCATCTGTCAGTGGGGAAATGCAAGTTAAAACAACAAGGAGAGGGCTTCCCTGGTGGCGCAGTGGTTGAGAGTCCGCCTGCCGATGCAGGGGACACGGGTTCGTGCCCCGGGCCGGGAGGATCCCACATGCCGCGGAGCGCCTGGGCCCCTGAGCCATGGCCGCTGAGCCTGCGCGTCAGGAGCCTGTGCTCTGCAATGGGCGAGGCCACAACAGTGAGAGGCCCGCGTACCGGGGGAAAAAAAAAAAAAAAAAAACAAGGAGAGACCATCACACACTTAGCAGAATGGCCCAAATCTGGAACCCTGGCAACACCAAAGTCTGGCAAAGATGTGGAGCAACGGGAACGCTCATTCATTGCCAGTGAGAATGCACTTCTTCCACTTTGGAAGAAATCCTGGTTACTTCTTATACAACTTAACATACTCTTTCCATACTACCCATCAATCATGTTCCTTGGTATTTACCCGAAGAATCTGAAAACTTACGTCCACACAAAAAAACCTGCACCAGGATGTTTACAGTAGGATGTTTATTCAGAACTGCCAAGACTTAGAAGAAATTAAGATGTCCTTCATAAGTGAAGGGATAGAGGCTGGAGGAGAAGATGGCGGAAGATTAAGACGCGGAGGTCACCTTCCTCCCCACAGATACACCAGAAATACATCTACACGTGGAGCAACTCCTACAGAACACCTACTGAATGCTGGCAGAAGACCTCACACCTCCCAAAAGGCAAGAAACTCCCCACATACCTGGGTAGGGCAAAAGAAAAAACAGAGACAAAAGAATAGGGACCTGCACCAGTGGGAAGGAGCTGTGAAAGAGGAAAGGTCTCCACACACTAGAAGCCCCTTCGCGGGCAGAGACTGCGGGTGGCGGAGAGGGGAAGCTTCGGAGCCGCGGAGGAGAGCACAGCAACAGGGGTGCGGAGGGCAAAGCGGGGAGATTCCCGCACGGAGTCTTTTCCTCTTTTTGTGAGTGTGTATGTGTATGCTTCTGTGTGAGATTTTGTCTGTATAGCTTTGCTTCTACCATTTGTCCTAGGGTTCTATCCTTCCGTTTTTGTTTTATTTTTTAAATTTATTTTCTTAATAATTAATTTTAATTATTTTACTTTATCTTCTCTCCTTCCTTCGTTTTAGCTGCATAGCACAGGGAGATCAGCTCGGTGCTTCGTGAGCACCTGGAGGGGTAGGATAGGGAGGGTGGGAGGGAGGGAGATGCAAGAGGGAAGAGCTATGGGAACATATGTATAACTGTTCACTTTGTTATAAAGCAGAAACTAACACACCATTGTAAAGCAGTAATACCCCAATAAAGATGTTAAAAAAAAAAAGAAGTAAAGGGATAAACTGGTACATCCACGAAACTGAATATTATTTAGTACTAAAAAGTAACTGTGTCACTGGCAAAACCCGTTAACAATTCCAGGGAAGTAAAAATAGAATCTGGGTAATAAAATAAAATCGAACCTTTTTCTCTCCTTTGTGTTTAGTCTAGTTTCACTTGCTCACAGGAAACCGCCTGCAAAAGCCTGGTATTCGGCACTTCAGACCAGAGTTCCTAGTGTAAAATGGCTGCGCCGACACTTCAGCTTGGTGGGCCGTGCGCAGGAGCGTTGTGCAGGGCGCCTCACTTCAAGATGGCGGCGGTGGGCCGTGCGCAGAAGCTCTGTACACGGCGCCTCACTTCAAGATGGCGGCGGCGGGCCGTGCGCAGGAGCGTCGTGCACGGCGCCTCACTTCAAGATGGCGGCGGCGGGCTGTGCCCAGGAGCGCTGCACTCTACACTGTGGTCGGCAGCACAGGGAGCAGCATAGCTGCGCCTGACCAGCAAGAACTCTGCCCCCTCCCTGCTGAGAAGAACCCTATAAAGCCGGGGGTGGGGAGGGGGGGGCGGTTGTTTTGTTCTGTTGGCGGCTCCGCAAGGTTTGCGGAATCTTAGTTCCCCACAAGGGACTGAACCCGGGCCCTCCGCAGTGGAAGCAGAGTCCTAACCCCTGGGCCGCCAGCGAGTACCCTGGGAGGCGTGGATTCCAGAGAGTGGGCTTGCACCTTTCCATGCTTCGATCAAAGGATAAAGCTTTCCTTTGCTTCTAAACCAAACTTGGTCCCGCTGTTTGCTCGAACAGCACTGAGCAAACAGAACCAACTCGGGAGAGTCGGTAACAAAACGAGCTGTCAAAGCCATGAAAAGCCATGGAGGAACCTTAAATGCATGTGACTAAGTGAAAGGAGCCAGTCTGCAAAGGCTGTGGTACTATGTGTGTCCCTGATTCCAACTGCTCTAGAAAAGGCAAAATGATGGAGACGGCAAAATGGTCAGTGGTTGCTGGGAACTGTAGTGGGGCGGGGGTGTTTGCAGTGATGGGGAGGATGGAGAGGCAGAAAAAAGAGGATCTTTAGAGCAGTGAAATTACTCTGTATGATACCATCATGATGGATACATGTCCTTAATACATTTGTCCAAGTCCAGAGAACGGTACAACACAAGAGTGAACTCATGTGAAGTATGGACCTTGGGCAATTACAACGTGTCAAGTTAGATTAATCAGTTATAACAAATGTACCACTTTGGTGGGGATGTTGATAACCGGGGAGCCTGTGCATGTGCTTATGGGTTTTCTCTGCACCTCAAGTTGTTGTGAACCTTACACTCAAAACACAGTGCCTTATTGGAAAGAAAAAAGGGATTCTTTAAGTGCAAGACCCCTACCAAACCCAGGCTAAGGATGACCATGGCTTTAGCACTCTGGTGCTGGACACAGCTGGACAGAGCCAGTAAGCCTGAAGCTTAAGCTCACGGACTCTGGAACCCAACTGCCTGTGTCTAATCCCAGCTCTGCGACTGTACTACCTACACAGCCTGTGGTAAGTTTCCTAACTTCCCTGGGCCTCGGTTTGCTCATCTGTAATATGGAGATAGTACCTATGTTATAGGGTTCTTGTGAGAATTAAGTGACTTAATATATATAAAGTATCTAGAACAGCTCCAGCACACGATGAGCAGTATGCATTAGCTGTTGTGATCACACTGACTGCTTTTTAGACAGTGTGCTTCCTATTGCCAGAAGGTCTGGCAGTGTGGTCAGCTTTAGTTTGCGAGGCAGTGTGGCAGGGACTTCAGTTATGAGAACAGGCTTTGGATGGACGTGACTTTGAAACCCGGTCTGCCTCTTACGGCAGAGTAACATCTTGGCCACAGGCTCTTGATCTGCAAAGCGGGGATGCTAATCTCTGCCCTCCCTAATCCACAGGTCTTTGAGCAGAACAAAATAAAATGCACTAGACTGCTTTTTTCAAAATGCTTCTTTTTTTAAGTTAACGTAGGGTAAAATTGACTTTTCTGGTGTACACATAGAACCACCGCCACAACCAGGGTAGAGAACAGTTCCTTCACTCCACGGGCAATAACTTCTTAATCTTTAAAGTGCTCCGCAAATGTTGACAGTACGGTGTTTCACGGGCTAACACCTGGCTCTCCTACAGTGGGACACCAGATAAGGAATATTCAAGGCCTGGCACATTTCTTAGAACATTAAAGGAAAAGACAAATTCCAATGTCTGAACTTCCTGATCATCAGCTGCCTTTGCACTGGCTGTTCCTTCACCTGCAACATTCTTTCTACAGATATCTGCATGACTCACCCCTCATCTCCTTCAGATCTTTGGTCAAATGTCACCTTCTCAGTGAGGCCTCCCATGACCCCCTAATGTTAAACCATCCGTCACTTTGGATCTCTCTTACTCTGCTCCATTTATTCTTTTTTCCCCAGCATGCATCACCTTCTATAAACTATACAATTGACTGACTTGTTTTTCTTATTGTTGGCTCTCTGCTCCCTCTGATAGAATGCAAGCCCCCCTAGAACAGAGATCTTTGTCTGATTTGTTCACTAATGTATCCCTAGCACTTAGAAAAGTGCCTAGGACATAACAGGGGCTCAATACATATTTGTTGAGTGAACCTGCTTAAGACAACAGGAATAAAATTAAACTATCCTTACCTTTTGTTTGCGAAGACTAAATGTATAATTGTATAAGAGAAAGCATCCATCCCAGTGGATGTATATAAGCCTAAGCTGGACCACAGTTGGAATAATGGGAGGGCATATCTGATTTCATGTTTTAGTGAATTCCTTCCCCATGAAAAAACACCAAGACTCATAAATTTTCTCTCTCCATCTTTGGCTCAATGAGTGATGAAAGATTTTCTTTTTCCTCGCCTACTAGGAACCAGCGTTTGGGCAATTAACAACTGCTAAAACCCTTTCTGCCTGAGCAAAAAGTTTAAAAATTCATGGAGACGACATGGGCTGAGTTTCATCCATATATTGATGAGCACAGGCAGTGTGGGTAAGCCTTAGAACCCAGAGAGTGTGCCACTCAAGTTGCAGAGCTAAGAGATGCTTAACTTCCTGGAAAAAGGTCAAACACGCATCTGCTGAGGGAGCAGCTCCATTTCCACATTAACAGGTCTGCCGGGCCTTTCATCCTCCGAGCTCTGTTCCAGCCACAGCTACATGAAAGTGTGTGCCGTCTTTGATGAGTTCAAATCCACTCACACAGGCCTTGATCTCCTGTGAGTGGCAACACTCTGGTTCCCACAGGTGGGACACTGTAGGTCCCCAGCCAAGAATTTGGGCTTCGGAGGTAGGATTTGTAGGTGAGTGAGCTTTTGCACCAGCAACTCCCTCCCCTTGTTGGAGAACGCCAGCGTGTCAGGAAATTTCATGGGAGGGGGTTTCCTCGACGTCAAGAGAGGTGAGATTTTTTCCCATGTATTAGAAACTACCCTCCCCAACCTGAAATATACCCAAATAGAGAAATGCCAAAAGACGGTCACAAAAAATATTCATCCATGTGAATATTTACATTTAGCAAATTAAAGCTTTTAACCTAAAATTATGAAGCAACTATAACTGTGTTATCCACAAAACAATCACAGGATATTTATTTACAAACAGAATTTATAGAAGTCTCCAAGCAGCACCAGGTGGGACTGGGACAGAAGCTTGGCATTATCTGACAATCACACCGGCTTGTCTCTGATTTATCAAGACCTTCCTCTGAAGGTCATTGTCAAACATCTAACCCAAGGCCCTTGATAACCTGTAGTCTGGAGCTAAACAGCCATCTTGGGTCCCTCTCATTGCTGCCCATGATGTGCCCTTCAAAATAAATTAAGGTGATTTCTAGTGACATTAACTTACTGTAAAATAAAATAACATAAAAACCACATGTGGTTTGGGGGATACATTTCACAATATTATTTCTGGCCTTTTCATCTTAAGCTGGAGCTGGAGAGGTGCCCACCTTGGTGATG